>NW_024508101.1:4184979-4635166 GCF_017590135.1 Pyrgilauda ruficollis
TCTTGCAACATGCTGGCATTCTCAGCTTTTATACCCAATGACACATCAGTAGAAAAACCAAAACACTAAACCCAAACACTTTCAAACCTTTTTGATGAGCACTCAGCTCTGGAGTGAGCACACAAATGAAACTCCCTCCGAAACAGGTCTTTACCCCTTTCGGCACATGCCCAAAGTTTTACACCCTACTCAAGAATATTACGAAATATTTCATGCACTTGGGCCCACAAACAACAAGAGTTTTCTTTTGTGAGCTGCAAATAAAAGAGCAAACACCAAAAAACTGAGCCATGCAAAGATTTCCAGCAAGGCTTCAGGCAATTGAACACGAGTTGTATTCAGCTGAGATGTCAGATCTGAAAACCATCTCAGTGCGGTGCAAATGGCCTGGTTTTTCTTTTTGACTCTTATTGCTTTAGTTTTGTTTATTCTTATGTAACCTGTCAGCAAAACTTACTCTGCTCCTGGACTGTTTGTGGTCCCCTGATATCGAGAAGGACAGCTTTGCTTCTGCTCCTGCCTGGTGCAGTTATCATATCCACCTTCATTTGCTGGGCTGGAATCCTGTGCCTGTCTCTGTGAGTGGCACTAGTCACATTCAATAACACTTTGCTCTTGCATTTAGGCCTCTCTTCTGCACAGCCTTTACAGGCATGTTTACACGCCTCTAACCAGAGGGATTTAGGTGGGTGCCATTAAATCTGAGCCCGATGTGTTTGTGCAGGAAGTTTACACGGCCCAGGGGTGCTGGGTGTGGGAATGGCTGGGGCTGCAGCACACACAAATCCTCAGGGAATGTTAATTGAAAAGTTACATCAAATGCACAGCAGGTGGTGGGGACCTTAATGGTAAAAAATCAGCTCAACCAGAGGCAAGTGAAGGGCACAGCTGCCACTTTGGTAATTGGGGGTTGCTGAATTAGGGACTGGAAGGGTTGGGGATGGGACAAGGGGACCAAGCACTGTCCTGGCAAAACTGCACACCCAGGTGACTCACACCTCCACCTTTTCATCAGCTTGTCTTTGGGGTAACAGGGCTGTGGAGGGGATGGAAGTGTGGCCATACATGCTATGGGATTTTGACATGACTCAGGGTTGTGGTTGGCCTCAGGGTGTGCTCCTCCTACAAGTAAAACTGCAAACTTCCTCTTTTGCAGAAGCAATCTGAGTCCTGTTACTGCCTTCTTTCATCAGCTGGATGGCTGCCACTGCTCACTCTTCCCTCCTGGAGCTTTCCTTCCCCCATTCCCAAAAACTTTTAAAAGCAAGCTGAACATTTATATTTTGTGCACAGCAGAAAAAACAGCTTCCACTATTTCCTCTAAAGGAAGAAGTGTCTCATTTTTGAACACGATTCAATTTTGTGTAGCTTTTACCTTTCCTTCCTCTTTTGTCCCTATGTTTCTATACACAAAAATACTGTTTTTCACAAGGATTGTGTAGATTTATTGAGTTCAAGGACTGTGAGATTCTCTGAATCTGAAACTGCCTTGATGTGGAATAAAGGAAATAACTAAGAAACATGCCACAGCCTTTTTCCTCCCTTTCCATGCACTTTCCTAATAAAGCAGATGAGAGACAGATTTTGCTCACAGCATTCATAGATGTCACAGTGCTCCTAACCCTCTCCCTGCTCCCCTGGAGCTGTAAGCAAGGACACAGGAGTCACATCAGAGGCCAGCAACACTTTTACCTGATACTCCATTCCCAGCTTGCTCTGTGCCTTCCTGTCTAAGGTGTCAGATTCCTGCTAGAGGTATTTGTAAACAAAGCCCGAGAAAACTCCCAACTTAGCCTGGAGCAGTGCAGCATGAGCGTTATAGGGATGGAGTGAAAGCCTCAAGGAGGAGCACAGATGTAGTTGTAACCTACCCCACGGCTGTGAGCAGGGGGGAGCAGCATTCAGCTGCTCTGTGTGCACACACCCCACACTTTCCCTTCTCTTTATCAGTGTCTAATTGAATTCCAGTCAACCTGAACAAAAATCCATACTTGTTGCAGGCAGTAAATAAGGATGTGTTGGAAAATGAGTAAGAATGAGTTTTAGCCATGGGTTGGAAAAGAATAGACACAGAGTAGCTGAGTTATCAGAAAATTCTCAGGTGCTATTTGATAGCAAATGTTTTTAAATGGCAGATCATAGCAATGACAGCAAGATGGTATTTTTCCACCCAGAATTAATCCAGAAGTGGTCTAGTCAGTGTTTTCTCTGTATGTGACACTCCAGTTGATAGTACTGGGTTATATTAATATTGTTTTTCATAGAAGCATTTACGACTTCTAACAAGTGCCCCTTGATAGCAACTAGGAATTCCCTGGAAATGTCTTCTTATAGGGATTTAGATATATTTGATTTTAAACAGTTTAGTCTGTTTGGAAACAGAGGCAGGAAACACTTGTTTCCTAACACCAATTACCAGAAGACTGCACCTCTTGCAGCCAGCACTACAGCACAGATCTGTCCCTGCATTATTGGGCTACTTACACTTTTAATCACATTTTTATTAAAACAAACTGCTTATCTTAAATACAGAATGGGGAAGAGTTTCATCATTGCCTTGATGTTTTTGGTTTTCTACTCAGGTTGAGTAACTTCAAGTTTGGTGGTCACTGTGCCTAGAGCTACACATAGCAGGGTTTTCCAAGCAGCTTATGAGATCAACCATTCTTTTAGAGCTGATTCCTTCCATCCAGCAGCATAAGCCCATCTCACCTCCTTGCTGTCCCTGGGAGCCTGATGTGCTTTGGGAGGGTGTGGAGAGGGTGGAGGGGCTGCCTGCTCGGTAATGGCCTCAGCTGGGCCATTCTGGATGTGGCCCAGGGACCTCACACACTTATGGCCACCACCAGAAGCACCCACAGAGAGTGATAAGTGTTATAGTGCACTCTTCAGCCTCAGTGAGGAAGATGAGATCATACTGCCTTCCATTCTCAGATAATAACCATTTCATGGAGGCAGTTACAAGACCTATTTATAGGGATGATTTTAGCTGCCATCTTTATCCTTAACAGGAAGGGACTGGTGCTTTGGACAGGTGGCAATTTTATGCTACTCACTCACCTCCATATCTTTTTATCTGAATGTGCACTGTGTGGTTATGTTTCCATTTGGATGACTTTCATGTTCTTTAGATGGCAAATGTTTTATGAAAAATGATAAAGAATAAGAAGAGGTTCAGGTAGAGACTGAACTGAAACCAGGTTGGGATCCTCTGATGAATGACCCACCTAGACCTTGTTTGCCCGTGCCTGAAAATTTGGGAGAGGTTTATGATGAGCTGTTTGTGTAACCAAGCTATGCAAACTAGTAAAAACAAGTCATGTGAGAGAGAGAGAGGGAACATTGACTGCTTTGACAACTGCTTTGCCATTGCTAAGGAAACTGCTCCCTTGGTAACCATGGTCAGTACATCTGTCTTATTTTATGTCCAGTTCTCACGTAGACACCATCATGGAAAGAATATTAACACAACCAAAACATAAACATTTCAGAAAAGCACAAGACTTCTATTAATTTCTTCACTAAAAAGTTTAAGGGAGATTCTGCTTTGGTGTCAATTATGGCTTTGCCTTTCCTGAGATGTGCTCCTTAAATATTAACTTATGCAAAGTAACAATTTATTCTTTTGTTCTGCTTTGTACTTTAAAATGTGATACTTATTTTCTTTTAACTCTCCTAATTTACCTAATGCAATTGGGCTTTACAATAGGAAAGCCTGAAGGCTGAGAAAGCTTTTGCATCTGTCAAAATAAGAGTTTATGTTCTTTTGCTAAGGAAAAACTCTTACTGACTTGAGCAGAGTCCAACAAATGGAAGGCCTAATCTAAAAAACAACAAACCTTTAAGATGTCACTGAACCTTTTGAGTTGGAACCACATGGTATCAGCAAGATCTTTCTTGACACTCCTTCTTAAATCCATTAACAAGGAAGAAAATCAGAAATGTGTACAGGAAAACCTGAGAGGAAATCCTGGATGCAGCTTTTGTCACTTTTTAGTGAAATCAGGATATTTGTCAGTAGCTACCGGTGAATCAGATAGGAAATGCTGGTGGAAGTACAACTTTGCACAAAAGAATAATGTTTATGCCCAC
Organism: Pyrgilauda ruficollis; assembly: GCF_017590135.1. NCBI lineage: Eukaryota > Metazoa > Chordata > Aves > Passeriformes > Passeridae > Pyrgilauda > Pyrgilauda ruficollis. The sequence continues at coordinate 4,189,072 of NW_024508101.1, forward strand.
AAAAATCCCAAATCTATGGAAGCAAAACAAATCATCCTGGTACACAGGATGCAAAGATTCCCCTAGGCTTTCTATCCATAGCACCAGGCACAAATGAGCATCCTTTGGGCCATGTTTTCCTCAGTTCTAAGATATCCTATGCTGAGATGTTAGAAGCACTAGAAGTCATCAGATTTCTCAGTAACTTTATAAGAACAGCATTTTGCTCTCAGAAAGGAGAGAAAAAACTTGGATGAAAAAGGATGTAAGAGCCTATAAGTAAATTTGAAAGTATCTGTTCTCAAGGTGGACATGGTGACTGCATGAAACAGGGATTTCATGTCATATCATCACATAAAAATGCATTCCTCCAAAAATGACAAGTCTGATGCCTTAACTGCTGGGACTGTGGTTTGTGGATTTACTGAGAGTACATGTAGAGCAGCAGCAAACTCCTCTTTGGTGAGAAAAACAACCATCCTAACTGATTCCAAGCACTTTTCCAGCCCTGTGTCCCCTCTCCAGCAGCAGCGAGGAGGGTAATCACAGTGGTACCTCTCCCTGTCCTCTGCCAGTGTCCCAGAAAAAGAAAGGGATGTTTTCAACACACTACTCCAGGGAATACTGGAATACTCAGGGGCTTCAGCAGAAGATTTTGGACTGATGGACTGATTTTAAGAGCAGTGTAGAGGTAGAAAACCATGGCCTCATGGGGGTGTGATCATGCTGGCACCCCACTGTGCATGTCACACCATTTGTGGTGGGAGTGAGCTCTGAGGGAAAGGTTACTCTCTGCTTCTTGCTTTTGACTTACACATTGATAATAATATGATCTAGCAGTTACTTAGCTTTGGCTAACACAGTTCAGTATCCGTTCCTATAGCATGGATATTTTAGTATCATCAACAGCAAAGCTTACTTTCACATCAGCTGTGTACGTGTGAAGAATCCTGCCTTCATATCTGTTCTTTCACCAAAGGCAATGCCATGAGAACTATTGTTCTGATAGCTGAATGCCCATCACAGAAGCTTTGAGACACTGGCAACACAAACATCGTTTTACTGCTCTGTCATACAGCTTGACCTTTCATTTTTACTGGAAATCTTTGCAGTTGCTTTGTTTACCCAATCCCATTTACCATAAACAACACAGCAATTGGCACTCATGAGATGTTTGGTTTAACTGTATCCAGAAGCCAGAACCAGTTGCACCACTACCACTGGTGCAAGGGAGTTGCCATGAGTCATTTCTTCTAATTCTTTCCTTCTCACGTCTCCAGCTCCAGTGGCACACCCATGAGATCTGTGGGATCTGCTTCCCTCCCCCTGTATGCACAGTGAGGGCAGCAGCACCTCATCCTTCCCAGAAGCACAGTGGGACTACAGGGGTTATTATATATGGATATTGTCAGTGAGCAATGAGGTCTGCACTTTCCCTAGGAGAGACGCTCCAACAGGAACATCATGCCCCATCATGGTGGGGTGGGGCCCCCCAAGAGTCACAGCCCCTTTCTCCAGTACCTGAGTGAGAGGAGCAGGCAGACCTGCAGATGGGGGTCAGGTCAGAAGGCAGCATCACGGGGAGGTCAAGCTGGAGGTCAGTGTGTGCTCAGGATGAGTGGGTCCATCATCCAGCTGAAGACCAGCATCTTCCAGCTCAGCTCACAAAAAGGAGCAAATTTCCCTGGGTGAGCTGAAATGGGCTCCCAGGCCTGCTGGAGTTGGTGGAGGCACCAGGTGAGGCTGGTTAAGGTTGCTAACTCTTACCAGTACCTGGTAGGCCCCAAAAATATCACAACAGCAAGAGTCAGCTAAATAAAGATATTTACCAAACTACTAAAGCCTTGACATTCTTCTCCAGCTGAAATGCTAAGGAAACTCTGTTGGCAATTTTCTTTTCATAACTACTCCAGAAGGCAAGGCTAAGGCATGACAATGAGGAAGATAGGTTTTTCCTTTTATTAAAAAAAAAAAAAATTATCCAACTACATTACTGTGGAAAATTGAAATGTAATTACCCCTGACAGATATGAAGATCAGTGCACACAAATATATTTAAGCTTTTGCAGAAGACCACACTTTGGGAAGCTTGTTCTAGCCTGTCTCCAGGTTTGCATGCATGTGAAGTCCTTCGAGTTTGGATGCAGGCAGTGGAAAACAGAGCAGCACAACACTTAGTTTAGCAGCACATGCTCTGAAGCGTACTAAGTACTGCCTGTGCACGCTGCTAAAGCTCCTCACCAGTCACTTGCTGTGGGATAGCTCTGGGATTAGGCAGGCAAGGGTTGACATGTGAAATCTGTGCCACTTACTTAACTGCTCTGTCACAATGAATTGGGTGCTCTGCCTGCGCTAGCCTGGAGAAACAAGTGGCAAGGCCTTGGCTGGCATATGCTGACAGAGTGGGGAGCGAGCCCGTCCCTCCGTGTGGCAGGGTGACAAAGCCTCGAGGGCGGGCACAGGGCTTTGCTCTGGTCTCTTCGTGTCAGCCGAGGACCTTCTCAAAGTGGTCTCTGAAGGGTGATGCTCCCACTCAGTCCGGAGCGTGGGAGCCCTTGGGTAGCGCGGTGCCAAGGCTGCTTTGAAACCAGCTGGTCTGGTTCTGAGGGGCCTGAGTGATGGCTGAGATGACAGGCTGGCTGGACAAGGGCTCGCCAGAAAGTAGGGCAGCAAAACTTTCTAATTAAGATAAAAATACCTTTGTAGTCTTTGTAGTGAGGGAGAGCCACGGCACTCAATATAAATGTCTCTGTCCAAAGAATGAGCAAGAAAGAGCTTTCTTAGATCCTTTACCTTTGCTTTAAAGAGACAAGAGATCATCTGACAGCAGGTTTGTTAGGCTCACCTTCCAATAACGAGTCTGTTGTAGGAGCTGCCTGCACTCCCACAGCTGAGCCTGCCCAGCCCTGCAGCCAGAGCTCCCACTACCTCCACACACACACACACACACTACCCTCTCTAGACAAGATGATCCTCATCTAAAAGAGGAAAACATCAATGGAAAGCAAAATGGGCAATAGCCCTGCAAAGAAGAGCTAGTTCCCGAATCCTTCCTGGACCCAGGCATGATTCATTCCAAGATGTTGTTAGACACCTCAGGAGGCAGGCTGTGCCTCGTGCTCAGGAACCCTCCTGAGCTGGCTGGCAAAGAAAATGTCCCTGAGCATGATGGGGAGAGGGAATGGCTTGATGAACCTCTGAAGATGTAATAAAAAGGACACAAAGCGAGTTTGGAAGGGACATGAAGATCATTCTCAGTTTGAATGAGTTTGCCCTTGAGACCCACGGAGAGCACATCAGCTGGCTCCAGCTCACATGTTTTCTCCAGCACTCCAGGAAAAAAGAGGCAAAGTACAGTATGTACTTGTCTGCTGAGACATTTAGATTGGCTACTGACACTCTGCAAATGTTTATAAAGAAAACAAAATGTGGATGATAGCCATTTTCATTAAACTATGCAGATTCAGTTCACCCCGAATTACAAGATCCCTGAGCCATATTCTTTCCCTTTTGGAGACATCTACTTCCCAACAGCACCGAGGCTGTTTGGCTCTTGCTGCTGTTTTCTTGTTTGATGGGTCTGGTGCTCACAACTGCAGGGGAAGACATTGCCAGGACCAGGTATCTGTTCCATATCTGCAGGGTGAAGGGGAATATCCCTTGGCCCTTCCACCTGGGGTTGATTTTAATCAAGTCAAACCCAAGAGGAGGAAGAACAGAATTAAAACTTCAGGCCTTACCTGCCCAAGGCAGAGTTCCCTCTTGTGGACCATGTAAAATTGTCCAAAAAGCCTGGTGGCTGGTTCCTTGCGTGCAGAGAGCTTCCTTTGGGTCAGACAGCACATCCCCTCTTGGAAGCACAGATTTTTTTACGATGTTCTGGGGATGTTTCTGCCACTTGCTGCACCTCAGCATGCAGATACATTTATGCCTGTAAAGTATGAGAATTCCATACTGAGTTATATATACCATGACCACAACAGAACCTTCAAAAACTTGGGGACTGCAGTTCTAGAACCATTACACTCTGTAATCATTCCCCTGCCTCCAGCATGGGTGACTGCCAACCTTGGGGTGAAGGAACTGACAACACTGATGAGAGCAGAGACATAATTTCATGTGCAGCCTGGTCATTCTATTTACTGAAATAATCTATCCCTAGGGACTAATTTGGCTCATTGTGGGTGGGTGCTGTCTGTCTCCCCACTTTGCTCTTGCTGAGCTTGTGAACAGCCAGTCTGCAAATCATGGCCTGACACATGCTTCATACTGGGGTCAAAATGCCCTGATGAACTGGGGGACAGAAGGAAATGTCCCAGGGTGTCTTTGCCCATCAACAACGTCCTTCTTCAGCAGTGCAAAAATCAGGCTGGGCCATGCTATAAGCTCATTTGTTCCCTCTTGCACCAGTTACACCATGGTCCAAACCATCCATCAAGGTATCAAGCACTCCCAGACCTGCCTGTGTGGTAGGATTTTGTATCTACTGTATGCAGATCCCTCTCCTCACTAGGACATCTGCTGGCTAAACCCATTTTCCTTCTGCCTTCTTGTAATTTCCTTATCTTGATGCCTGTTTACATGATGTGTGTGTATGTTTTACAAGCAGGAACCCTCATTTGAAGCCAAACATGGCATTGTCTCATGGTGTCCCAAGCTGCCACATATCTCACCCTCTCCGCAGAACTCTGGCCAAAAAATTTGCTTCCCTTTTGGCTCTGCGGTGCTTTTGGATGTCAGAACTAGTGTCAGCCCTCTTCAGAGACCAGAGCAACTGCTGTGAATTTAAACCAAATATTTTTCATCTTAAATGCCACGGCAGGTCAGCTAAACAAAAAAGAATAGTTGGTAACAAGCTTGAAACGACAGCGGGGTGGAGTGTTTACAGCTCCATCAACAGCTCGGTGTTAATGAACTGAGTCTGAAAATTACCTCTCTATTGATGGAGGCATGGATGGAGCACAGAGATGAGAAAGATAGTGATTGCCTCCAGCTGCAGGCAGAACTTGGAGAGTGTTTATTTATCACTTGGAACTGAATGATTTTTTTGGAGAGGGCAGTAAAATTTCTGAAAAGCGCAGTCATGCAGCTGCCTGCAGCCTGGCACTGGTGTCAGCCCTGCAGCTCCAGCTCTGGGGGTGCAGGATTTTATCCTGTCCCAGGGAGCATCTGTCTGGGCATGAGAAGGAAAAGCCTCAGCTGTAGTCAGCCCTTTGCTCTGTGTGTATGTGTGTGCAAGGCATGGTTTTTAACCAAAAGTGCCAGGCAGGATAAATGTGGCTGCTTTATACTGACTGAGTGTAAAAGGATTGCAAATATGTCAAAAGAATAATGTCTCCTGCATTGCAGCTGCTAATGGGAATGTTATCATGGAAGGTGATATTATTTTTTACTCTAATTTCTCCCTTTGCTTTGCTTTCTGTAGGTGGAATTGGTAGTGCTACAGCTGAGCAAAATGGGCAAGGAAAGGTGTCAGCAGAGGATCCTCTGTTTGAACTTCCAGTGTACCAGCAATCCAGATGGGAAGTTTTTCCAGGATAACCTCTTTTTTGCCAATTCAAATTTTGGTGAATTTCCCCAGTTTCTTCTGTTTGACACAGCCATGGTTTTTGAGGGACTTTTCCCACAGCATCTCTCTACAGAGGAGCTTTAATATTGTGCTGTGAGCAAGGGCTGATATGTTCAAGGTGTGTGGAATGATGCCACATGAGCAGTCCAAGCACATCAGCACTCAGGACTGCCCTTTGAGTCCCTGCTTACGATTTCTGAGGATAATTTTCCATGGTTGAGGCATTTCCATTGGTCAAGAGAGCGGACACCCCAAGAAATTCCACTCTTCACTCGTTAGTAAAATTAATTTATAATTTCATTCATAAATTTGGGCTAGTAAATGGATTATTGTGTTGGTATTCTGTGTTTGAGGAAGAGGGCTACATCAACCAGCAGTTGTTTTTTGTCCCTGAAAGAAAAGCATTTATTTTAAACAGCACTTTCTACTCATATAGAATCACAGAATAGTTTAGGTTGGAAAAGACTTTTTAGATCATCAAGTCCAGCCATTCACCCAGCACTGCCAAGTCTGGTTAAATCTCCTACAATTAGCCTTGGCCAATTGATCCAGCCTGTCCAGATCCCTCTGCAGACCCTTCCTGCCCCCCCAGCAGATCAATATCCCTCACCCAACATGGTGTCATCTGCAAACTGACTGAGGGTGCCCTCAGTTCCCTCATCCACATCATCAATAAAGATATTAAAACGGGCCTGACTCCTTCTGACCCTTCATTTAAAGGAGTGTCACATTTGCTCACTTCCAGCCAGCTGGGGCCTCCCCAGTTAGGCAGCACTGCTGGTAAATGATGGAAAATTCAAAGTACATATTTAAATACAAACAACAGAAATAGTTCTAAATGCTTGAAACATGCTTTTAAACAATTTAGCAACGCAGAATAAGTATACCCTGTTGAAGGCAGGCTACAGAAATGTTAACATCCTCTCAAGGTAAATCAAGTAATGGACTGTTGGCCTATTTTTCAAACCGATTCTCCTCAGTATCTTGACATTTGATAGGATTATCTATTACTGTTGGATTTTGGTTGACTCTCTGGTATGCCTGAGAAGATTGTCATCTTGTGATTTAAAGATAATAGAGCCAAGCATGTGAAACTGCACACAGAGAATAAACCTTTGACTCAGAACTGAATATTTTGTTAAAAAAAAAAAAAAAAAGAGGACAACTTTGTCTTGAGCTCAGTTTGATACACTGGCAGTTAATGAAATTATCCAGCAATAACTTTCCATTCTAAATATTGCTGTGCTATTTTTAAAAGGCTCCTGTGGCACTCCATGCAGGGCGGCCCGAGCTAACAATACCAGATATCTGAAGAGGGTGAGTGTGATTAAAGACTTGTGACAATAGCTAATGTAAGCTTTAACTAAAAATGTCAACTCAATTTGTTTTCAGCTTTAAAGAGTTTCTGGATCACAATGTGCAGGTAGGAGTTTGAACAATTTCAAGATTACACTTGACCTAGTAGAAAAGATGATCGTGTAAAAAGTGACATGAACTGGGACTCTGTGTGTGCACATGTGGATCTGCGTGCCTGTGTATAAATATGTCAACACTGGCAAAGAGCCTCACAGTTTTTCAAAATATGCAACATCTATTTTTATTATAAAGCTTCACAATTGGCAATTTAAAAAAAAAATGCAATGAGCTAGAGTGAGCTTTTTATTACACATGGCTTTATTTCTTTGCATTTCTAAATTACCTAGAATGCATTTTCAACTTTGGAACAATTTGCAGGCTGTTTTCATTTCTATTTAAAAGGGCTAAACACCAAGAATGTGCCTATGCTTTGCATTCTAATTGCATGTAACTGATTTGCACAGCAGAACAAAAACCTAATTTTCAGATTAAGAATCATGCGCTAAGAAATAATTATTGTTTTACGAGAAAAAAAAAAAAGGTTTTCCACATTTTTCCCCCTTGCCCAATTTATTAGAACTCTTTGCCAGTTTGCAGGTTGCCAGCCTTCCCAGAACACCAACTATTACTCTTTAGGGACTGGAAAAAGGTAGACAGAGACACGAGGCATGCAACTGTTTTGACTGCATTCTTTTGCTTGCAACATAACACTTGCTTTTTATTATTTTATCTTCAACAATCAAGGGGTGACTAAATGGTTGCAGGTGGTGATGAAAATAAAAGCCATCCATCATTATTTATTAGGCATGAAAAAGATACACAATAATGTAATTTAATCCCGGAGCAGACAATTATTTCCACATATTGATAATACAATGTGAAAACTGTCATGAATCCTAATGTGATGTTCGCCTTTATTGGTGAACCACTAGTAGCAATGCAAATAATGAAATTGTATCAAAAAGAAAAAAAAAGCACTTATTTGCATATACCAATAGTGTCGTGGTGAAAAACACATCATTACTAACTTGAGAAAATATAATCGTTGTTCATGTGTTACTTTGGTTTTGAAGTTTGCAAATGCAGGTGCAAAATGTTCCTCTAAGTAAATATTTTATTGATTTCTGCTTCATCAAAATCAGTTCACAGGTTTTGATAAGGGAACTTTAAAGCCATGAACATGCAGCTGTATAATCAGCACCTCTTTACAGAGACCTGCAGATCTCCCTGCTAATCTATTCACATATTTGTGCACGACACTTCCTCCATTAAAAAAATAATTTAAGAAATATCTTTGCTCCGTCTGGGCCTGATTCAAAGCCCATTGAAGTAATCAGAAAGACTTGCATTGATTTTGGTGGGCGTCAGACAGAAACCCTTTGTTGCTGTTTTCTATAAATAAAGTTGGGCTCCAGTTTGGGCAGAGCAGCTCTCACAAATATATTCAGAGCGATGACATTCACCCCTGGGCAGATGTGAGCATGTGCCACTTAATGTGCCCACTTATGTCTCATTTGGAGCAGGGGTAAAAGGCCCTTTTGGCTAGACAAAAATATACATATTTTTATAAATAGGCAACTATACATGCAAAATATATCTGCAACTGCACAGCTAATTTACATTTGAATTACCATGTCTGGGCATGCAAATCAGGTAATTACTTGCTCACATATAACCGGCCATTTGCATGCACAAATACCTATTATATGCATTCAAGTCACAGTAATGTGTCTGCAGCATTTAGCTGTATCTCAAGAGAAACTGCAGCAAGGAAGAGGTTTGCATTATCTCTTATGGACCTGGTGTCTTCTAGAGTGATGTAAGTGATATTTGAAATCATTAGGGGATCTGTAAACTTCTTACCATGTTCTGTCCCTTAAGCTGAAGTCTCAGGCTCAAGTCTGTAAGAGGCTGCACCACTTGTGGCAGCAAAACCATTAAAAATTAGTTACAAATAGGGGGAGTCTCTGTAGAAAGGGAAATGGTAAAATCCCACCCTGAAAACATTCCTGAAACCACAACAGCTTTTCTGTTGCCCAGAGAAGCTGTGGTTGCCTCATCCCTGGAAGTGTCCAGGGCCAGGTTGGATGGGGTATTGAAAAATCTGATCCAGAGTGGCATCCCTACCCATGGCAGGGCTGGAATAAGATGACATTTCAGGTCCTTTCCAACCTAAACCATTCTAGGATTCCATGATTTCCAGGGAGCACCTTTGGGGAAGCTGCTGAGCACATTGTGGGCAAGACACACAGTCTGGGACCAGACATAGAGCTGGGGAGGAAGGGTTGATGTCCCTGCTCAGTCTCTCCTAAGATTCAGCACCCAATTCCCATCAATCTCACCTCCTACCACTCCATATTTAGGAAGGAGGTGCAGAGTGCATTTTCCTAAAAGCAGGAGCAGGCAAGGGGCATCAGCTGGTCTGAGCATCACGTGAAGTGTAGCAGCAGCAGCAGCTGCTGTTGCCTTGGAAAGCACATGGATTGGAGGCAGTGGCACCACCCAGGCTGGAGGGGCACCCACATCCCAGGGGAGAGGGTCCAGGCATGGCTCCACCACCCCAGGCAGGTGCTGTGGCGGGGAAGGAGCACAGGAAATGAGTAAGTTGCACTTTCACTTTTGCCTTGTGTTTAGGCTGTTGGGAGAAAGATGAGTGGGACTGGAAAAAAAAAAAACAATGTGAGTTGTTTTTCTCCATTAATCAGTGCTGCTGCTTTTTTTTTTTTTTTTTTTTTTTTTTTTTTTTTTTTTTTTTTCAGCTGCCTGGCTTCATTACATTTGTTTGTCTTTCCCTCTCCAACTGAGCAGTGGGATCTGATTTTCCTGAATTTGGCTGAAGAGACAAATTAAAGTCTTCTTTGTTTATAATCAAAGCAGGAGTGATTATTTGAACATTTTGAAGGAATCACATAGTATTTTAAGAGTCTGTAAAAAGACAAGAAAGGTGGTGGGAAGTCATCAGATGCTATTTTCTTTAAAACTGCATGGATGGTTTTAACAAAGTCAACCCATGACGTCTGTGGAGTTTCACCAAATGGCCTGGGAACTGATGGCAAATTTGTGAAAACATGCTGGAAATGTTTTGTTGATATTCCTGCTGACATTAGGGGCAGATCCTGCATGTCACCACAAATATTTGGCAGTGGAGAAAACCAGAGATTTTGTTCAGCTCTGTTTGGAATCAGATAGCAAATTGATCTTGGAGACTCTCCCTGGAACTCTTCATATTTTTGGAAAACAAAAGATTTTCAGAGGAAGCCCTGTTTTTATTATGCATGAGATTGTTATGGGAGGAGAAAAGGGAGTCTGTGACTTACACAAAAGAAGAGGGGAATTGGAGCTTTTGCTGGAATTGAACAGATTATTCCTGGCCTTAACTTTGTGTACTTTTCCCCAGGAACATGGATTTTTATGTGAGAAAAGATTATTTCTGAATTATTATTTATTTATTTATTTATTATTCCGTCTCCTGTGCCTCATACAATGGGAGATCAGTTACCTGTGGGGTCAGTAAATGGTCCTGATGGGAGCTGAGGGAAGGGAATACGCCCAGAGCACGCCACAGTGCTGGGAAACACTGCTGTGATGGGATAGAACTCGTGGGCAGCTAAGATGGGACACATGGACCTTTCTGGCAGTGCTCAGCCATCCTTGTCTCCCTCTCTCTGCTCTTGCTCCAAGCGGATGATGAGGCACAGACTGTCCTGACTGCTCCTTTTGATCCACTACCTACATGACCTGGATGAAAACCCAGACCCAAAGAGTTTTTCCCTTAACTCCAGGCAAACATTTCGCCCCCTCTTCCAGTGAGTGACTGTATTGTCTGCAGCAGCAAGGGCAGTGCCCCCGCTCCCCACAGCAGTGTCATCTCCCCATCTTCTAGGCTTCTCCCCTGTTTTTTGCCATGGGGAGCACTATTTCCAGCAGTATTTCCACTGCTTACAGAAGCACACTGGGAGCCTGGGGGTGAGCAACGTGACCTGCCCTCCCCACAGACACCACACATTTCTGTGTGAAAGAGCTCAACCAAGAAGCAGCAAAATTTTCCAGAGGTGACAGGGAAGGACCTTTTGGGGACCATGCTGTGTACACTTGTATGAGTTGTTGGGTTCCAGATGAAGCGAAGAAAAACTCTCCATGGGAAGCTTGTGACTTCATAGATTGCTCAAACACTGAGCATATTTAACACAGGGCTGGATGTGATAAACTAGATTCATACAGCGACCCAAGGAAAAAAACAACAGGGGAATGTGGCAAGCAGTCAGTTTTGTGGTCTGAACCTCACAGGAAGGACATGTTTTCAGATCAGACCCTGGCTGTAACAGCGTGGCTAAATTATAAGGAGAAGCAGAAGAGGCTTCTTCTACTTGCAATGCAGTAGAAGTTGCAATGCAGCTGCAATGCAACTTTGAGTTGTTCCAAGACTGCCACTTAAATGTTCAGACAAAAGTCCAGCCTCAAGAAAAGGCTGATCCGCTGAATTCAAACCAGCTCCATGTCCCCAGATATGGTCCTACCGTGCATCTGGCCACTAGCCCTGCCTAGAGTAGGACTGTGTATTCATGGTGCCCAGATTCTGATTACTCTGATTTCTTCTGATTTATGGGGAGGGGTCGTGAGGCAGCTGGGACAGAATTCACCCTGCCATGGAAAAAGAGCAGTCATGCTCAGGGGAAAGCTTGGCTTCAGCATCATCACCCTGTCCTCAGCATGGTGCTCAAATGAGTGAGGACTGATTGGAAACAATCCAGTAGAGACCAGAAAGAGGGCTGAGAGATGAGGGGCAGGAGAGAACTGGGACTGGTCAGGGAGAAACAGGAGACATCAGACATGTAAAATGCTGTTTCTGAGGGGCAGGGAATAAACTATTCTCCCTGTCCATGGGGGATATGAGAAAGAGTTGCAGACTTACACTTGAGTAAAAGAGCCTGAAAGCTTTCTAAGTTTAAAAATAGCTCATAGTAGAAAAGGCAACAGACCCTTTATGGGCACTGGAATAATCTATAGGCCTAACTAAACTTGTTTACTTCCAGAACAATATCGGAAAGTAGTTTTTTTTTTAAAGTCTGTTTCATAACTTACAACAAATCTCCCTCAGATAAACATCCTTTCCACTCTTCATATATCTTCTGTGTCTTCTACCTCTCCTCCCATGTGATGAATTCATCCTCCCAGTGATGAATATAACAAGGTAGTGGGTGGAAGAAACACAGATAAATATTTTGTAAGTAATGTACTATATATATTGAGCACAGATAGAAATAGCATTGTGCTCATTCTGTTTTCATTCTCACAAATCAGGAAAAAATCCAGTCACCAAACTCCTTCTACGTGTAAAAATGGAGAAAGTGAGTGGTGAATGAATGTGTTGCAAAGAGTTGAATGTGAATTTTTTGGTAAGCCAGCATCTTTGTTTTATTATCTAGTCATGCTTCTGTGCAAGAAGGCTGAGTCCAGTCATTATATGCATTTTTCTCAAAAGCCAACACTGTTATGGGATATACTGGAGACAGTGTGGGTGGAGTACAACAGTATTAAAAAATAAAGCTCTGTCTCCTTTTTTTGTTTTCCTATATAAGAACAAATCATTTATTCCCTGCTGGATTTCATGAGTGTGTTATTTACCACTGTTTACTGTAACTAGCTTCCTATTATTACAAAAGTTGGCAGGGCGAGCATGGGTCTGTAGCTTGCCCAGTTGCCTTCCAATTCCTTTCTGCCAAAAAATTAAAAAATGGGTTTTCCATGCACCTATCACATGTAGAAATATATTCAGCCGCATTTCTTAGTCTTACAGATGCCAGCCTCACTGTCAGAGCTGTCAGGAACATGCCTGACCCCCTCTCCCCACCAAAGCACCTTCTCTGATGGGCATCCCAGAGCCCCCAGGGTAGAGGGACCATCCCAGGGCTGCAGTGGCATGAGATCCCCTCTGGTTTCAACCTGGTTGGTTTGATTGCCCCACACGACAGCACTTCTCTCAGCCTGGGCTAATTTATCCCAGGGAGAAGGTAACCAGATATTTCTGAGCAACACTTCATGACTTCTACACAAAGACACTTTACAGGGAGCTGCTGCCAGGTAGATCAGGTAGATTTGTCCCCTGGGAAGGGTCACCAAGCCCATCCCAGGAGGACGGTGGCTGAGCATGGGGACAGCACCACACAGCCTGTGCCTTCCCTTCCCCAGGTGTGCTGGGACAGGGGCAATGCCTGAGCACAGTGTGCCCAAGTGTGGCCATGGAGGAAAATGTGAAAGAGGTAGAGAATTTGGGGAAATGGCCCCAGAGGGACAGCCCCACTCTGGGCACAGCTGCTCCTTCAAGCACTGCTGGAGTGGCATGACCAGGCTGCAGAAAGGGTCTCAGTGGTCTGGGTGATCCCTCTGTGCAGGGTTTAGCTGAGCTGCTTGTGTTTGCACTGCAGAATCTGCTCTGGGTTTCTGTTTTACATCTCCAAGAGGCCTGTGCCCTTTGTAAATAGAAGGGCTGAGGCACAGGAAGAGCTGGTGTGCTTGTGAGAGCACCAGCCCAATAAAGGGATATATATTTAACTTTCTGCTTGGTGTTATTTTCTCTCTGCTTGGGCAAACAATATCCTGACTGCTTCCTAGTCCTAATCAAACTGCAGGGTACTAATAAAACAAATCCAAACCAATAAAGCACATTTTGTCAGTATAAATCCTCTTAAAGTTATCAGGTTTTCACATCCCTAGATAGGAGTAGTACTGCCTGACATAAAGTTGAGAGATAAAAGTAGGATAAAAGAGCCATTACCATACAACAGCATTAAGTCAAAAATGTAATTGCAAAGGCTGAACTTGATTATTATTTAAAACATGTGTTGGGTGGAGGCACCAGCCGGCAGGAAGCATCTGATGCTGATGAACCCACACAACCTCAGCATGACTGACTTTTGAGTATGAATGTAAAAGATTTATTAATTTCATTTTTTAAGATGTTCTATTTGTTTTGAAAACATTTGGGGTTGCAAAACACATGAATCCTGTAACTATTTCCATAAAGCCTGGAACAGTGGAACAACATTAGAAGGGATGGGGGTGGGGAACATGGTTATATTTTTTTTTTTCTGGAAGAATTTCCATTAAAATTAAATCTAGTTTAATTATAGCTCCTCAGCAGTGAGTATGTGATTTCTGATTATGTCCCTGGTGGATGCTCAGGTTGGTACTGCTGTGGCTGGATTGAGATCTGCTCCATTTCATTACTTTTTCCTTGAAGAGAAACCTCACTGGTATTCGTGGAAACCATGTGTCAGTTTGTGCAGCGTGTCATTATGTATTATCATATCATACAATTTAAAAAACATTGCATTGTTGCTTCTGGTCGGATTCTCTTTATGTGGAATACAGATGGCATTATTCTAGGTAATTCTCTGTCTTAATTCCAGCCCTCAAGCCAATCAAACAAAGAGAAAATTGTAGATGGATGTGAACTAATTTCTTGGTCTATATCCAAAACCCACAAATAATTAGGGATGGGAGAAGCTCAAAAGCTCTGTAGATTTGGTTTGGACACACACTCAAGCTCAACTCTTGTGCAAAGCTGTAGGGGAACCTCCATAATTAACGCTGTGCTCCATTACACTGGTGTAAACAAAGTCAGTGGTTACACCAGGGAAAGAGAGAGTTCAGAAATTGACCTTCTGCCTGAAGATCTCAGGAGAAAAGATTTTTTTTTTTTTTTTTTTTTTTTTTTTTTTTTTTTTTTTGTGAGATTTCTATTACTTCCTGTTTCTGGTCAGGTTCAGGTCAAGAGCAGCTTTCTCACAGCGCTGGGGCACTGGTGTTCCCATCCCTGACGGGCCAGGAGGCACTGGGGAGCATGGAAATAAAGCTGAGAGAGCCTTTCAGAGTGCAGGAAAGCACTGCCTTGGGCTGGGTCAAAGCAATGGCCAGAGGTCAATTTTTGTTTTGTCTGAACTTGTTCCTGTGCCCAAAATGGCAGCATGGAAATAACAATGTGAGGTATGAGACTCAGTGATGGGGATGAGCCACCTCCCCTGTATGGCATGACTTGGAGGTCAGAAACACGTCTCATGTAAATGACAGTAACCAAGTTTTTGTCCTATTTTTAAGCAGAGCGTGTCCCCAGTTCTGCTTTTGACAATAAATACAGGGTTTTTTGTGACCTGTGGCTGCTGCTTACCCACACCTCCACCAAATGCTGTCACAGCACGACCAAACTCAAGAGAGGAAATATAAGCATGAAAGTACCTGCAATTCCCTGCACCCCAGGCTCAACACTCAGCCAAAGACAACCTCACATGAACTGTTCTGCAACTAAATTGGAGGGAAAGGTGCCAGGTTGGGGAAGAAAAATACACGCAACATCAAATTTAAGTTGTCAGCTACACCCTGTTGTGTTGTAGTACTTATCCACAGCTCTGTGCAGTGATTCCAACGTGAAATCACCAGTGTAGCTTCACTAATAACCTGCTCTCCCCTTGCTTTGGAGGTTAAGTCTCATTCAGCAGATGACCAAGGCTACAGCCACTATTCAAGGACACAGTGCATCACTGAAAAGGCAGGGGACACAAACAACAGATGTGCAAAAGAGCTTTAGCAGGAGGCCCAGCCCTTCTTAAAGGTCTGCTTTAGATAGAGCCATTCCCCATCTTTGCACCTCCCTCCAGAAGCATTGTCACCACTGCTGCAGCACTGTGCAATACAGAGCAAAACCAGCTGAAACTTTGTGAATTAACAGGCAAACTTTACTGCTTGCAAGGTGAGAATACAGGATGAGTGAGGTTTTTATATTCCATCAGGTGCTCTGCTCAGACTCACAGTCGGGATAACTTGGCAAAGACATGTTTTCTGTTGAGCATTGCAGGAGCCTGGAGAAAGGGTGTTAGAAAGGGATACTTTCATCTGAGGAAATATCCTAAACCACTGATGAGCAGCCTGTGTGAATCTCTCTTATGTCTGAGTAAGAGGCAGCATCAGACCCTGACACTGATGTGGTAGTTGCCCTAGAAAACAGACACAAAAAAAAAAAAACAAAAACCCCAAACAAAACAGCATTTTAAAACAAAGACAGCTGGATTGACAGCGACCTACACAGGCGGCTGTGGCCAGCAGTGACACTGATTGAGACAGACTTCTCTAAACTGGTGACAGACTCTGAATGCCAGATCCCACGATCAGTCCTAAATGACACAACATACAGCTCTATGTAGCCGTTGTGATTAGGGAACTTTCTGTTACGGTAGGAATGTATGAATATTTTAGCTGCATTATTGGCCTCCAAATATTTTTCCTTCTTGATCCCTCAGACAAGGATTTGGTGAAAGGATATCTAATTTTAAATGAGAAACATCTTCATGAAACTTTCCAGGGAAAATGTTAAACAAGGAGCAGTCATCTAGCTCCAAGAGCTGAGGAAATGCAGCATCCATGTCCAGTGGCTGCCTTAGAAAGGTTTTATAGTCCCCTGTTTGCTGTGTTCATTCAGCTTTCATTTTTTCATGTTTATTGGAAAAAATTGTTGTATTTTTTTATCAATTCTCAATGGAAGGGCAAAACCAAGACCTCTGTGCTATTGAGTTTTCTGCTACACAAGTGTTTTCTGCTGGCTGGAGTATCTGAGCCCCAGGTGTCATAGGAGCTGAGGACCATTGTGATAGTTCCCAAGACTTTGGGACCACTTCAAACCTTTCAGTTTCTAGCAGATATTACTCATGCAACATCCTCTCTTCAATTTTTCTATGAATTCAGATTTTTTTAGTGAAGTCCAGGCTGTAAGAGGCCAAAGATTCATTCTGGATTCATTATGAATTCATATGTAGACTGTCAGCTGATCCAAAGTAAGGTAATTGACAGAGTACATATAATTATTCACCCTTCTATTTGCAAGGTCTCTGGATCAACAAAGAAACCTCCATTACAAGCCCTACATGGATCATACAATTTACTGGGGCAGTTTCAGATTATATACAGACAAGAACAAGCCTGGGTCTGCATTGATTTCTAACAGGAAAAATTCTCATCAGATGCTTCCATGAGCAGCCTGGAATGCAGAGGCTCACTGACCTCATGGCAGCGGAGCAGCCTGGAATGTGTCTGAGGAGGTGCAGAGGCTCACTGACCTCATGGCAGCACACAGCCCTGCCATGCTCTCTGCCTGACTGCAGCTGGATCATACCAGGTTGCTCAGGATCAGTGTATCTACCCAAAGAGAAACCAGTCGCTCCAACACTTCTGCTTCCTCCAACCTTCCCCTTTTCCAGAGACCAATTAATCCAAGTTGGGTCAATCATAAGCCAGTTTCTCTTTCTACTCTATGCCAAGATGCACGTACAGACAACTTCACTCAAAATTGGGTATTTCCTCATTGCTTCAGAGACCAAGGACTATGGCTCCAGCAGATGGTCCTGGCATGCAGAGTAATTTCAGTAATAGATACAACTTTTTTATGCCTTTGTCAGTCTCAGTGTTCAACCAGAGGCTGATGATACCACAGGGGAAACCTTGGCAGATTTCCCCAATAAGAAATCACAGAACACTTCTCACTGATAGCATCCTCTATAACATCTCCTGCAGACTCAGCTCACAACATTTGACCCAGCTGCAGCTCCAAAACGCACCTGAAATCATGGATAATCCTAAGCCTCTCAAAACCCCAGTGCCCCTTGGAAAGGTGACCTGAATTTGTCTGGAAGCAATGGATCCTAAACTCTCCTGCCTGCTTCGTTTACTGGAAGAAGGCCACCCAGATGCCTCCTTATCCAAAGGAACTCTCAACCTTCACTTCAGACACTCATTTACCCCATCCACACCCATTTTTTTTTGTCTCAGAAATGCCATTGCAACAGCTTGGGTCTGCTACAGGATCTGCTTCAGTTTACACCAGCACAGCTCAGCCCTCTCAGTATGGTGCAGACATGATGCTCCATAATGGGCAAAAGGATGAGCATCATGCAAATGCATGAGTGATATTGTCAGCACTTCTAGGAAGTTGCACACACAGATCTACTTAGTTAATAATGAGACGTGAACACATTCTGTGCACCTCACTGAGCACACATTTAAGCATATGGCTGCTGAGATAGAATATATCCTGCCAGCTTTTTTTCTTAATTAAAGTTATGCAAGTTATGAAATACTTTCCTTTATAATAAGCTCTTATTCCTGTGGAGAAATTTCTATTTGTTTTTATCTCATTTGAGCTTCAAGGTTAATCTTAGTTTAAGAACCTTGCTGGCTGTGACAGCAACCTCATGGTGCTGCAGCCTGATCCATGTGTGGGTGGGTGTGCATCCTTTTGTTCTGTGCTGGGACTGGATGCTGTCTGAGTGTCTTCCCTGTCCTGGTTTGTCCTACCGACATTAGAAATAGGGTGACTGGGAAAATGGCTCATGAAGGATATTTTCCAGATCCAGTTGAGGGCCATTTTAAAAACCCCAAAGGGGCAGATGCAAAATTTGTGTTTTGTTGCAAGACAAGGCAAACGTGAGCTATTTTACTTTCTGATCTACTCTGAAGGGGAATTTAATTTTGGAACCCTTGATATCTATTTACTCATTTTATTATATGAGTGCAGCAAGCGATAATTTATTCCAGCATGAAAAGAGACGTTAATAAAGGAGAAAGAATAAAGAGCAAGACATTTAGATCAAATTAATATACATGAAATAAAACAGTTACTTTATCCACAAATATACTTTTTATGTCCTATATACTTTATGATGAATCTCATATCATATTGTACATATGTATTGGATAAATACAGTAACAATACTGAAATAATTGTTCACAGTTATAGGCACCAAAATGAATATCTGAATTATTTACATAAGTCCATCTTCCCTCAGACCTTTCGGTCTACATTAATTTAGGATAATGGCTCAGCTCTTTGCTCTAGTTCATCAGTATTATATTTTTGTACCCAGCAAAACCTGTTATCTTTCCTCTTTTTTCTTTTCCTAAGGAAATGTAATGAGTAATGTTTTCCAGAAAGATAAAATGCCACCTTTAAATGCTGCCCTACCACCATCACTTTCTTTCTTTTTTTTGCCATCACTTTCTTTTCTCTGTTCCTTGAAAGACTAAGGTATTTCTTACTCCATATCTGCTCTCAAATTCTCCCTTCCTTTCCATGCATGTTTCTCCTGACTCCCATCTCAGCCTCTCTGTTGTCTTTTCCTTTTTTGAATGTGTCTCATGACAATCTCTCACCTACAAATTTTTGCTTTAGCTCTCTCCTCATTTATTCCATTAGATCTTCAATGTTTTAGCCACAAGGTCCTTTAATGCCATGCTAAAATCCTATTCAGGTCATGTGTTGGGAAGAGAGGTCCTGATGTGTTGGATGATCTTGTGAGGGCTCTGTCTTGGAAATATCTTCTCTCATGTTACAGGGTCAGTTACAAACCCACTGACATTCTCATAAAATCCCTCTAAACTTCCATGTGTGCATGGGTGGACCAATATAACATTTTTTGTCCCTGCTTATGATATAGAAGGGTACAAGGGACTTGAATACCTTGAAATATTGAGTGCACACCATCTTAAAACTGGGGTGTTATCTATTAAGAATTTTTCTTATAGAAAACAACATTTGGGGGCCAAAATGTGAGCTCTTTGTCACACATAGAAAGGGCTATTTCTGCCTTTATAGACAGGTTGTGATTCAGTGCATCCATTGTGTAACCCCATTTAGCCATCAAAAACATTGCCAAGAACTAAAAGATAAAATATAGATCTACTGTTCATTTTTTCTCCCCCAGTTGATCTTTTGTGTTTGATCATAAATGCACATTGTGAAAAGATGTCTTGTACCTCCAAGCTAAACACTGTTTGCTACTCATTAGTGATTTATAAATGATATTTTCTCCCTGGTGACATATCTTTTGATATGATTCTCTAATAATAACATCCACCAATATTAAAATAAGAACATCCCCATGTATTGTGATCACCTTCAACCACATTTCCTCACTAAAATTAAATTTTAGCACACCAACTGATATTGTATGCATATATTTGTCTACCATCATTATAAATCTCCTAAGGGTCCCTATAAAATTATAGTTTTGCCTCTTTGCAGTAATTCTACCTAATGCTCCAAAGCAAGAAACTAATTACATGCTGACTTTTCACTAACTTTGATCTTTGCAAACCCATACTCTGAAGTTTCTATAGGTAATCATATAATTACAATACACTAAGTAGGATGAAATTAGGCATCAACTTTTTTTTTCCCCCTCTAAGTAGCACTAACTCTTTTTGCAAATAAACATTTAATTTAAAAATATTAAAAATTCAATAGCTTTCTATTTGTGGTATCCCAATATATAAGTTTTGTATGTAGAACTTCAAAATAAAATCTAGATATATATAGTAATATTTGTAACACATGTCTTATTATAAAAGAAGGGGTTTCAGTGGAAGGGTCTCTGCTATGAATTCTCAAAAAATGTGTTTAAGAAAGGCAAAGGATAAATGATAGTGGTGTTAGGAAATTACTGATATTTCTCCAGGGAATCTTTGAGTCTCTCGAAAAAATGACCTCATTTGTATTTTCCCAATGAATTGGTATGATATTTCCTGTAAGAAAAATTGAAAACAATTGTTGCTTTCAGCTGAACTCTACTGCTATAGGGAAAAAAAAACCCTTGGATTTCCTCTTTGAAAAATATAAGTTTAGCTTACTCCTATTTTCAAGCATAATCATAAGAAAGTTTGATTTTTTTAAAGAAAACAAATATCACAGGCTTCTTAGATACCGGAGAAATAACTGTGCACTTCAGTGTTTTTTTGCTTCGTACTTTCAACCTGCTATTTTAGCCCAGCAGTAAAACCATAATAAAATCCTCCCATCCAAAGTGCTGTGGCCTCCTCCCTGCTCTTCTTGCACACAAATGAGGACCCAAATACAAATTCCAGCACGGAGAAATACAAGGCTGTGCCTCTCTTTGGGGTATCTCATCACACGGGGGTGTCCCACCGACCACCACGAGGTCAGGCTCCCACCCCAGGGGAGGCAATAAAGAGCTGAATTAACTCACTTCCATGAGTCCATGATTTTGTACCCTACCCTGAGGAAGAGACTACTCAGCATGAGGAAGAGTGGCAAAACACATGCCTGTGGGAAAAGAGCTCCTGGAAGGGAACTTCAGTTTAAAGGAGAGCTCCAGAATGGTGCCTGGGCAGCGTCCAGGCTGGGAGGAGAGGAGGGATGGTCTGTGGGAAACATGACATCCCAGTTCCTGGAGTGAGGAGTGGCCATGGGGCTGAAGGGATGTGGGCTGAAGGGATGTGGGGTGGAGGGATGTGAGTTGAAGGGATGTTTCACCTGGTGACTCACCACAGCACATGCTCCAACACCACCGTGCCTGCCAGAGCGTCACCCTAAGAGAAGCAACATTTTGCCTTTTCCCTGATGTTTGCTGCTACTACAGGGTCCCCCAGGCCTGGAAGAACTCCTGCCTCAGTGCACAGCCTTCCTGGGAGAGCAGGGCAGCCAAAACCACAGCCAAGGCTTTGGGAGCACTGCAGTCACCCTGCAGCCCCAGGCGCCTCCAGCCCAGGGTGGCTTTGTGGATGACGCAGCCGTGCCAAAAGGAAACTCGTTGTTGGTGGAACAGGCCTCTACCTTTACTACATCCCATATGTGCACCTTGTTTGTCTAATAACACTCAAAACCGCAGAAAAATCTGAACACCACATTCACTTTAAAGCTGAATAAACAAAATTTGTTTTGACTTATCATCAATCATGTCATGTGATCACAGGGCATATTGTGTGCAAACGGCAGTTGTTTTATCTGGAGCTTCAACCTTTAAAAAATTCAAAACAGTAAAGTTGTTTATTTGACACCAGTCCTGACCCCCAGACTTTAGCGCTGCATTCTGACAAAGTGAAAGAAAGAAAACACATTTTGCTTCTTCATTGCTGTGGCATAAAGGAAACCTGACTTCTCGAGAGACTTTTGACACATTCCTTGCATTTAAAATGTACCAATAGGAACTTTATCTCCTTCTTTTTTATTTTTCTAGAAACTGGAGGAAGAAAGGTGTTTACATGGTATTGCACATGGTAGCAACACTCATTATGAGGATCTGCAGACACTCAGTATGTGCATTTAGCTCTGGGAATTGCATTACTTAAGAGCCCTGTGGTTAGAAAGATGAATTCAGGCAGACAATAAGGAGTAACTGTTTGAGAGCCAAGCTGCTTTCTCAGACTCACTTAACAAATGATAGGCTTGCAAATATTTTTTTTCAGGAACCAACTTGAAAAGTCATTCCAAACCATCCTGAAAAAAACCCCAGTCTTTTCCCTCCCTTTGTTTCTTCCATCAATAAATAGATGCAAAGAGATTGCAGCCTGGTACCTGTATCTCATTTTGTGTTTACCTGTGTATCTGTGTCTCTCTGGGAGAGAGACAGTGTATTTTGTCTTCAGATGTCAGAAATGACAGAGCATCTAGAAAAGCTGCAGATCGCTGAACAATATGTGTCCATTAAGTATGATAATTAAAGTTTCCTTCTTTTTTTAAACCTCTAAAATTAACATCATAATTCTCATCGAAGAATGAAGTGCAATTATACATCAGGAACACCTTAAACTTTCACTCCATTCTGTACAGGCAGTTTTGTGCTACTTCATGTTCACCAGTCTGAGGACAAAGTTTCAAATTCATCATAAGGCCCTGAACACATTCATTCTGCTATTAACTCCTGAGGCATAAAGAAAAACTGACTTCTGGAGAGACATTTGGCTTACCCCTTCATATGATAGGACTGTGGCTAAGGAGAAGGTCCAGGACTGATTTTTCCTCCAGACATCCTATTTTATCTTGGTTAAGAGTCCATTCAATTGTGTTTCCTCACATTTTAAAGATGATAAAAAATAATAATTAACTTCCAAATAAAGAATATGTGATGCTATCTAGTGTAATGTTTTTAAAATGGTTTAAAGCCCTCAGTTACAGGAATATAAGAGCTACCATAAATGTTCTCAAGGAAGGGTTTGCTGGGAGAAGTAATGTCTTTTATTAGATCAGTTGGTGTATTTTAAAAACACTGACCTGCTTTTGGACACATGCAGGTTTGCTGCTTCCGTTTCAGCCCTGAAGAAGAACCTAGATAACCACATCTCTTGGTCTAATAAAGATTATTATGTACATAAACTTCAACAAACCTGTTTCTGCAACATAAATAACCTGCACAAGGGTCTGTGCAACCTCAGACTGTCTCTGGGAGCAGCCAGTGCTGGTCACTTTGGAGGCAGGTGAAGCAGTGCTTGGTGCTGCACTCTCACACTTCACTGGGTGAAGGGTTCACCAGTGCTTTCTGCTTCACATCCCAAGTGAATGGTCTACATATTTTTTTTTTCCTACTTGATCTCTCTCTTCACTTTTTAAAGTTGATGCTCAGTTGTTTTTCAAATTCTTATGCATATTTCCATCTTAGATTTCATTTACCATGGTTTACATGCAGCCCCTGGGGATTAAGCCTTACTGTTAACTTGTTGGCACAAATAACCTCTTGAACTCATCAGACTAATCCCAATGATTTGGGTTCTTTTCTCCCTGCTCTCTTCAGAGCATCACCCTGTCACTTTATGGAGTGACTGCCATGGAAATGCAGCCCATCCACAGCAAAGCTACTGATGGAACTTCACCCACTGGGGCAAGGAATTAAATCTCTTATAAATAGTCTAGAGGGAGAAAAGAAAGAAAAAGAAAACAAACCTAATTTCCTTAAGACCAAGAATCTTAATATCTTCTTTCCTTTGTTTGTGCTGCCCTTGGGAGAAGTGAGGCTGTGGAACATGAGTTGTATTTCTACCACCAGCTGAAGAAACTCTGTTCAAGATAATGGCACACTGTTGGTGTAAGTTGGGTCAGGATTGGATCAGACTCACAGAAACGTCCTCCCCACAGATTGGTGTGTAGCTAATTGTATTTGGAGAAATAATTCTAATAAAGATGTGACCTTTAATGCCAGTTGGTGGTTTTAATTTTGATTCATAATCAGTCACCTCAGTGTGATCCCTTCTGATGTGTGAGCAGCACTGAGGCCACTGTGTCTATTTACACACAAAAAACAAATATGGGCCCAGGGAGGCTTCCCACAGGGCAAATGCATATATTGCAGATCTTAAAAACAGATTTGTACATTACTGGATCCTGAAGTGAATAAAAGTGCATAAATTCCTAGGAATCAAAGATAAGTCAAAGGAAAAAAAAAAAAAAGCATTCACAAGTAGAAAGCAACCCCCATAGCTCATGAATAGCCTAATTATGAGAGAGCCCCACAGGCAAATGCAAAGTTACCAACACAATTGCCTTTGGAGCTCACAGAGGGGTCAGATGCTACTCTCAGGATATTATCTTCTGTACACAGCACCTGGGTCCTGTGCAGTGCCGTTCAAAAACCACACCAAAGGACAGTCTGAGGAGGCAAGAGCTGACAGGACCTCTTATGGACATTGCTGTAAGGCTTATGCATTCCAGAATCAGTTGCCTTTTCTCGTTGTGAAGCTTCTCTTGACACAAACATCTTCAAAATTGATGCAACTTCTGTTTCTGAAATTCGCTATTATATCCATAAAAAGTCATAAAAGGCTTCTTTTGGTCTTTACCACATGGTCATGGTGAGAGAGATGTAGATGGCATAGTGTGGCAGAAATATTTCAGGATGCTGGAGGTGCCACCTTCCTACCAAGACATAAACCTTTGGTTTTCTCAATTTTGTGAAAGGATAAACAAAGTTTTCTCTGCCACCTACTACACAGGAGAAAGAACTCATTCATCTTGGAGTTAAGAATATTGCTTATTATGGCAATTTCATTTTTGGCTAAACATATTTCAGCAACATACCCTAAGGTGTCTGGAGTCAAAGAGAAGCCAGAAATGGCCACAAAAGTGAAGGGCACTGAAGAAAAACCATCAGACATAGAGACTGGCTCAGAAGGAAAAGAGAAAGAAGTAAGTTTTGCCTGTCATCCATGGGCCTCCACTTCCTTTCCAAATACAATCTGACCTGATGAAGCTGCTCTTTGCTTTTGCCCTTTGCTCCAGCAAGAATTTTGCTGTCACTCTCACACCTGCCTCCTCTTACACCTCTCTTTCCACAGGCTGTTACAACACAAATTTGCTTTGGGAAATTTGGTCCTTGCTTTACTTCCACAGCTGCACCAACCAACTTGTGACCACCTGGCTCTGCTGATAAAACTATGGAGAATAAATATGACTGTATGGAGAGTTTGGCTGTTTAATACTACTCCTCTCTTTATAGGAATGCCCTCCATAACCTGAGCACTGAAGTCATTATGTTCTTCTCCAGATCACTTAACAGGGCTCATCTCTTTTACAATGCTAAGAAGCACCACCTGCTAATTAAAGGTACAATACAGTCTCTTTAAATCCTTCTCGCATTTAATATCACATGTATATTCATGTGCTTAAAGGATATATGCACTCTTGCATTTCTGCATATTTCTTCTCTTTATATACTGCTTTTTGCCTGAGACTATGAACCTCTAATTGATGCCCTGCACTACATTCATGAGTGCAAGGAAAGGAGAAATCCCACACATACCTGTGTGCCTTGTTTGTGTGTGCAGGGATTTCTCCAACATGGGAATGGACAGAGATCAGAAGCCCTTTTTGATCTGCCTCAGTAGCACACAATGTACCCATCAGTGGTTTCAGCCCACTTCAGGGGGCTGTAACTTCTTGTAGCTAAATGCACCCGAGATTACAAGAAGCTAAATGCTCAGTTCATTCCTGTTGTGGGGCAAGGCAGGAGCAGGCTGACTGCTCTGTGACCAGGGAAGGTGCAGGGCTGTGCTGGGATCTGGAGCAGTGCTGGTCATGCCTTTTCTATGTCTTGGTAGAAATGTCATTCTGGATTAATGGGTCATTAGGAGGAGTTCAGGATGGGAGGATGTGAAAAGGCAGAAGAAAAACCTTATCAGTTGAAAATGGAGCATAGCAAGCTTATGAGCAGAATAAATTCTAATGCATTTTCTGCAATAGAGATCTCTGCTCCATGGTCCTAGAATTCCTGAACATAAGTATGAAGTTTTTTCTTTCTTTTTACTCAAATGAGAAGACCCATTTGTTGTATTAGACTATATTCCTGTTTTCCTATTTGCTGTGTTGAGATCCAGAAGCATCATATGGTTTTGAAAGAGGCAGTTTAATCGGATTCAGAATTCACTTCAGAGAGAATCTAGGCTGAGTCAGTATATGTGGTTTTAACTAAAATAATATTTTGTTATACTCTAATACGATGTTAATACCCATATGAGACAGGGTAATACCATTCAGTGTTCATCTTAATTAACTAACATTAACTATCATTAGACTTTTATATGGTACAATGCACATTACTCCATAACTTCAACACAGATCTCATACAGCTAGATTATAATGCATAATATCAATCATGGTTTTCTCCAAGCTTTCCAAGCACCTAGCCTTGATTTTAAAAGTTAAGGTCAGTGTTAAGTGTTACACTTCAGCTGAAAAAGTTAAAATCAATGTTAATTAACAATGTTAATTAAATGTTAATCAGTTAAATGAAAGCATTTTTCATCCACTTCCCCGATAAATTGTGGTCAGGTAATCTTGCATACATTGTTTCAGATGTCATATGTATGTGTCATCACCCTTGGGATGACTACTAGGGAAGTCCAAGACAACCGTTCTTGCAAAGATAAAACAAATTGCTTATCTCAGTACAAAGGCAACTAAATTGCACTGGAAATCCAGACTGATGTGCCTAAATTAAAGGCACAGCAAGGCAGTACTGCCATTGCCAGCCTCAGTGGTGGTCACAATGCTACTCTAAATCTGGAGGTTTAGAAGATTTTGTGCGCCTGTGAGACTTTGGCTCCTCACCCAGTCCCATGGCAGTGGAGTCCCTGTGCCTGACTGTATGAGAGGAAAGAATTTCTGGAGTAATATTCCTGTGCAGTGTTTGCCTCATGGGCCAAGAGGGGTGTGGGGTTAGTTTAGCAAAAGAAAAAACAGTTAATTTTTTGTCACTGCGGGTCTTGTCTTTGATACTGTAGAATTCAAAACTGCATGAGGCAACTACCAGCAGCTCAAAGTGCATGGGCATGGGTAGCCTTGACTTATCCCAGTTTGAACATTTGAATCTTACCCTATAACAGGATGTTTTATGCCAGTTATTATAAAATATTAGATGAATACTGGGAGTACAGAACACTTGAACTATATAACTGCCATATCATGTGTTTATCGTGTGAACAGGCACAGTCTAATACACTTTCCTAAAACTCACGAAAGTTTTAATTCAAGTTCAAAAATTTTGTATATAGTACTGTAACTGGTGTATATATACATATATCTATGTCTCCCATGTGTATATATAAATATGCACTATTGTATATAACATATATGTATTACAGACTAGAAAATTTTAAGCAAAATACATTTCTTCAAATGCCCCAAAGATATTGCTTACAATTAATTGGATTTGAAATTTATGCTCCAGCTGGATTTCAGTCAAACCCACAGTTCACTGCATGTTACTGAGATGGTTCTTTTGGCTGAGAAGTAAGGATCTACCCTGTCATGTAGAAAATCTATTTAAAAAATAAAATAATAAAGCGGTGACATAATTGACTGTAGATATCAGCATTTTGCATGCCAGTGAAAATCAATATTTAAAGTGCAGTTCCACTTTGAAAAAGGTCTGTATAAATATATTGTGTCCTCCTCATCAGATCTGTCTGGCTGTGTGTTAAGGGAGACAACTCCTGTTTCTGCTGACCAAGTATTATCCCTTCCCTTCAATTAGTACTGAAGTGAAAATGCAAATACAGAAAACTTAGTGCTTTTACAAATTCCCCAGGAGTGAGTCCATCACAGTGGTTCTTTTGACCTGGTGTGAACACCAAGTGAAACTTTGGCTCTGCCTCTTGCCTGTACTGGTCACTGGAAATGCCTGCAAGAGGAAGAGGAGGCTGTGAAGAGTTTTGTGTTGTCAGCTTTCTTAGCAGAATCTACTGGCACTGACCCAAATCTCCCTACGAAGGGTATTTAGGTGCCTACTCCTGCACAGACAGAGGAGCTTTGCCACAGAGCAGAACCTACAACAATGAGGCTACGTTTGTGGTTCTTCTTAAATCCATCAGGATGGAGCTCAAGAGACCCCAAGAATTAGGCAGTTGATAGGAACTGTCATCTAAATCCCACTATTTCCAGGAAGACAGACAATTCGATTTGGACTACAAGGTGAGCTCTACTCAGGAAGCACAGCCTTGAAGGGAAACATTCAGGCCCTTCCTTTCAAGATGGGAGAAGAAGACAAACATTCCTTCCGCTCCCCACCTTCCTCCCCCAAAATTGGTACTAGATATACTTAAAGTTCTGGTATTTTCCCTGTTAGTTGGTGGCTAGAACCATGTCCTGAGCATGAATCATCCTGTACAGATGAAATCACAGTACTCTCAGAGCACGTCCCACCTTTCAGGATAAATATTGCTTCAAAGTGTGCAGGCTTCCTCCCTTCTCCCACAGTGACCAATTGTTCATGGACTAGTTATTTGTTAAAGCTTGGAATCATAAAAGGCAGGGAAGATCTGAACAGCAGAGGAGGTAGAAAACCAGGTTGTGATAATCAGTTAACTCCAGCTTGAGCTTCACAAAAGTAAAAAGGCTCTCTGTAATCCCAGAAGCCCAGAAGGAGATATAGTGTCAGCTGTGTAATGAATTAAAGCTGAAAACAAGAGTTTTGGGGACATGGCTGTGACCATCATCTCCCTTCCTTTTACCTGTTTCCGTCTGCCTTTGTCTGAGATTTCCTAACTGGCTCCACAGCCCAGATGAGCAGAGACTTGTTGAAACCAGTATCTGTAGAAGGTGGACCCTGGACTGACAAACTCTGTGAAATCTGACAACTTCAGGATATGTTAAACATTGAGAGGCTTAATGTAGTCTGAATTTCAGTGCTTCTACTCTTAAGCAGCAGCTAGTTGGGATCTTAGATAGTAAAGTGTTGGGCTAAGTGATGGAAGAGGCAGGTAAGAGTGTAAATCCTGGCTAAATTCCCTGTTTTGCAAGCTTAGCAAAAAATTTTCTGTTTCTTCCACTCCATCTGCCTAGTGTCGAGAGAGACTGCTCCTTTCTCTCCCCAGATCTCTGCCTTGGGCACAGTGCCATCTTTCTCCATGGCTCTGAGAGTAAGGAGACACCTCTGTGCTCACCCTTCCCATTCCTAAGGGCTGAATCAACCAAAGAGACTCTTCCCATAGCCGTGTGTCTCACAAGTGCTGCAGGGAATGATCCTGGGATGCTTTTCCTTGATACTGACTAAGGAAACTCTCCATGTGAGTTCCCAATTCCTAGCAGGCTGGAGAGTTTGTTCCATGCTGCTTCTGGTGAATAAGATCATTCTGGGAAGAGATCTTTGGCAGACTCCATCTAGGACAAAGACAGCAGCAGAGCCAACATAGAAGAATGTGTCAGAAAAACCTTGAACTTGTACAAGAAAATACCTAGAATTGCTTTATTATACCAGCTGAACATGAGGACTTGGCTGAGCATTGTGGAAGAATGTAAGAAAGCATTTATAACCCATGTAATTATTTCTAAGCAGCAGACACATGAGTGAGCCCTAGGAGGTACAAAACAAAAGGTACAACAGCTGCAGTGCTGCTGAAACCGAGCGACAGCTCAAGAAATGCCAGAGCACTTCTGCCCTGGAAACTTCACAGTGATGGAGAGAGACTCCTGGCCAAGAAGAGCTGCAGTGCTGATCCTGGGGGAGGTAAAGATCACCCATGCTGAAGGCCAGCATGACCTCAGGGCTCTGCACAAGTCAGACTTGTTTAAGCTTAGTTTGATAAGAAAGCCTTGTTTTTAGCAGCGTCATCTGTGTGGTTGTTGTTCCACATGCACAGCCTTTCTATCACGTTGCTTCAGTGCTGTCTCCTGGTCGCATCCTGCCCAGTACTGCATGAGTGCAAAAAAACCCTGAACTGCACTGCTTTGGGCACAAACACGGGATTTTTGTGGAAATTGTAGCCTTCATTTATAGTGTTCCAACTCACTTTGCTTGGTTATGCCTTCAGGCCTGAAGAGGATTTCATGAGACACACCAGAACTGGGCACAACCCCCTTGTCAGGGCAAGGCATCTCCATTGGGGTGAAGCAAGCAAAGCCATGGCATTGTGGCTTATCACCCTCCTCTCTCACCTGAGGACACCAGCAAAAAAATCTATGGCTCCATCCAAACTTTTGGGATGGTTTCTCATTCCCAGCTGCTCAGTGC
This sequence comes from Pyrgilauda ruficollis, assembly GCF_017590135.1. Lineage (NCBI taxonomy): Eukaryota > Metazoa > Chordata > Aves > Passeriformes > Passeridae > Pyrgilauda > Pyrgilauda ruficollis. Next base: position 4,219,252 of record NW_024508101.1, read on the forward strand.
ATGGGAGCTGCAGCAGGAATTTGCTTTAGGAAGAAAATAGAGGTGAAGACAAGCAGAAGCAGTATTTTTAGAGAGGTTTGCTACCCAGACATCTGGTGGTGGAAAGGTAGGGAACAGGCAAGGAACATTTTGGAGTTGAATTAATCATGTCAGTCAAGAGGCCGTGTGGGATCATGAGGCTGGAAGATAGGAAGCCAAAGGAAGAGAAGACTTGGGTTTGGATCTGTGGGTTTTGATGTGCCTTTTCCAGGGGTCCCTTGGTACTTAGTAAGAGAGTATTTTGAAAATATAGCACATCATGCTGCTTGTGTATTTGGGAACTATTTAGTGCTTTAACAACTAAAGGAAAAAATAAAAGGAAGGGCTGTCCAAGATGTGATCTTGAGGGGAGGGAACAGGGAAGCTGGCAGGTGGGATGAAGAGGGCTCACCTCTTCACAGGCCTACTTCATTCCTCCAAAATCTTACAGGACATGTCAAGATAAGTCAAAATTGTTGTTTCTTACTTACTACATTGAAAAATCTCCATCCTATCCTATACTGAAAACTTTTATTTATTTATTTTTTTTTTAGCCAAGAGGACAGTATAGTAACAAACTGCCAAGAAAAGAAACTGGTGAGTCACTGAGGAAATTTAGTTGAAATGATAACACTTTACAAAAATGAAAATTATTACATTTGCTGTACATGGGAACAGTAAAAAGTCCTTTTTTATTGCTCTTGGATTTGAATAGGAAAGGACTGATATTTCCACACTGGTATATAATACAATTTGCTTGCCAGCAGTTTGTTTTTCTCTTACGTGCAAGTTGTTTTGACAAATTTCTTAGCAATTCAATACTCTTGTCAGAACCTGTGCATGGCCATTGTGACTATGTAGGAGTATAATTTTCTGGCCTTTTTAATTTTAATAATCCAATATCTTATTTCTCAAAGGAAACTCTAAAGATTTTTGCCCAGCAGCATCTGGCAGTTTCTGCCTTGCAATACTACTAATAATAAAAATAATAATATGGAAAATACATGAAAAGTGTCTCTAACATCTTTTATGGCTGAGGATAAACAAAGAGATTTTTTTCCATTCATCTCTTCAATCAAACATACCTGAGTAGTATCCCTGTAGAAGACATCAAAGTTTAGTATGTTAAATATAGGATTTCCCAGCCCTAGTCTCGGTGGAACATAAGAGGATGATGCATGGAGTAAAAAATTTAGTTACCTTATTTTTCATCTGTGGATTTGGTTGCTTTCCTAACTGTTTTTGCTATTTATGGAACTCACATTATAACGAAGCCTGTTTTTCAGCTGCAATGAATAGGACTTTCTGCTGCTGACTGGAGCTTTTCAATCTGGCATCATAAAGACAGATGAATAACAGTAATTTTCTAATATGTTGGTCAGTGATCTGAAGATTCACTTATTCAAGGTTTCTTGGCTAAAATAAAATTACAGATAGAGGAGCAGCACAGACTAGATGCAGTACTGACTCCTCCAGATAAATTCTTAGTTGAAATGAGTTAAGGGGAAAGATTTCCTGCCTATGGTATTTGAGCTAATAAGCTTGGTAAGGCATAAGCAGGTCTTAAGTGGGTTTTCAGCCTTATGTAGACAGTCTGGGTAGGTGAGAAATTTGCATTCTGTCTCAGACAGAAGCATGGATAAATGCAAACCAACTTGTCTTGGAGGGAGAGGGAAGCTCCTCTATAAGCTGCACAGAAATATGTTCCTTTGATCAACATAAACTAAAAGTCCGAGCTGGTAAGTTCGTTAAAGCTGGGTTATGGAAAAGTTGAGCTCTGTAAAACAAATTAGTCCATCTCAACAGAAGGTTTTTTCCTCATCTGTACTCAAATGGGGTCTTTCTCCTAATTTTCAGACATAACTTCCAATAGCCAAGTGCCTGGAGCTGGGGCTGGGGGACTTGTGCATGGAGGCTCACAGAGATGAGAGAAGCTCCAAATGGTACTGGAGAGTTCCTTTTGGGGATGGAACCTCTACCATGAGGAATGTTTGGAGAAGTGGAGTTCTTTTTGGGTAAATGCAGCCCTAAGAAAGACCCATTGACTGAGATGTGCTGCTCTGATGTGTATAAGTTATGCTGCTGGACTTCAGAAAGAAGAGAAACTAAGAAGGTTGGAGAGCTCTGATACACAGTATTAGTTTATCAAGCCCAAATATACATCTAACCTTCTTATCCTTAATTTGTTTTCCCTTTGCAAAGTTTTGACAGTGTTTTCTTTCCCATAGAGTTCCCCTGGACTTTAATTTTCTAGTGACAGAAACCAAACACACAAGTCAGCTTTACTGCAGAGGAGAACCAGCTCTAGTGTGAGAGATACATTACAACATGCGAGAGAGGAGTGTTTGTTTTTGTAAGGTTTAAAATATTGTTTCTTTATTTTCCACCCTAACTCTGAGAACTTTGGCATTTGACTAATTTACCGTGCGTTTAAGGCTGGTAGCAATATTGGAAAAGAAATATGATAATCACATGCTGCCACAAAGCATTCTATACCTCACTCTCTTTTCCAGCTCTAGTTTCACATGTGTTGGTTCAATGGAATATTCAATAGACATTTATAGGAAATAAATTGAGAGATGAATGTAAACCATATGGCATCTGGAGGTTTATTTGTAAAGCCCCTGCATCAAAGCTTTCTCCAGATCACACCATATTAGCTATGTTTTTCCAGTCCAGCAGAATCAGGAAGGTAACCACAGACTTCCTTGATGGAAAACACATGAAAAACAGAGCAAATCTTAATACGTAGCTAGAGCAACTGTTCAAGTAGCATCATTTGGAATAATTTTATTACTAATATGTCAGGAGCATTGTTTAGTGATGAATTTCAACACAGAAACCAAATGAAAGTTAATTTGCAAAGCTTCCTGACCATTAATTTGTAGAACTCCAAGACCATTAAAATGTATCAAACCAGACATACTTAGTGTTTGTACTTTTAAAGTACACAGGACAATTACAAACTTTCTTGAATTGTGGCACTGAAATTATATAAAGAGACTCTTTCCACACAAAACATTTCATAGCCAATCACATCCTTCTAAATAATAAAAAGAAATTGATTGGCTTGAATGAGAAGTTTGTTTCAATCTTATTTATTTTTATAGAAAAAAGTATAAGCTGCTCTCAAATCTGAAATGCGTACTGTTTGCTGGAGTTTGGCAACAGCCAACAGTGCATCTGAAGTCAAATTAAATTGTATTCTCATACAGTATGTTACATAAATCATTAGGAAATGTCAAGAGCTCATATATAGTTGTGTTTTGAGGTTTTTTTAAGTTTCCACTTACTTTCCAAAATAGTTTTCATTTTTCAATGTCAATCCCTTTTCAGCCACTTAGACCAGCTCTAATGATTTGTGTGTTAAATTTGCTCGTCACATGAATATTTTTAATAACCCATTTAATATTTAATATGCTGCACATATTTGCTGGACCAATAAGTTACAAGGTACAATGCCAGCTCCACACTTGCACTCCCAGCAGGGAGAGTATTTACCTTGTGCACCAGAGCTTCACGCTCAAGAAGTGAAAATTTTAGGATGGTTGATTTACTTTTCCTTAAGAAGCCTTATTCAAGAAGCATTTTTGCCCAGGATGAGACAAAGGACTAGGGACTGTTTCAATGCTTAACTTCTGGTAGACACTTAAGTCTCCTTGACTTTAATATTAAGCATGTGCTTAAAGACAGACATAAAATGCACTAGCATCTGTAGGAATCTTTCCACTGACTTTAATGGGCTTTGGATTGCACCCTGATATCTCAGCTCAAAATAGCTGTTATTACAGTAATAAATGATTTGTAAAGCCATTCTTCTGAATAGGTACATTTATACTAAGAAATCATAATGACTTCTTTAAAAACTCTTACACTGCAAATTGATACATTTGGAATAATTGCTCTCCTCTTCATTAGGGTTTCACACTTCTGTAGCACTTTCCAGACCAATAGTTTGAAATCTCATTATGGATTTAGATGAGTATTTCTACTTCCATTTTACAGATGGGCTAAAGGAGGTGGAGACAATGGGCCTCATCCAGAGTGGGAAGCTTCCCATTCACCCAGGTGGGTGCTGGACTGCAAGGTCCATCCTTCCAGAAAAGACATAGGCACCCATTTCACAGCAAAACCTGTGGAGTTAAATATCTAAAATATTTTGGGTATTAGCCAAAGAAGCCTCATGCTCTAACAAAGCACAAGATGTCAGAGAAAGGTTTTATTCACAAATCCTACTCTCCAATGATCTATCAACAAAGTACTTCTCTGCTAATATTCTAGTAATTTGGGCACAGGGAAGTGAGGGCATTATTTTAAGATCCTAGTTAAAGTCATGAATGAATCAATGAGCAGCATCCAGATTCCAATTGGAAATGCTCCCTAGTCCAGGGTGGAGGGAAGGCCAAGGACATGTGTGTGATGACACCTTTAGGAAAGTACAGTGGCATGAAAGTCCCATGGCGCTACACAATTGGCTACTTTCCAGGTAATTTTTTGTCAGGGAGAATTTCTGCTTGGAGAAAAATGGTGATTTATAACATTGGACTGAAAGTGTTAGACTTCCTACCTAGGTATTTTAATTCTTGCTAAGCAGCCAGAATCCTGAATAAGCAGCAATGAAGTCAGAAATGAAATAAACCTTTGTGAAATCCAGCCTTGGCTGTTTGAATTTCAAATACCTTCAGAGTTCAGGTAATGTGTGCATCAAGAATTTTAGCTTGAGTGCATCTTTAGTTAAAACTCCCTTCTCCTCATCAATCTCATTCATTCATCAACATCCAGGTTAGCCTTTAAACATATGGCAGTCAATGAATGCCACTCACAAACCTTAGAAAATAAGTATGCAAGCAACATCAGTTTAAAAATATGCAGCTAACTGCTGGAAGCTATTAAAACCCAAATAAACAAAAGAGATTATACTTCAAAGAAATGTCAACAGTTTTTCCTCTCCTCGAACAGAGCAGTTTTCTTTGCTTCTATCCCCAGCCACATCTGGAAAGTGCTTACTGCTTTACATATCTCCAACGATAAAATTAGTTTATTGATTTTTCAGAATTTCCTGATAGATTTATGCAATTTCCAAAACAAAGGTAAACTCACATCCCAGTTAAAAAAACCTGGTGGTAACTACAAAGAATTCACAAAATCATAAAAACATAGACTTATGCAAGGGAACAAAACCAGTCACTTGCTAAATAATGCTGTACCTCTGTGACTGCTGTTAGAGAGCAAGAAATTACAATTTTAATTACTTACTTCTATATAAACGAAAAAAAATATCTTAAGGCTAATTATGGCTGATGCAAAGTTGAACTGAACCTTCATTTCCAAATAAATAGAAAGATTTTTAAATGAAATCTGCATATATCATGGAAAGAATTAAAAAGAAAAAGGAATAATGAGTCATGAATACAGATTCAAAGAGCTATACAAGAATTAGATCTATTAAAGTGTCTGCAACTCTGTGTAACTGAAAATTTAGACTCTAATTTCCACAACAGCAAATTGTGTCATTTTAGGCAGTCCAAATGTTGGATTTTTAATTTGCTTAAAATTCCGCATTTGTAGCAGCCAAAACCTTCAAAAACTGTTAATTTGATTTTGGTTTACAATTAACTAAGCAGTAGCAACTTAGCCTATACAGAAGACTGCCAAGAAAAATGATATCTTTGGTAAATTACCAAGGATCAAAATGTGGACAACAGATTTCTCCCCTCCCACCCCTCCACCCCCTGACTATTTTTAACTAACAATGATAGTTTTGATAGAGTAAAAGTATTTAATAGAAATTATAATGACAAGGTGCAAATTTTGCCAAACAGTCCAGAATTTCAGAAGTAGTGGTATATATTTAAAGGAGACCAAAAAAAAAAAAAAAAAAGAAACCAACCAAAAACCCCAAACAATTTGAGTATTAAACGTACAGTAAGTGCTCTGTAGTTCTGTAGTCAAATAAAAAGAAAATAAACTGTAAGAAGACTGCTGCAGAATGGGAAAAAGCAGGTCTAGTTTGTTTATTTATAAATTGGTAACAAGTAGATTCTTTCGCACTAACTAAACCAGACAGTAATTATAAACACAGATTGGTTAAATTCCCTGCACCCTATCAAAGGAAATGAGTTCCTCTCTTTTCCAAACATTGTCATTTGTTTATTGAGCCTCTTTTGGGCTTGATTTCATTAAAAACTATGTAAAGTCCACATCTGCAACCCCCAAAACAATGTTAACCTTGTTAAGCTGATCCAGAGTCCTCATTACAAAAAAATTTGCAGGCAACAGAACCAGGCATTTTAAAAGGGAGCTCTTGGTATACAGAGCAAAGAATTTGGATTATTTTTGTTCCATTACAGAAAACTTATATTGCTATGCAATAGAACAGGAAGCAAACAGTAACCGCCTCAGTAGTTCTGGATAATTAGTTACCTAAATTCTCTGAGGTGAACAAAATGTACTTAGATGGCAGAACATTACTGCTTGTGTGCTGAAACAACAGAGTAATCTTGGTTGAAATGAAAATCACAAATACAGGAGGAAAAAGTCATGCTTAAAATCATTAGTCTTTATCAGTAAAGTACAACTGAGTTCCCTATTAGAGTAACAGTTTTATTAAAAAGGGGATGATACAGCTTATATTAGCTAGCCTCAGATATCAGATTTCAACAAACTTTAGCACTGTAGACGCTATTAAAACATCATTATTAGAGTTGCCATGCTTGAATGATTTAAACTAAAGTGAATTTTACGTATTTGTTGGAAGACAGGAATAATAAATACTAGGGCTCATGCTGGTAAGAACTGACCTGGACTTTGCAGATAAAAAGTTAAGAAATTTTGTCCCGAGCATTGCTTGGGAGTGAGGTTAGTGAAAGTCCTGTGCCTGCTGTTGGTGAAATCCTGCTGGAAGAGCTGAAATGGGACTGAGGAGGTCTGAAATGGGGCTGAGGAGGTCTGAAATGGGACTGAGGAGGTGTGAAATAGGAATGAGGAGGTCTGAAGTGGGACTGAGGAGGTCTCCAAGGACTGATGCCATACATTGCCCTGCACGTGCATGAAGAGGTGCAGTACACCTGGTGCATGTTCCCCACGGCCAAAGCTGGAGAGCACTGTGGGAATTACCCCTTTTGGGGCAGATCCCTCTGTCCCCATGGACGTGGTGCCATGACTGTGATGTCCTAAGGTGTGCCTGTGATTAAGGCTTGTTCCCATGACTTGAGAGAAAAATGCACACCAGGGCAGCGGGATCAAAGACGGTGTAATGGGCATCACCTAATGCTCCTGGACCAATTATCCTGACAAACTGCAGATGTCTTCAGAGAACACATTGTATTTATTTACTGATTCACAGCAGCACTAGCAATTTGCTATCACACAGCCACCTCCTCTGGTCAGGTAATGCTGGGTATCTCCCACCTACGGTGAAGGCAAATCAAGGAAAAACAAACGGGTTCCCAAAAGGCAAATTCTCTTTCCATCACTGTTGCTGCCCTCCTAATGTTCCTGGGATTGGCTCTTTGATTGTGTATCCACACAAAATTTTCATATGCAATCTACCTAAAAATCTGATTTATGGCATGTTCGCTCTTACTCGAGTTCTCAAATATGGCAAGTACTTTGATAAAAAGAAGATAGTACTTGTTACTTTTTTGCACTCTGCCACCATTAAATGACACTGAATAAAAATGATTTTGATTTTTCAATATTATAATCAGAATAAAAATCAAAATATATTTGAAGATTATGTCTAAAATAAAATAAAGAAGAACCATCAAGAAGAGGGGAGCATATTAACATTCATTTTGATTTCTCTTGGTATATTATTCCCTCTGAGCCCTTGTCTATAACTTTAAGTTTGACCCCATACTGAGATTTCCAGCTCTGCTTGTCACAGGGAATTTGGGGCAATTAATGTCTTGAAAGACTGTGCTTTTAGAATAATCAGGTTAGGAACTTTGTCTTTCTAAATACTCTGCTATTTCTCAGGAATATCTGTGGATTCTTGAAATAATAAGTTACAGTAACACTGGGCCAGATCCTCAGCTGGTGCAAAGTTGGCTTTTCTTCATTAACTTCAAAGGGACTATGCTGATTTACACCAGCTGAGGGAAGATGTGGCCCACAGTGTCCAGGTGGATTTAAATCATACACATGAGAAATACCTCAGTACATCCAGGTCTGTACTGAGGTTGAACATAAAAGGCCCGAGTAGCGGGAAATCCATCCCTTTTTATTTTTAAATGCTCAAATGTTTACCAGCTGACCTTCCCCTTTACTGCAGATCTGGGAATCGAGGTGCATACAATAAAGTTCAAACCAATCAACTGCTTTCAGCTGTTCTTGTGCAATGAATTTTTAAACATTTGATCATTAAGACCAATCTATATGCAGGTCAGTTTTCTGAACAGGATGGGAACAGTTTGGGAGCAGATGCCAGGGCACTGACTCATGAAGAGGGACTGTTAAAATAACACAGAGAGCACATTTATCTTGGGCCACCCATCAGGTGAACACTACCAAGACCATCTCTTTGCTGGATGGATGTACAGATCAAGACAGTTAATCTCTAGCAGAGCACCTTTATTAATTGAATGGCAGCACACTGGCAGGGGAAGACTCACCAGCCTTGAAGTGGTTATCTTATCACAAAGCAACTTCTCTGCAGGTTTTGGTCCTTCTCCAATTGGTAAATTCTCTAGAAATAGCACTCCATGCTGCTATTTACTTGTTTACTCCACAAAACTGCCTTGCAAATGCTCATAAATGTGTGGAAAAATTTCAGCTGCAACTGTCTGTGATATGTTCACTTCCAAAACCTACCATTCTTAATTCACAGAATTTGAATTTGTGGTTGGCAGCAGCCTTGGGCTATTAGTCCTTATCTCCAAATCACTTCAGTTTTATCAGTGGGCCGCTGGCTGTATCCAAAGGCAACAGGACTTAGGCAAATCATAGAAAGATAGAATGCTGATAGAATGCTTTGGGTTGGAAGATCATCTCATTCCAACCTCTTTCCAGAGCAGGGAAACCTTTCCTGAGACTAGGTTGCTCAAAGGCCCATCAAACATAACCTCAAGATTCACACAGCCATGGGCAACCCAAGTTGGGAGAAGAGCAGGGGACTGTCACAAGTCCATTTAGAGCTAATTAAGTTTGGATCATCTTAAGACACTCAAGTTAAGAGTGGTGTTGAATGGGGGCACAACTTTAGTCTTTTCTTTCCTTGAGATGCATATGCATTTTATCTGGTCTTTAAAGCCCTGTAGCTTTGAACCTAAGGGAGAAAGCAGGCCAATCCTGGCAGGAATAACCAGGGATATTCCATTTTTATTTCTTATATCTGTTGAGGGGATGATAACCGAAGCTTGCCTGATTTTATCAGCTTAGAAGAGGCTTTCAAAGCCTGAGCTGCTGTTCTGAGAACCCATTTCTAACCATTGTACAGGAATGTTTTGCAATTTGCCTAAACTATATATTCATTGATTGAATTCCCTTTTCTTCCATTTCAGTGCTCATGACTGCCACATACGTGGTTGCTCTTGTACAGATGTCTTTACCTGCATAGAATGTCACTTGTAAACAAAAACACCTAAACACCATCCAGCTAAGCTGCCACTTTGGTGCCTCTGGAAACAACAACCAAACCATCATATGGGTCCAACTGAGGCATTTGTTTTGAAGTCACAAATATTTCCTTTCAGCATTATCCCAGCTGCTTCAGTCCAGGCAGGTAGGCAATTAATTGCCCAAAAATACCCCCAAACATCACCTAATTGTGCTTAGTGCTAAACCTGAGCCCTTAGAAAATGTCAGCCCTGGACTTGAATTACTTGGAGAATTTTAACAAAAATTTTTGGAAAGCATTTTCAGGAGCTGAAATCTGCCAAGGTTTTTGTAGCATATCCAGACACCGTGACATGCTGGTAGCCAAACTAGAGAATATTTGTTTAACTCAAATGATAACATTTGGGTCAAGGTCAAAGAACCAGTTGAACAATATGACTTATTACTGCACGCTGACCCCAAACCACACTTGCAACTGCACAGAGCAATGAGGAGCAGGAAACAGAAAGCTGAAGGGGCAAGTCTCATTCTCACACTTGCCAAACACATCACCTTGGCAAGACACCCAACTTGTCTGTGCCTCAGTTACACTGTCTGAAACACTGAGATAATAACAATAGTCACCTTTGAAAAAAAAGTGAGAGATCCTCAAACAAAAGCAGCGATAAGTGTGAAATATTCATTATAATATTAAAGAACAGATGGCCAAAGCAGAGATCCAGTTAAAAGGACTGCACAGAGTTATAAGAAAGCTCTTGGTGTGACGTATGCGCTTTACGATGTGCCTTCCCTCAGACAATACATGATGAGTCGGCTGCAGCAGTTTATGTTCTGGATTAGAGCATACGCATAAATAAAGCTACGATTTTATGTGATCCCAACAAATAAATGGGAAGCACGGACAGGAATGTCTAGCTGATGGAAAAATGAGACACCACAAACAAACCACAGCTTGATGATAAAAAAAAGAAGTCTAAGATTTATATGGCACAGCTGGCTATGTGTAGTGCTTTTGTAAGCCTACAGCATCTGGTCACTTGTTTTAAATGTCTGAATAGATAGAGGCCTGAACCTTGCACAATTGTGGAAAAACAGGCAATGTCTCATGGCAAACCACACAGCCATGCATTGCACAACTCCCTGGTGCATGAGGAGGTCTGCCTGACTCAAACACCAGGTAGGAAGGGGCAGGAGGTCTCCTGCACCACAGAAAATGTGTGCCAGCTGATGTCTGTCCTGCAGCCAGGGTATCACAGAGATCCATGCACCCACGTCTGTCTGAACCAGCTGTGCTGGAACTGGAGCTTGTCTTCTGGAAGGACATCCAAGATCAAATGTAAGTGACAACAATTTTACCATCTCATTTCTGTGAGCTCCGCTGAATTAGAGTTATGCTAACATACATCACTAGAGAACCTGGCCCATTGTCCTTCAGCAGCTCTAAGAGACCACCCCAAACACCTCAGATGTCCCCTTATGAACATAAATGGTGCTTCTTCATCAGTAAAAACAGAGTAAAATGATAAATGCTGTTGCAGAGAGAGGAGGAAATGGACCCTCTTCATGTTTTCCTTGCAGAGTATTCAAGCCTTTCATTTTTATCAGATTATATTTTTACCTGAATTTTCAAGAGGCATTGCACAACAAGCTGTGGGAGAAGCCTAGTCCCAGCTGTGGTGTGAGTCACTCCACAGAAGGAGGGAGTAGAGCTTTTTGGCCTGCAGGGCAGCACCACAGCAGCAGTAGGGTTGGCCAAAGGGTGATGAGAAGGGAGAGAGGAAGGTACATTATATGTCTGTGTATGAAAAAAATCTATGGAAAGTCAAGAGGTTGAATGACAAGAATAATAAAAAAAGTGCAGCAGGAACACTGAAGATGGCTAGATAAATCCCAAATCTGTGCAAATAGTAGCAGTCAATGGAAGAATTTCTAAGACTTAAAATATTTCCACAGCTTTTAAACCTGCCATGCTCTCAATGGAATGGTAAGTTGTGGTACATCCAACCTCCTATTTTTTAAAAGTCTCACAAAAATGCAAAGGTTTGTGCTCCCTCTGTTGGCTTTAGGAAAGAGATTTGGGTTGGTTTTGTTTTCCTCACAAATATCATCCTTCATTTTGTTCTGACATCAGTGAAAGGACAAAAACGCATTTGTGTGACGAGATGTTATTTACACTGAAGTTTCTCTTGTTTAAACAAGAAAATGGACGTGCTAATTTCAGCTCCATCCCAAATGCAAAGAAAATGAATAAACATTTCATAAACCAACTGCCAAACTGGAGGAAGATTAAAGTATTTCAGTACTGCAGAAGGAAATTCTGCAACCAAAAGAGAGATAACACCGCACACAAAAAGTTATGTCTCATATAAGCCAGTTGGTATCTGCAGCATTGTTCAAGAGTTTACTGAAACCTACATGCTCAAAAATGTGTGTTGCTCATAGTATTTTCCACTGCACCTACTTTTCTTTTAACATTGAAAAATATTGGGTAAGATGGAAAAGCCCTATTGCAAAACCTAACTAGATGAGTGTGAGTTTGAGATGATATAGAAGACAAGAAAAAATGTGTGACAGAAGGATTGATCAAATTATTGCAATTTTTTTTTCCTCTGGTGTTAATTATTTACAATGTATGTTTCTTATCCACAATCTGTTTTTCACTGCATCTTTATTCAGCACAAGGAAGCCCTGATCTTGGTGGGTTTTTAGATGCTACTGCAACACAAATACTAAAATACAGTATTAGAGACACTTGTTCAATTATTAATTTTTAGAAACAGAATGTAAAGTCATTATCTGCAGAATATTAAACTGTTTTGGTTTAAATAACACTAATGACTTAGATACTTGTTGGATCAAAATGGCAACACTTTGGCATGAGAGGAGGCTGAATCCAAGGTCTCTGTGCCTAACTCATAACCTTACCCAAAACTCCCAATTTAAATGAGTGAAAATGGATAGGTGAGACAGTGCTACATGCCAGATGTGCCATTTGGTTGGTAGTCTTGAAAGTAAAAGGTGGCTTTCCAGCCTGCATCCATAACCACAGGCATTAAGGCATTAAGGCATGGCATTAAGGCTAAAAATACCAGGCTATGTAACTACTGCAAAACACAGAAGTGGAAAGGGTGGCCAGCCAACCCTCAGCTCTGAGTATTTGATAGCAGCACCAGTTCAGCATCCCCTGTTTGAACTGCTGGCTCCCCATCCATCTCCTCCCTGCCTGGCTGAACTTGTTTGTTGCTGGCTCCCAGCCCAAGGCTTGTGACACTGCAATTAAGCCAGGGTGGCATGTGGAATCTGTAGGTATTTTAGCCATTTTGCCAAAGCTAGAAAAATCCTGACTGAACTGGAGCAGGAAAACAGTTTGCTGAAACATCACCTGGAGCAGGAAGTTATTAGATGCTTGAGTGACTTCTAGAACAGAAAACTATGTATGAATATGTACACGAGGCAAAACAGATGTTGTCTTGACCTCCGCACACTGGAATCTTATAGCTGTTCTGTTTACTCTCTGCTGTCCATAATGCATCTTTAAGCCAGGTGCTGCCACTTATCAGGTATCTACATCTCTTGTTTAAACAAATGTTAACTGAACTTGACAGCAAAGGGGACCCCTGCAGCAAAATCGGCAGAAGACAGCTTTAAAGCTACCTTCAGTTCTCACTCCTGAAATAACTGAAGTTTTGTGTGACTAGGTAAGGAGTGAGGGTAGAAAGTTAAACTTTTGACCCCATCTCCATGGGATTTCATGCACTGTCTCCCTAGTTCTTCTCTGGCATGGTGTAAGGCTCAGCTTTGCAGGCAGGAGGAGTGCCGGTCTTCAAGAGCTGGCAGGAACCATGGCATGGGCTCTGTCTCCTGCCCATCACCCTCTCCTGGGTCCTTTGAACCAGCACATGTCTTCTAGGGCTATCATTGTAGCTCCTGCTGGCATTATAAAGTGTTCCTTGCACCATGAGTGCTGCCACCTGCTTCCCCCAGGGCCACGTCCTTGGCTCCATTGGAAAGATCTGCATGAAGACTCTGTTGGACATGCTATGTTGGCAGGACTACCCAAGCCTATTCTTGGAGCATACAACACAGAATATCTTGGGGGAAAAAATCTCTTTTAGTAGTATTAGAAGGACCGTAATTTTGCTAAAACATTCAAATTTTCTCCCAATATGTTTGTTATGTAATTGGCTGTAATTGTGTCTGGTATCGGAGCTTGAAAGTAATCCCAACGTCTGAGACTTCAAATTTCCTTTTACAAAGACTATGTTGCTCACCTCAAAAAATTCTCAGGCTGTGCAGAATTAGCAGTGATATCTACAAGATGGCACATCTCATTTCTGCTTTAAAACAATGGCTTCAAAGAGGCAGAAATTTACCAAACACTGAATAAGACCGATCACAGAAACAGGTAGAACATCTTTTCCATTGAAACCCACAAATGAATATTAGAGAGAGCAGGGAAGTGCTATGTTAAATGTACACCTAACTATCAGAGGTTTGAAATTCCCTGATGAAATAGAGTCTCATCGAGTTCCCTTTGTCACTCTGTCCATTGAACCCTGGTGGAGAAGGAAGAGGGTCAAATGAGAGTTTACTGACTCTCTGGACACCAGCTCAGACTGGGGGCAACGGATTGTGTGGTCATCAAAGAGAAAAAGGAAGCCTGTAGTGGGCAATACAGTGAGTAATCCCAGAAAGAGAGGCCATCTCTAGGCCAGAAAGGACAAAATGTTAGGCAGAGGAGGTTGTTTTTGAGGATGCGCAGACTGCAGCCATGACAGTCTCATTCCTCATGTGACAAACTCCGCAGTCAGCAGAACTACAGACTGCCAGAAAAAAAGCATCACTAACACTCAGGAGGTTTTTAGAACAGGACAGCTTGTTCCTGCTGCAAAAGTGGGAACACTAAATGAGCTCAATAATTTCAGTCTCTAAACCTGTCGTTACCTGCCCTGCTGCTGATAGTGCTGTTATCTTGTTACTTCTGCATGCGTGCTTCCTTCCAGGATTTTAGTGTTATAGCTCTGAAAGGATATCTGGTTTGCTTGAACATCATGAGACTAAAAAGATAAACTGAAACAAAACCCACACCTATAATGAGATGAGAAGAGCCATGCTTTTCAATGAATGGAGACCATACACTCCACGTAGACCTGAGTTTAGTTACAAAACAGTGAAGAGCACCACTAGATCCACTGAAAGTGTATAATTTACCAACCATTGAGGCTTTGTTAATATTCCCCTTTTACAGATTTTTTTTTTGCACTGTCTGATTAGCTAATTAAAGTTGTAGGCTGTTTCCTTTCAATCAGAACTGTGAGCATGTACCAGGTGCCAAACATCATGATGTGCAGAAAGGCAGGCGAGCTCGGAGAGATGGAGGGGTGCAGGAGAGGCTCAGCCCTACCAAATTACCCCACTCCCAATGGGCTCACACATCTGGTTTGGACATTAATCCTGTCCTGGCACAAGGTTCACTGCACCGTGGAAAAGGGGTACAGCACTGGGTGAAATGGTCAGAAAAATAAATATACCACTGGAAAATTTGCACCAGCTTCTCACGAGCTTGGTCGGGTTAGGTGAGAGGGACAGCCCCTAGATTAGCATCCCTTGGAGCAAACTCATCTCCAAAGAGCTCTTGTTGGATGTGCTGGCACATGAGCAGAGAAGTCAGCCTGATCCAGCTGGGCACAGCTTCTTCTACCCTGAAAATCCTTCCTGACATCTTCACCTGGAGCTGTTCACAGCACTCACCACTGAAAAGTGGGTTTTCATTGTTAGCAAGAAACTGTCAGTAACGAACTGATTGACAACCCCTCATAGAGCAAAACCAGCCCCAAAATAGGTACAAATTTCCTGTGGCTGTGCAGTACTGCCTTCTGCTTAAGAGACGAAAAAAATATTTGGAGCTCTTTAGGATCAACTGGATCACTGCTTAGCAAATAACCTGGATATGTCCTGAAAAAGGTGAGACAAATCTTTGGTCTGAAAGCTGATTAGAAGATACTCGATCAAGATATAAATGCACTTGATAGATACATTTACAGGTATTTAGATTAAGATTTAAATGGAAGATGGGCTTTCAAATTCTGTGTTCTGAGCTAGGAATTTTTTGTGTTTCAATTCTAAAGAAGGTTTATAGGTAAATAAATAATAGCACCTCCAAGATGCATTTGGCTGGCTTAAAGATTGCAAATGGGGCACAGTCTGTAACTGGGTTGGCTGAGGTAAAAGTTTCCCACTCCTCTTCCAAAATCCCTGGAAATTACTGTTTAAACAGAATTCTGCTGAGTTACCAATTAAAAAAAAAATACATTGAAAAAGACAGTGTGGTATAAAGCAGGGAAATTTTTGATCTACTGGTAAGGTGACCAAAGTACATGACAACAGAGAGGAAATTATCAAGGCAAGGCAATCTAGGACTTCTAAATTTAAGGATAAGCTGAAAAATGCTCTGCAGAGGTACAGAAAAACTTTTAAATATTTAACTACAGTTGTTTTAAATGCAGATTGGGCTACATTTTCTTGGCATTGTGGATTTTTTTCCATTTCAAGGCTAGCAAACCTCCTGGAATCTTACCAATAGCCATGAAAGATTTAAAAATTTGAGTAACTGTGGTAAGAATGAGCATAGCTGATAAATAGGAAGAAAACATTTGGACTGTCTTACCATTCATCCTAGTGTTCACAAATTTCTTTATCTAAAATTATGGCAACTGGAAAAGACCTAAGCTAAAATTAAACTATTTAACCAGGAGTTCAAACACACATATTTTACACAGTGGTAGTTTTATTTCTTTTGCCCAATGGAGCTCACAATGATAGTTTGCTTACAACCAGAGGGATCCAAAAAGAAATAATGCCAACATGCTCAGCATATTTCTAAAATATTTTTTCTGCTAAAATGTGCGTCATTCCAGAAACATGTCTGAGTGGTTATATTTTGGGTGAGGAACAAAATCAAGAAAAAGTGTCAAATACATCTTTATACTACAATATTTCACAGTCTATTATATAAGATGGTTATTTACACAAACAGAAGCTTAATATGTTCAAAAAGCAAGGGGGGAAAAAGCACATATTTAGGATTTGCTAGAGCAAACCAGCAAAGCTTCAGGTAAAGTGGGTAAGTAATTTAGGTCAAACTTGGTCATCACACTGGCTAAATCCTGAGCTGGCACCACACCAGTGTAAAACTTCTCCTTCCTTTACAAAGGAAGGAAGTGTGTTTCCACATTCATTGGACGTGTAATTTTGTACATTTGTTCTGTTCATCACGTCTGATTTTTAACTCAGGTGACACAACTGCCCCTGCAAGTCCCTGCTTCGATTGCAACCATCAAACCACAAAACTGTTTGTTGCTCTCAGGTGGAGCAGGACCTGTGCATCCCACAGGGGTCAATTCCCACTCCCTGCTTCTCCTGAAGTTTGGCAATATTGCGATGGGGCTGTGTGTGTGTCAGGCCACTGTAAACCCCTGAGCTTCACCTTCAGGGAAGATGAAGAGAGATTCACTCCTTGGGGATCCACATCTACCTGTCAGTGTGCTCAGGGGCTCAGCTGCACCCTCTGCCCTGGCTCTGGTCCTGTTGACAGATCTCTGGTTCGTGGATTGCCTGGGGTGCTGAGCAATTCTTGCTACCAGAAGCTTCTGTGGCTGGAAATTAATTTAGCTCAATAGGTAACATATGACTGCAGGAATTTTGGCAAGAGAATTAGGAGTTAAAATAAGGGAGAGCACAGGGAAAAGGTTACAAGGTCTAGTCCATAGTGATGCTAAAGGCTTTACATGGCTATGAATAAAAAGGAACTTGTAAATAGTGGTTTTGATAGTCTTTTCTGAGGCTTATAAGTGACATTTCCTCTACTTCACCTTACTGCAATAATAACACAGATTTGCTATGTTACATTTTTCTAGAAGTCTTGCAGGACACTGAGAGCTGACTATAACCTATTCATCCTTTCTGCATGCAGAAGAGTGTGTTCTTGGACCTTTAAATTTTTCCATTTGGGGGAGTAGAAATGTCTCCTCTAAGACCCAATTAATCACTGCACCCTGTGAGGCACCTCTAATGTACAGATTTAACGAGACAAGCCTTCCTGGTTTAGTTTTTTCCACCTTTGAATAAGTACTCCTTGACACATAAAAATCAAATGTAAACAGCACTAGGACCAAAACCCATGTTCTTGGAACCGCACCTAATTTAGAACTGTAAGAACTGGGAATGTTTATATTTCATCCCCAAAGTCTTCATCTGTTTATATCTAAGCTGCAATCTGAACCTAGACACAACTACAGGGTTCAGTGAAATAGGAGAGTGTTCCCTTGAGCCACAGTCCTGGAAATCCACCATCTTTTTTCTTCATTAATATCTAATCCCCATTTAGTAAGAATTTAGCTACTTTTATCCTGATGTGAAACTTCAGGGCTGCCTATTTCACTCTGCTGCCTGCTGCTTCTAAATACGGCAGTGCTGGTGGCGGAGGTGGTGATTGTGAGTCATAAACACTCTGTCATTGTAACATGTCAGATTTGTCCAAAAGAAACATATTTTTATATCTTAGATTATTTTATTATTAGTTTAAGAAGGTTCGTTTAGCTCCTAGCAAAGCCACGAGGAAGAATTATGCACTTAAGCAGTTCTATCTCAGATATGTAATGCCTTGCAGTCATTTAACATGCTGAGACAAACAAGAGAATCCCCAGAGTGCTCATCTACTATGGGACTTATTTCATACGGCATCAATAATGTAAATTGAGATGTGAAGATAGCTCCTTGTTTTTCTAAGGTATGATCGCACTAGTGCAGACAACATCCACTCAGCTTCACTGGAAACACTGGAGTCAGCTCCCTCATAAAAACCTGGCCCTTTCTTTATCTGAACAGAAGAAAAAATTATACTATCAACAGGAAATTGTTGGGAGCAGCCTGGCTTTGTGAGATCAGTTGTTTGCTGCAATGTTTTCCAAGCCTCAGGTGAAATGTTGGAAAACCCACTGCAGGGGTTAATATTTCTCTCTAATATAACTTCAGATATTACTTTTTGTTCTTCTCAATGAACTTCCCATACTTACATTTAATCACTGTGGTGAACAGCAATTCATATAAATAAACCTCACACAAATTAATTCAGCTGGATTTTTTTGAGTCTATATATAAGGGCTCACCCAAGAAAAACTTGTATCATCTTACCTTGATACTTTTGGACAATTGAAGGCTACTTGGTGGAAAATGGAAGTCACCAAGAAATTATTTTCTTCTCAGTTTGACCTCTTATCTGCCCTAGTAAGACAGGCAGCATTATGCCTAGTTAACATCCTGGTGCAGTGCCCGTATCTGCTATTGTACAATACATCGAACAAACATAAAAGACATCAATCAAAATCCTCAAAATGTCTTTTTCTGCCAAGATGCATAAACGTTTCCTATCTCCCATCAAATTATTTTAATTACAGCTGCTGAGCTTCATAATTATTTTTAGCCAGGCTGGTTTTTCTGTTGTTATTGAACATATGATATGCAATATATTGCATTTATACATCCTACTGGATTTTGTTATGGCAGAGCGACTCCTGTAGCTGAGATGGAGATTGTTTTTGTGTTACTATGAAGCCATTTGACCTTTTGCTGGAAATTTTCCAGCACCTCTCATATCTTGCTAAAGATTTGAAGAGGGCAAGGCAGAGAGAAAAGAAAATTTTGTATGTTCTCTCTGGTTGTTCCCTTCTATGGCTTTTCTTCTTCTCCCCAAATTGTTTCATACTGATGATTTTTTTACAAAAATCCTGTAGGTCCAAAACAAATAAAACTGAAACATAATATGGACAGATTCTTACTGACAAGAGGCACCAAATCAGGCTTTTTTTTTTTTTTCTTTCATGACTTGATATAATCCAAGATCATAGATGCAGGACCTTTCTCTTTGTTTTCAACTACACATCCTTAACTTTGCTTCATTTTAGGGTCTCTCCCTGCAGGCAATAAAACATAAGGTAATTCCTGAAAGAAATAAAAAGAAGTAAGCCTGGCTTCAGCTGAGTAAAACCAATTGGGTTTCAAATTTACACCAGCAAGAGCCTTTGAGTGCTACTGAACACACGCCGCTTATAACACAAGAATAGTGATCCTCTTCTGAAAGACATTGCTAAATGTGCAAGTCACTTAGCCAGGAATAATTTGTATTGCATTTCTGAAGGCAAAATTACAATAGCTGACAAAACATGAAAGTTTCATCATGGTGGATTAGAATGCGCAAAAGGAATTCAAGGGAATTTATCGTTACTCAACATTTCAGCTGACACTCTTTAATGTATCTTTGGGGAGCAGATTTGTCTCTGCACTCTGTAGAAAACCCATGTGCATAAAGAGGTTGGATTACAGAAACCTAGTAAATAATATAACAAACAGCTAGTTAGGCTCTACAGCCAGAAGAGCAAATATGTGTTGTTCTTACATTGCTGATCCCCAAAGAAAATATCTTTCTTTACAGCTAAAACACATGTTTCTTTGCCCAGGAACTTCCGTGGCAGGAAGGGATTGGCAGTTGATTTTAAGATTCATTGTCCCTCCCTGCTTGTCATAGACCATGCTTGAGCAGGTTTCTTTACATTTCAATACATAACAGAGTGCTTGCAGATAGCAATCTTGATGCCACCTCTCCCTGTCAAGTAAGAAATTCTCTCAGCAGTTATGATTTCCAAAGATCTGTCAAAAAAAGGCCAAGAAAAGTAGACAGCTGATATTTCTTAGACACAAAGGATAAAAAAAAAAACCCCAAAAAACAAACAAACAGAAAAATGTCCTTTTGGCAGTAAGGAGACACAATGCCAACTGGCCTTGGATAAGGTCAGGAAAAAATTTAGCAAACTTAATGCATTATTAAGAAGGACACCAGAGAGGAAAGGGAGGACATTCGGCTCTCAGTCAAGTAAACACTAGTCAAAGGTACAGCATGAAAACCCTGGGGCTAGATACAGAATCACAGGATACAAACAAAGTTAGGAAAACAAACAAAATGAACTGTCCTAAGTTCATCCTGGAGCACATGGCACCTTATCTAGCAGCTTTCAGACTATACTTCGTACTGCAGCATAAATGGGACATTGCAGTAGGCTTTTAATGTCATTAGCTTTCCTTTTATTACTCCAAGACTTTTTAATTATTAAACCAACAGAAACATGGCAACACTTTGTGCAATCTTTTAGGGAATAGTTCTTGGCCTCGCATCATGTGTCATTAGTGCACACTGGGAGGAAACCAATTGTTTCTGCAAAGCTCAGGAGCGAAACAACGTTTGGAAGGGTGGTAAACAAACTTCAGAAAGGGGTTACTGGAAATGGACAAGACTGACCATAAAACATCTGAAGGCAAAGCTATGGGTTAGAGGTGTGACTTTGTATGAATTTACAGTTGTAGTTTATAAAATGTGAAGACTACAGACTCTAAATGGGGAACTCTAGCTTTACAGAAAACACGGGTATGATCCCTTCAACATTATGTTCAAGTATTAAGCTGTGAACTAAAGAACAAATCCATTCTAAGATGCTCAGACAGGAGTATATTTAGCAGGTGCACTTTATTTCAGCCTGCTGCTGCCTCTGTGAGAATATTGTGGAGTTCTGAATTCTCACTTTGAAAAGTACATTGAAAAATTAGGCAATTATTGTAGAAAGTCATAGGAAACATTAAAGAAATTGAAAAAGATGCTGTCTCATGGAAAAGCTCATTTAGCCTAACTCTGACGGGATCACGGAGCAACTTTATCACAGTCTATACAAATTGGAAAATGCATTTAAAGAAAGTTCCCTGACCACTCGCCAGCTTCATCTCAGGTTGCAGTGGATCCTCAGTTGCTGGAAGTTTTTAAACTGTGATTTTAAAACTGAAACTAACCTAAAAATTTTGTCTGTTTCTGGTATGTTCAGGCCTGGGACCATTAAAAGACTGTGTGCCACAGCACCAAGTCACACTGACACCCACAGTGGGCAACTGCTCCCAGCATCAGCAAATGCTGCACAGTAGGATTATCCTAGGATCAGATCAGTCTTACCCTTCTGCACATGCACACTCTATTCTGCTCCCTCTGGATGTGGGTAGGGGCTGCTTTCATTGCCCAGCATGTCTTTGCACTAAGAAAGAGCTCAAATTTTTCCTAGATAAAAAAAATCCTCCACTGATCCTAAGCTCTCCTGCCCCACAGAGAATATTCTCCATACCATCTCCAGGAAGGATCCCTGGGATAAAAAAAATCCTCCACTCTCAATGGAGATCCCAAGCTCTCCTGCCCCACAGAGAATATTCTCCATACCATCTCCAGGAAGGATCCCTGGATCACACCCACCCATCCACCTCCTGGGAAAGCAAACAAATGAGGATGTGGCCCCACGCCCTACTATCATATATAACACTTTTAATCATCTTACCTATGAAAAGTGCCGTGTAAGCTCTTTTTATCTCCTGGCTAGTTTCATATTAATATATTATCTCCCTGCAACTCGTGACTACTTCCAGCTAGTGCCAGAGAAATAGGAAACTGTTTAGATGCATTCTCCTGTTCCTATGGCAAAAATCAAAGGAAGGAAAGGCAAAAGTATATTACAGAGAATTGAAAACAGGTACCTTTTATTAATGTAGCTGATAGTGCCGTACAGTTCACTGTTCTTGTTTAATTGGGCTACATATTGATTCAATTGTGGCAATGCAACTAGACAAATGTTCCTTAATTACATTTTAAATTCAGCTTTCTGGGGCTGAAGGTGCTTTTGAGAGCGGCACGAAGCTGCAGCCTCGGCGCAGCACGGGCTGACTTCAAGTTGCGCTAACGCTGAGCGGTTGTGCCCAACGCTGAACCGCGGCAAAGCCTTCATTAAAATAAAAAGCAGCCCTGTAATGATATTTACATGACATTCAAAGTGCTCTTTGTTCTTACCATAAAATACATTCCAGATAATTCCACACTACCAACAGTAGTTCCCATTATTCAATTTTGCGATTTTTTTTCTCGTGTAAGCAAAGTTTTTTTGTAACATGTTCGCTAATTATTACTTTTGTTGGGAAAGGTTCAGAAGTATTTAGGCTCCTAGGAGAGTGAAGACAAATGCATTATAGAAATAATGCATTTAGCCTCCAGGAGTAGCCCTCAGCTCACTTATAAAAGCTCTTGCCAGTCAAATCTACAGAATACGATTTGATTCAACTCTGGGGGAAGAAAGAGAAACACTTGCCTGCCTTCAAAGTTCAAGCAAAGATGCTTGAATTGCAGCTGCCAAGATGGGAGGTGGCAGAAAATGGAGGACTTGAATCTAGGGGGAGAATGAGTAAAAAAAATATTTATACATTCTGTCGTTCAGCTCTAATTGCTTCAAAGATTATTTATTTTTCATTTTTTTGGAAAATAGCTTGCAGCTTCTTAACATATTTTTCAAAGAAGGAGCTGGAAGGCATAATAAAAAGCAAGCAGGGATATGCTTTCCGAATAGACTGAAATAATTAATGTGAGAATGCTTCCGCTTGAGCATTTTTTATGAACAAAAAATACATTATTTTTGCTTTTAAATTGGAGATAATTTGTTACACGGAAGTGGTGGTTTCTTTAATCTTGAAATAATGCTAATTACAATGGTATTTGGGATCTGAATTTTTGCAAAGCTATTCCCTCGTTTGCTGCTGACATAACGAAGTTACTTACAGACTTCAGAGGCTTGTGGCACAGCCCCACTTTGTTTGCCTCTTGTCCCTCTTGGTTTTCCAGTCCCAAACCTCATTACTCCCCTGATTTGATTATGTGGGGGTTTCATCTCCTCTAGCTCACAGTCACTCCACCAGCAGCTGGTTGGAGCAATCCGTGGCTCACACACAATGGTCATAAGGTTCTTCATTAAGGGCAGCCCTTCCCAGAGCGAGACCAAAGCTCACAGTCACAGCTATGCCCAAAGGAACAACAGCATCTCCCCAGACTACACCACACCACAGCACATTTCCAGGAGGAAGGTAGGAAGGTTTTGTCTGTTTATTTTCCGCTGGAAAGCAGCTTTTACTTGTTTTACTGTGGGATTGCCAGGGAGCTTAGTCATGGAGCTGCACTGGGCACCTGCACAAACACAGACAAAAAGCAAACGCAATCTTTGTCCTAAAATCCTGCAGTCAAAGTGTATCTCTGATCAGCTGCATAGATGTGTCTGGACACTGCCTTAGCACCTCTTTGATTTCAAATCAAGGTGAGTTTGATTTAGCAGAGAGATGGATCCTGAGGCTTGAGGTCCTGTCCTCTCCCTTTCCATGGGCTCTTCCCAGAGGTGTTTGCCACACTGTGGGGCTGCATGGCAGGAATTCAGTGGGTGTATTTACCTGCTGGAAAGCAAATGCAGACATTGTTTCTGCAGCCACAGAGTTTCATTTGGCAGAGAAACAGGTGCTTATCCACCAGGCAAGGCCGACACTCCCTCATCTCTGCTCAGGGCTGAGACACAAACAGAGACAACGTGCTGCAGGTACACGGACACGCCGTGTTCCTTTCTCCAGGCATCTTTCATTATTCAGCATGTTTTCAACACTGAACAACAAATTGTTAGTGGTATAACAAGACAGGAACACGTGTTTGGGTACGGTGTGCTACCTGCAAAGCCTGGCACTTGCTCTGTTGAGCTGCACTTCCCTGCTCTGACAGGGTCAAAGCAGCAGCCAAGACAGCAATGAAGCTTCTGGTGGTGTTGAGAACAGGGAGATGAGAAAGTGATGAATTTTTCAAGGAATGGAAATGCTGAGAGTCCCTACTTTTGTGTCTTCTTGCGAGGCAAATATTACTTCTCCTCCATAAAATACATATATATTCCAGGATAAAAAGCCAGGTGAGGTCTTAGGTAAAATGATTTCCAGGTTCTAGACCTGAGTTACCAGCAGGCTGACAGTGTTATTCAATGTGATCAAAGGAAAACCAGGGAGCAGAGGGAATTGATTACAATGAAATTTTTTTTTAGCTGTGCAGAGATTAATGGTGAGCAAAACATCTGCAATGATATGTCAGGAAAACAGACCGAGCTTTTATTTTGAAAAGTATTAGCTGAGTCTGAGGTAGGAAGATGCACAGACCTGTGAATCATCAGCACAGAGGTAGTAGTTAAATTCGTGTTTTAAGATGAAGATGGATAAGGCCAAGCCTCTAAAATAAAATCAGAAATAGATTTGAAAGGTGAACCTGAAGAAAATGGAGATGTAAGACTAAGAAACAAGTTTTAAGAAGGGTGGGGATTGAGGATATCAACAGTTCGAGGTAGTCAGAGGTTCTAGGAAGGTTATTCCTGGTGCACCCCTCTGCCCTACAGCAAGATCAATTATCCTCCTGTCTTTCCTTTCAGAAGTCTGTCTGCCCTGCTCTGGATGGCCTCCAACAGCGGAGATCCCACAGCCTCTGCAGGCAGTCTACCTTAGTGCTTTATTATCCTGATTGTTATGAAAGTTTCCTGATGTTTAACCGGAATCCCTCGCTGTAATTTAAGCCCATTATGTCATGTCCTTTCCATTATGCACAGATTGTTTCTGTCTTCCCTGCCGCTGTTTCTTCTGTAATTACTTACATGTCCCCTCTCAAGTGCTTATTATTTAAGCTAAACAACCTTGTCCAGCCAATCTGTCCTGCTAGCTCCGGGTTTTGAGATGTTGTGTTCAGGATCCTCTCCAAACAAATGACAACTTTTCTTGAAACAGGCAACACAATCCAGGAAAAAGGGCATGTACAGAGAAGGGATAACTTCCCACCCCTCCCAGTGATAGGTCTGTTTGAACACTGCACAACACAGCAACATGTCACCTGGACGCTCAGCTAGGCTGTGATCTGACCAAATCAGCCAGTTTCTTTCTGTGTGCAATTGGGTAGCTTGTGATGTCACCTGGACCCTCAGCTGGGCTGTGATCTGTGATACCAAATCAGCCAGTTTCTTTCTGTGTGCAATTGGGTAGCTTGTTATGCTTAAATACCAATGATTTGCATCCATAAGGCTTGTATTTCTGTGCTGAACTGCAACCTGGGCAGGAGTCTGTTCAGAAAGATCATTTAGCTTAGGATAGAGTGCATCTGTCCTCTGTATTTCCTACACATTGATTTTTGATATTGTTCCTTTGGAGAAAATGATAAAAAGCTATCAATCTAGAATCAAATTATTTTTCCATCAGACTTTAATGCCTACTGCATCTGGGCCCAAAAGATGTTTTAAATTTCTGTTATTTACAGACTTCTGGAGTCTCTGAAATATGACATTGCAGACATTACAGAATGACATTCTGTAAATAATATTTCCCATTTTTTTTCCTGCAAATTTCTTTCTGGAAATAAGAGACTCCTCTATTTTATATGTTTATTATTGTTTAAAAATATGAGCCTTGGTGTTTTGATTCTATCAGTCTCTGCAAAAATATTTTCCATTACCAAAAGTGCATATTCATGTTTTCTTATCTAAATGTCCCTTTCACAAAACATCTACAGGAAAGTATAGATTTCCAACTCATGCAGGTGGCCCAGCATGACTTGATATTGTCCCCAAACCATTTGTCCCACCAGACACTCAGAGCAGCAGCCAAATCTGTTGGAGTAAAAGAGCCCACATTTATAGTTTCCCTTTTTTTTTCCTAGCTCTTAGTCTAGAAGTCTACTCCTGTTGGCAACCCTTACTGCTGTGTAATAATTTACTAGCTACCAGCACCACAGCATGCCTGTGATGGTGCAGTAGCACAGTCATTAGTTTCTATTCTGCAGTGGCAGGATGTGA
This sequence comes from Pyrgilauda ruficollis, assembly GCF_017590135.1. Classification (NCBI taxonomy): domain Eukaryota; kingdom Metazoa; phylum Chordata; class Aves; order Passeriformes; family Passeridae; genus Pyrgilauda; species Pyrgilauda ruficollis. The sequence goes on from NW_024508101.1 coordinate 4,245,588, forward strand.
CAGGGAGTCTACGATTTTGGATGATTCTGGTGTCAACTAACTGTGACACTCCATCAAACCCTGCATCCTTAATGTCATGGAGAGTTACATCCTTTCATGGGTGATAAAACCTGGGCATTCTGACAACCCTGGTTTAAGTGTCCTCGTTGGCCTCGCTAGGCTCATGTCACTTCATTGTTTTATAACTTAAATTGTCTCATATTGAAAATGAGGATTCAATTTGAGATTTTATTGTTAACCTTTAAGGGCCTTGGAGCTCAAAGTCTACTCGAGAGGTAAGTGAAGTTTATGCTCCAATTCTTAATCTACCTTCAGTTACAGACTTCTGCACACGAACCCCATTGCTTCCTGATAGCTGTCTGAAAACTTTCTAGTTTTTAGTGACAGAATGGAATGAATGTGGATCTTCAGCTGTTCTCAGGGATGTTTTTAAAGATGGGTTCATTTTTCTTCTGTTTGTTTGAATCTTGCCACTTGTTTCACCTTAAAATTTTATGTTAGATCTGGAAAGAATTGTTCTTGCCCAGCCTCCTCTTTGAGGAAAATGCTGTTAAAAAACAAAAATTCAGTGAAGCTTCCAAAGGGCAAATGCTAACTTTTAAATTGAAAATGCTTTAAATTTTAGTTTATAACAGAAATCTTCTTTGTTCTTCAAGTGGTCATTTTTCTTTTTATTAAAACCTGTTATTATCACAGAAAGCATTGCTCTTTGTGAAATAACATTTCAATAGTCAAAACCCCAATTTTCCCTAAGGAAATATTTCAAGGGAAAACTTTTTACATGCCCTACTTAGCACCAAGTCTTCCCATTTAAACACCTCCACAAGTGGCCAAAGTTTCAAAAGAGATGCTCTTCCACTTAGGCACCTGAAGGAAGTGTTTGAATTCTGAGCAGCTTTTGAAACATCAGGCCACCTTGTTTGAGGTGTGCGAGAGAAAGACGTGCCCTTTTCAAGATGTAGCTCCAATGATGGGTCCTTAAGAACTTTTGAAAAATTCCCCTTTAAGAAAAGGAGGATTAGATCAAGGCGTGAATATTCCAGGCATAAATACAGCTATAACTCTGAAATCCACCCCTATTGCACGTGTTTGTATGGTATTACAGCTTGCCTTACCTTTGTGTTTTCAGTGCAAGTGTTTTACACATGGACTTGAATGGATTGCAAATCAGCTGCCTTCAGAACAGCACAAAAATTGTTGCTGTTGGGAAAGGTGTTGTTTTTGTTGCACAGAAACACACGTAATTTTGCTTGTGCAGTTGGGCTTTCTTGAGGCCAGGGCTGACATCCAACATGCCATTAGGTATGGAAAGAGGTCCATCGTGCTCCAAGCTGGCAGAGAGCTTGCAAAAACTAAGCTTAAAGAGAAGTGGATCCAAGCCAATCCCACTGTCAGCTCTCAGATCTACTCTCCTGTTCTTCCCCTGGAACAAGTAACCTTTTGCCCTTCCATTTTGTAAGGCATAAACTAACTCCTTAATCAGGATTATTTTTTCCCCTGCTGGAAAATGTATTATCAAAGATTATTGTCAAAGCATAGAGCTGTTTCCCCTTTATCTGGCACAATGCTGCTGTAGAACAACCAAGAGGTTCACAGAACTCTCTACATCAAGATGCTGTGCAGTATTTGCTATAATAGCTCAGAGAATACCATGAAATTGGCTGTTTTCAGTCATGCTAAAGAACCCTCCTCCTTCTTTCTTTGTATCCCTCCTCCCCGTTTTAATTCTGCCATATCATGACCCATCAAACTCTATTATTTTTCCTCAAAAAATCAAGTCTGGACACTTCACAATAAACCAAACTGTTGCTGAGAATATTAGTTTGGACACACTTCATGGGATGCTAAGAAAATGTCAAACTTGAGGAAGGTTTCCTTCCATTTCCACAAGTCAACAAAACCTCATTGTCAATAACATCAAGGACTGTTGACAGATCTAATAAAATCAACATAGATTTATTTTCAGTGGCCATTGCCAAGCAGAGATCAGCAAGAGATAACCACCCCTGTATTAAACACACATCTAAAACCAACACGGTAGGGGTGAAGGATGCTTGTGAAAGACATAAACAGCCTTCTCCTGCTTGCATCATCCCAGAGATACTACAGAGATTAAAAATTCCTCTCAATATACGGGCTAAAATCACCCACTGTGAACAAACTCATGAATTACAAAGAACTGGCCATAGCATCAGCAAACCGGAAGATTTTATCATCAGAGAACTTTGGTGGCTCCTCTCTGCTGTAAACTCTTGTCACACCAACCCCAGTGAAGCCAACAGCATCAAACAAAAATGCAGCAAGGACACATGTGAAACTGGGAGAGAGGTTTTCCCATACATCCCTGCTAGGAAGACAGAAAGGCTGTTTTTGTGCTGCAATCAGAAGGGTGATCTGATAAAGTGCTTTACAGAGAGCCTTCTGCAGAGATAAGCCCATCTGCTCCAGAAACAATGCACAAGGAAAAACAAGGCAAACCCCAAACAAACAAGCAACCCTTGGCTCATCAGGATGTATGAGTGAAGACTTTAGACTGGATATATTTTAACTGATTACCAGAGCTGTTACATATATATATGTTTTTGTGTTTTTTTGGTTTGTTGTTTTTTTTTTTTTTTACGTATACTTGCATATAATTATTTTCAGATGGTCAGTGCAGATCAGACACTGGACACAAACTGATTTTCCTGCTGCTCCTAGGTGCTGCATTTAGTAGTGGCACTATCTTGGCTACTTCCCAAGCTCCACAGATCTTCCTGAACTATTAACCTACTCTTCAGTGGAGAAGGTAAGTCTGGTGATGAAAAAGAGGAGTACTAACATGTTCCCTTCGATTTTGAGTAGATCAGTTCAACCAAATTCAGCTGACTCACCGGGATTGCCAAGGTGAGGGTGGAGATGCTTTTCCACTTTGGCTGAGAGACAGTTTGGTTGGAAGCAGAGCTGTGTCCTTTGAGGACTGCAAGGTATCTGCCATCAGTGCATCTACTACTCATCAGCTAAACTATCAGTAAACATTGACAACAATGGGTTCCTAATTTGAAATTATTTCTCCTATATGACAGTGCTGGTGTGCTCATGTATTTCTTGACAGGAAATAATGCAAAACCATGGGTTTGTAGTTTGGCTTCTACAAAGTTCCAGTGATTCTCAGCTGGTTTGGAGAAAAAAAACACTCCTGGTCAAAACACTCCTGACCTATGTCTGTTATCTCAAGTCCAAAATTTTGGTGGTTGCTTCTATCCATGCCTCCTGGTGAGTGACATTTTATCAACTGACATTAAAGGGCATACAGAACAATATTAAATTTAAAATTAAATTTAATAATTTAAAAATTTAATAATAAAATTATTTTAATAAAATAATTTAATAATAACATAAAAATTTAATTTTCATTTAAATTAAAGAATTTAAAACTGGCAAAGCCAGGCACTTCTTAAGTAAGAACATAAGAAAGGTCATGAGAAGTGGTAGAAAAGATCTTTCTAGCCTGGTATTTCATTGCCAGGGCTGAGAAGAGAGGCTGTGGGGAAGTGTGCCTGAAGAGGAAAACCACATGGTGCTTTCTGGGGATGCTCCTGAGGTAGCAAATTGTAGAAGTGTTGTCAGGAACAGATTTTCTGTGGCACAAGGTTTAAATTTGATATTAGGAAGAAATTCTTCTCTGTGAGGGTGCTGAGGCCCTGGCACAGGCTGCCCAGAGCAGCTGTGTCTGCCCCAATCCCTGGCAGAGTCCAAGGCTGGAACAGGGCTTGGAGCACCCTGGGATGGTCAAAGTTGTCTCTGCCCATGGCAGGGGCTGGAACAGAATGAGCTTTAAAGGTTACTTCTCACCCAGGCCATTCTGTTTCTATGATTTTGGGACTAAGAAATAAACATTTTTTCAATCATTCAGGCATCTTCGTGTTCGACCTCCTGACTGAACTGAACACTGTCTTGAACTACCTCTTTCACTTTGTCTACTTTCTTTTCAAATTACTCTCAGTAACTTTTATTAAATGATTACACTTACAATTTAAAAATCACCTGGTTTGCTAAATACCATCATCTGCCTTCTAGATAAAAACCAATAATCCTTGGTGTTTCAATCTAAAATTTAATTTTGTCTCTGAATTTATTTTAATTTCCCCAGCACTTCTAGATTGCCCTTATTACATGTAGCAAGAATCTTATTTCCAGTCTGGCAGTAGTCCAGAAGTACCTGCAGATTTAAGAAAAGGATTTCGTTCTCCACACCTTGTCCCTATCACCTTTTCTTGCCACAGATCACCCATGGATGAACAGATGGGCCCCTGGATGGCCCCAGTAGGTGCTGAAGAGTTTTGAAATGCAGGACTCCTGCTATGCCTGCCCCATTTCTCCCTCTAGTGCAGGCAGCCACAGTGGAGAGCAGGTCAAAAGCAGTTTTCATTTAAGCAAAGCCAGAGTAAAAAAAAATCTGGAGAGTAAAAATGACACTAAAGTACTCCACAAACCCCAATTCTCCACTTAAAAGTGGTCACTCAAAGGCACTACAGGGGTAATAGCAAAAATGCCTGGCCATTATCCTGCCACACTGCTGCTCTTTCCTGTTCTGTCTCTTTTGGGACTGATCCTATTAGTTCCTTTAGGAAAGCAGAGATGTGATTGCAGAGCACTTTTGTGAGGTGGCCAGGGCAGGGACTCCTTTCTGCAAGGCTTATAAATTCTTGAGCTCTGTCCCAGAGGTAAATAAGTTACTGCAGTAAGGAATAATGCTCATACATCAGCCCTCTGCTCTGCAAGTTGTATGGTATCATTTGTGTTGGGCTGTGACTTAAAAACCTCAGATCTTTTGATGGTCGCAAATGGACTGGAAATAGCAGATGCATTTTTCATAGTAGTTATTGCATCTCTGGAAGAAAGATTGCTGAGACAAACAGCAAACTACAAGGATCAGAATCATCTCTGCTGACTAAAAAGGGCATTAAACACCCAGAGCACACACTGGATGAAATTCTCCTGCTTTGTGCACTATTATAGCCTCTGATAGAGCTGTGAGAGTCCTTTTCTCTCTGTCATGGAAGCACTCATGTTGGTGCTGCAGAAAGACATTAACCACCTGAAAGGAAAACCCCTGTTCCTTGTGGAAAACCACCAGGTGTGAGATAATTAAGCAGCGTTTTGTGAGATGACAGATTTCTTTTCAGAAGTTCCTCCAGCTCCTGTTCTGTGTCTGTGCCACGCTGGGTTTGGGTGGGAGGATGGTTTAATTTAACCCATGGAGAGCAGAAAGGTGCAGGGCTGATGTCCCTGGGACCCACCTGGAGGGTGGACAAAGAGGACTTGGGCTTCCAGTAAGCTTAACCCCTCCACGAGTGTGAATTGATCACTTCACATTAAAAAAAAGAAAAAGCCAATTTTGCGTCTGACCCGCTCACCCTCATATGACGACATGACATCTTAAAATCATAGTGAGTATTAGAAAAATTATGTTTTAAATATGGGCCTTTGTATCTTTTATCACATTCTCTCCTGCTGTGCTTATTACCTAATAATTTTTGACACTAGTGATTAAATATAAAATTTTTACGTTTTATGATTCTATTTCAAGTACACAATTGCCAGCATATATATCAAGGCCAAAATTAGGCTCTTCTTAAAGAATCTGTAATTATATTTATGCATTAAAATGTCAGCTGTTTAAAATGAGTGATTTCAAACAATATTTTTATGTAATTGTTTTAAAAATCAAACTATTAATCAGACTTTATTGTCAATCTCAACTAATGGCTTGCTTTTCAATATTTTAAACCACTCAGGATGTTCTCTAACTTGAATAATCTTTATCAGCAATTTAAACAGTTATTTAAACAACAACCACAACTCAAATGTGAGCACACTCAGTAAACAAAATCTCCTCAGCAGCAGAATTTGGCCTAGAGTAGGAGTAAAATCCATCACTGAGAAAGCACTTTGTGGTTTACAGTTCTGTGCAACACTCAAAATATGAGAGAAAGGAAAAATGAGACCTTTCTTGAGGAGGTCAGGAGCAGGAAACTTAAAATTTTATTTCAACAATGATTTATTTTTCTGGCCTCTGTTTCCTAGATCTTTTTTTTAATACACTTGCTTAGGAGGCCAGATCTCCCTTCCAGTCAATAATATATAAACAAAATAATCTTCGAGTTCTGTTCTTCCCTAAAATGGTGTTGCTTTTGCACTTAGCAGATGTCACAGAGCCAAGCTGGATCCCTGAGTCAGTGATGTTGCTGTTTACTCAAATGCCAGTGGGTATACGAATCGCATTTGAAGTAACGGATATTTTTAATATCCCAGATGATGAGCTCACATAGCACAATAATTTCAGGCCAACAGCAAATCCCAAAGAATTTAGGATGTGGCAGCCAGCGAAGATGCTTGGCTGGAACACCTCGAGAAGAATGATTTAAAAGAGTGGGAGTTAATTTATAAGTTTTTAAACAGTGTGCCAAGGGAAAAATAAGTCTTCTGTACATCTGCCTACATTTTTTTGAGATCAGATTTCAGTGACTGAATGATAAAACAAAATGAAATAAAACAGGGGGGAAAAAAAAAGAAAAAACCTAACCAAAACCAGGTGAGCGGATTTGCATGGGAGGCAATTTATTCTTTAGTTTGCCTGCAGGAAGAAAACAAAGTGATATTGCATTTTGATAAGTACATACTTTCAAATATTACACCTAGCTCAATCACAAATATGGATTTCTGGATGTTAACTGCAGCTTTTAATTCTACTTTGACAAATTTATGTAAACAAATAGACCTGGAACGGACAATCCCTGGAAGTTTTAATCTCTTTTATGTAATCTTTGCCTGAGCTTCCCCACTGGAGGCTATCTGTAAACTGGCTGTGAATTATTGCTTGTGCTTGTTTCCCTCCTGAGCAGTTCTCCAGGTGACTACAGCTGCTGCTTAAAGGAAGCACCAGTTTTTGTCTATCTCAAAATGCAAAGGTGGCTGTGGCATTTTTTGTAATTTTGTCAATTATCCGGTGTGATTTCTGCATTTTTCTCACTCCTTATCTGTGGAATTATGTTTGAAATGGATCACCCATGCCATGGGAATTCAATACCTTGAATTCTTCTATTAGCTCAGGGTTAACCATACCCAGAAAAAGCAATGGTGACTTAGCTACACTGCCACATTTCTCTTGGTTGCACTTGATTTCCACCCAAAATGATAAATCAGTCCATATCAGACATCACTTGTCCCAACCCTGGAGTAGTCCAAGACCAGGCTGGATGGGACTTGGAGCGACCTGGCATAGTGGAAGGTGTCCCTTCCCTGACAGGGGGTGGAACTGGATGGATTTCAAAGTCAATTCCAGCCAAACCATTCTGTGATTCTATGGTGATGCTTAGCCCACATTTGCCAAAAGGTTCGCGAACCCCATTGGACATGGCTTAGTCTCTGGATCTGTAACAAAAGCATGAACAAAGCTACTTTCCCCTGCTGCAGGTTTTTTTTAAGGAATCTTTATCATTATTCTAGGAATCAACATTCTACTTGCTTAGAGGGTAGTGAAAAATTATTAAAATAATAAGATTGAGAAACAGTGAAAATTAATCTGCCCAGGACTGGAAGACTTTTGCATGAAATTAAAGACTTGTAAATAAAGTATTTCAGATGCTTTAAACTTAACAGTGAGGATGACACTTCAGGCTGGATTACAAGACTTCACCCAAAAGTTACAGTGGCCCCCAGACAGATAGCAAGGAATAAAATTACAAAGGGATTTTCAAATTATAGATCTGACACAGGGCAAAGTTTGATTATTTTGATTAATTTGGCTCAGACAGCAAAGGTATACCTGCAGGTAAAAGAGACCACACCTTCCTGTAGTACTTTTAAATGCTTTTTGCAACAATATGATTGCTGTTACTGGAAGGAATAACTACATTTTCTGGGTGCTGGTGAGACCCTTTGCCTCCTACATTCAAACTCAATGGCACCAAAGTAAAAAACAGCATGAGGCTGAAAGTAGCAATAAAGAAAACACCACCAGGTGTTATTACATACTACAGGATCCCTTAATTCAAGCAGTAATACTTCCAGTACCCTTTGATTCACTGGGCAGGTAATTCTGCTAGGACTGAACTTCATCTCCAACTCACCCAGAAATGTGGGATACACCAGGAAAGTACATTTTTGAATAGAAATCAGAAATGTGAACTGTTCTTCTGCCTATTACATCACCAGATTTGCTTCATATATGAGAAGTGTTCTTTTTTTGTCCCCACAGTCATGGTAAAGCATTTGGTGCACACTGAGAGCTCCTTGCTCACCGACAGTGCAGGCAGTTGGCTCTGCTTGGAGATTTCCTGACTTTTAAGGCTGCATTCTTCCAGCCAGTCTTGCTGTAGTTTAAACTGCATTGTATGAGTTTCCCTTTCCTTTTTGGAATAGTATAATTTGCTTCATAAATTACATATGGTGGAAGCCTGTTGAATGAATAACCTTGTTGCACAGAAAATTAATTCTTTTGACAGGTTTATTCCTTTAACAGATATTTGGTGGAGGATTTTACTGCATTATTGTATATATTGTGGCTTGCTGCACAGAAAATGTTTCACAGTATTTCAGCAGATTTATTCCTTTAACAGAAATAACTATTCCTGTCCGTTTACCATTTGTTACCTATGAAATAAATTTCTTAGCTACAGATTCTTAAAAGAGGCTCACTTGTTTTGCTCTTGTGTTTCATTTCAGTGCAGAGAAAATACATTTTCCCTTCAATCAGCATTCATTTAAATGCATGGTAATATATACAGTTGTAATTAACCATATTTTGTTTGATTATGTTAATCTCTAACAGTGTTAATTTCCTTATATATATGTTTATGTGATTTTTTTTTTAAATTAACTTTTTACCATGCCTTACTAGAATATCTTGGATTATTTAAGGCTCCTCACACTATCTTGGCATGAGAATTACATAGCACAGATAGCACGACAGCAAAGGAAGTCAGATTGAATGCCACATGACCTGATTTAAGCAAGGCTAATTATGTAATTAAGATATTGAAACAGGAGCCAGAATCTCTGAGTGCTGCTCCTAGTTTCGCCAAGAACCTCCAGTGGGACATTTAGCATTTAGCTTTTCTGTTCACTAGTTTTTCCTGCTGTGAAGGGGGGATTCTGATATTCAACAAGCAGAATACACAGGAGAAAGCTGCTCTGGGTGCACTGCCCACTGCACACCACGGCTCATATGTGCAAAGTCTTTGTAAAAAATTTCCAGTAGTTTGCACTGTTTTGGTTTTCAATTTAATTTATTAAATTTAGGAAAGATTGAGTTGATTTTTTTTTCTTTTCCTCTTCCCCCCACCTCCATCCCCTTCCTCCTTCATTATTTGGATGCTTAATTTAGGAAATTCAAGTTCTGTTGCTTTGAGATTTAGAATTTGGTGGATAATCAGCTTCAGGAAACTGATGCTCTGAGCATGACAGTGATGTCTACCCTACATTACACTGGGACCCAAGAAATAAGAGACAAAGAAAATAGATATGAATGGAGTTTACGACTGACTTCTCATAAGATATCAAGACAAGAGACACTTATGTTATATCAGTACAAACGTCTGCACAGCCAATAAACTTCTCCAAATAAATGTTTGTAGACTGCTGACATAAAAAAATAAAAAAGAAGGGAAAAAAGAATGCACAGAAACTGATTTTCTTTTATAGCATGGAGTTTTTTTCAGTATTTTCTTATCAATGCCTGTATACTTGAAACATCAGAACTTTCCTGTCCAAGACTCCAGGTCTTCCTTAAACTGAGCAACACCAACATAATTTCTACACACTTGGAAATCAAAACACTTTTTTCCAAACCCAAAAGCAAGCATCCCAGCTGATCAAGACAGAAGACTCTCCTCAAAGAAAGAGAAAACATATTAAATATATAAACCTAAGTGGATAAGTAGATGGGTAGGTAAGTAGGTAGATAGATAGATAGATAGATAGATAAAACCCAAAAGCAAGCATCCCAACTGTTCAAGACAGAAGACTCTCCACGAAACAAGAGCAAAACACATTAAATATATAAACCTAATTGGATAGGTAGATGGGTAGGTAGGTAGATAGATAGATAGATAATTTTGTCTGGAAGGCTATGAGTTAATAGTCATATGGTTCTTAGAGAAGAGGAGAAAGACAGTGGCACACACAAGATCCCAGTCCATCACAAAAATAGGCTCTATGTAAAAATCATGTTTGCTTTCTTTAATCTTGGGGGTAACTTTAGGATTACATTTGGCTCCACTATCATATCCTTCTAAAATCCTTTTAAACACTTGTCCTTGGACTGCTTTCATGGCTCTGATGTGTGAAAAAATTACAAAATAGCATGTAGTGAATGTAAAATCAGAGACATGGCAAGGTGATGCCAGTGCAGAGGGACTGCAGTTTGGAGTGGTGGAGAACATGGCATGGACAGGCACCATCTCATACCCAGAACCTACACTTGTGTGGATTTCCACGCTGGAGCATTTCAGAGACCTGCTCAGTCCGTTTTCTGCTCTAACCATCAATCTGAACAGCCTGAGGCTGAAGCACAGGTCTCCGAAGACAACGGTGACAACAGCGTCAACGCTTAACCCAAGTGAGTGAAGAAACAGAAGCTTTGATAGGTCACATAAATACTTTGGAGGTGGGTGGGTGACAATGTGTAAGCCATAGTGAGAGCTTTGGAAGACTTCCCTGCCGTCCTGCTGAATTTAGCAGTGCTCAGACTCATCTGCAGCAGAAACGTGACCTCCCGATTTAGATCGCACAGCTCTCGAATAATGCTCCAGGAATAGGATTCACACTCCTGATCCAAGCTGATTTGGGGTAGGGATCTGGACATTCTAATTGCCCACAGATAGTGCAAGAAAGAATGAAAGAACGTTCTTTTAATTAATGACTTCTGGCTATGTCAAGACAACTTTGTAAGTCCTACTGAGAAGGTAACTCTGGTGAGGCAGAACTCTCAGGAAAGAAAACTTCACCAACACAAACATCCCAGAAGATACTCAATGTTGTGTTTCATTGAAGAAAAAAACAGAGAACCTGACTCACTTCTTCGTAAATACAGCAAGCTAGAGTTGTATGGCAGGGAAACCATCAAAAGTCTGTGTTTCATTGAAGAAAAGAGACAGAGAACCTGACTCACTTCTTTGTAAACACAGCAAGCTAGAGTTGTATGGCAGGGAAACCATCAAAAGTCTAGGCTAGCCTAGGAGTGAATTATTCCCAGCCAAGTCTGTTCTTTCTGAATTTTCTCAAGATTAATGAGCAACTCTGCAAGTGGCCACCACATACTCCTCATTTTGCAATTTCTGGGGAATACCCTGTCTCCGGTGCTGTTGTTTAATTATAGGCTAGTAAAAAAAATATTCCAAAATTCTCTGAGAGAGAGGCCAATAGATATATGGAAAACACATGAATATGCAATTTTAACAGCTGAAACTATATATATCTGGCAGACCTTACCTAATGGTTCAACCAAATCCCCTTGGCAAGCTTATGCCAATGTTATTTTTACTGTTTCACTGGTTTGTTATATATGTAAAAGAATAATATTTTATCCGAGTTTCAAGGCAGCTGGTTCATTCATGATAGGCCCAAAAGGCAGCTTTAAAAAGGACAAAAGTAAATTATTTTGTATGGAGTAGCCAAGAGTCCACTCAGAGGCAACTATTTGTATTTCTCACCTTGAAAATCAAACAAATTGTCAATCAACAAGTTACCCACAACTGGAATTTGAAATGGTAAATTATATTTCTCTGACAGACACACTGAATTTCACAGTAGAATGATTTCTTTTTCTTTCTTTCACAGGGACGAATCCAAAAGACATAATGTGGGGAAAATACAAAATTATACTTTGAAATATTTGGAAAATGCAAGTTTACAATGGCAATTTATTCTGTGTGTGCCTGTGCACCCACACAAGCACAAACTCATCTCTTCTGCTGGACTTGCCTTCATCTGTATTTGCATCCAGCTGTCTTCCTCACAATCACCAAAACAACAGAAATTTGTTGAGGATGACACACGATCGACAAGGAGATTTTAGTCATGGCATCAAATTAGAAAATTCTCAATCCTGACTAAGATGCAGCTTGGAAACGAGCTGCCAGCAACACCCTCTGAAGCAGATGGTTCCCACCACTTGGAATGCTCCTTTCTGTGCACTCCAGTGACTCCTGAAATAACAGAGCTCTACAGAACGGGGAGGAAGATGAGTGGAAAGTCAGACAGTGCTGAGCTCCACTTAGCAGCCTCTTAGCAATGGTTTGGTCAATGCTCCTCTGCCCACTTGAGAAAAATCACTGGCAGGTCATCGCTAATGACACGTCTTTATCCTATCCAGGGCTGTACTACAAACAACCATTGGATATCTTTCAGCCAGTGTGACTCAGACTTGTTAAAAAAGGGATACCAGAGCAGGATGTCATAAAGAGCAGGCCACTGGCATAGCTCAGCATAATTGAAGCAATAGATGGAACAGAATCTATTGTACAAATTGTCCAATAAAATAAATTACTTATAAGGTGTCTTAAAACATGCTGGAAAGTTAGGAATCTTGAACAATATCAGGTGGTGAATAAGGATCACAGTTTTAACAGTTTGGATGCTTGATGAAGGGCATAGTTTGCCAAGAGTTGAGGAAGGTTATCAGTTACATGACGTTTTTAGAATCAAAATCTCCTGCCTTTCTAAAATGTTCTTTCTTTAGGCCATGAGTTACTGAGAACAGTGAAGGAATAGCTAAATAAAATGCTAAGGATTTTGCTCCACAGGATGTCAAATTAGATTATCCACCCTTTAAAGCTATAAATACATGAATTATTACACTTGTTTTACAAATGAGAAAACTGAGGCATAGACAATATCAAAGGGCTTTATAAATGTGAGCGACTCAATAACATTCTGCTATTGTTTATTATCCATATTCCTGTTTTTAAATGACAGAACGTAGGCACATAGAAATGAAATGACTATCTAAAGTCACACCAGTCTCCTCCTTTAACCTGATAAATGGGTAAGCAGGCATGCCATTTTGACATACTAATATATATGTTAAGGTATTAATTTCCCATACATCTTGAATATATGGATCATTGGGGAGCACTTTCTGTTGAAAACAGCAACAGTCATATTTTTCTCACTTGAAACTTTTTTCTTATTGTGATACTTACATTAAATGGAAAAAGTCCTTGTTTTTTCTCTAAGCTTGGCAAGAACAAAGACTAAAAGGCATATTAGTTTCTGTGGCAGAAAAGAGGGATTTGGGGCTGGAATACATAATGGTCAGAGCTAAGGAGGTGGGATTCCATCCACACATACTGGCCTACAGAATATCAGTGGTAAATTCCTCTCAGTCCATTCAGGGTGGATTATTTTTGGTGAAAAATTAATCAGCAGTGTTTCAAGGTATTTAGGAGGGCAAAGAAGCAATGTCTTTCCTTTATGGCTACACTGCAGTGATCAGTGCCTCTGCAGGTGTGTAATTTAAAGAGGTGCTAGGAGAAAGATGAGCATAACCAGGAAGGATACAGGGTGTATACCAAGGTGACTGTAGAGGTTGCAGCTGAATGACTGCAGAGCTGCATAATCCTCCATCAGATAACACTTGAGTTTATTTGCCTTGATTTGAACTCTCTGCTTAGAGCCAGGACACAATGTTCAGGGGTTAACAGGGCAATGCCACACAGCACAAAATAACCTGCACGGAAAAGTTTCTCACAGAATCAGGCACGACAGTCCAGATCCTGGCCAATGTAGATCACTGAAACAGCAGTGTATTCACAGAAACTCTATTTCAACCACCCAGCCAGTGCTGTGACACTGCAGCTCTCAGATCAATCCCAGCAGAACTAAGATCACCTTCCACAACACACTCACCATTCAGCCACTTGCTCAGCCTGGCTCAGAAATAATTAGAAGTTTTCTTAATGATATTGACCTGTGTCAGGAAGCAAAGTCTCAATTCATCTGTTTGCCTCCCAACCAGTGCTAATAGTCACGGATATACCAAAAAGGAAAAGTGACTGACTTATCAATATTATTTTCCTTGTTCTTGATCTAGGTCATCAAGTAGATTAATATGTAGTTGCAAGCTGTTCATTCATTGTAGAGGAGCATGTACATAGCAGGAAATATCTCCCATGGCACTGATAAACTCTCAGAGGCTATAGGCCAAGGTGTTTATGCTCCAATGGAGACATTTGTGCCAAGTACCTGCTCCCAGTGATATAGTTATAAGCATTAAACTCGAAATGTAACTTTAAAAATCTATTACGGTCTATAGCTTTTATTATTTCCAAGACGGACAACTGTGTTGGTTATTATCAATATGTTGTGAAAAGAGCTCTGACGCCTGGGATTTGAGCTGGGGGGATGGGGAAAAGGCACCCGGGAACACTTAGACCAAATGTTAACAAACTGATAAAGCGTTGCAAAAATGTTTGAGGCAAATGTTTCCCTTTTCCAGCCCCACACCAGCTTTCAGCACACCCAGCAGGAGCAGTGCGAGATAACCTTTAGCTGATAACATCTCCACACTTCCTTGCCAGGATCTCTCTTTGTGACTAGGATGGCAATTTTTCCACTCTCTCCATTTCTAAGATCTTCCTTCCATACTCCTCTCCTGATTCTGTTGTCTATATGGATGTCCCACAGACTTACCCAACCATCACTATCTCTGAATCCACTGTACCTGCTACTGACTTTTGACTGTCTTCCTCTTTGCTTTGTGCTCGTGACTTTGCCATCTCCTTCAAGAACAAGTCTTCCTCACTTCTGTGAGGGAGGAAACTGGGTTCAGAGACACTAATTTCTCTCTTGGCATGGAAGTTTTCCTCTTTGTTGCCAAGTTCATCTCAGTGGAAGGTTCCTTGCCTGTGGCAGGGGGGTTAAGACTAGGTAATCTTTACAGGCTCTTCCAACACAAACAGTTCTGTGATCTTTTTGTTGGAAGCATCTGTCACAAGATCAGATTCCTTTTTTCCTCCCTCAGGTTTTCCCTCCTAGCTCCTGACCTTACTTTTGGTTGTCACAGGTGTACCTCTTGGTGCAACTGTGGCACAAGGGCCACCTCTGGCTGGTGGTCCCTGTCAGCACACTTGTGTCCCCTTCCACATAATGAGGGGAGGGGAAGGAGAAATGGGAAACTCATGATTGCAAAAATCCTTCCAGAGCCAACATACACAGAGAAAAATGCACAGAAACAGCCCATATATGACAGGTCACAAAGTAAAATCACCTTAAAAGAAGGAAAAATATTTCTAGCACATTGACACACTGGAAGTCAGAACACTCTTAAACTAGATTTGTATTTAAATTGCTTTGGAGGACAAAGACACAAGATATGTCTTCCAATAATAAGTTACTTTTCTGACCACATGAAAATGTGTGGAATGTCAACAGCTGTGGGTGTTTCAGGCTGTTTACCAGTAAAATGGTTTTTGCACCCACTGTCATGTAGTGTTACAGCTCTTTAAATGGGTGAACTCTTTGATGTGAATCCTGGGGCAGCAGGAGCCACATAAGACAACAGAGAAGAGTTCAAAGTTTCGGAGACCTAACACAGAACCAAACCCAAAAAAGTTGTGATTTCTGGAACTGAATAATTAGGCTTGTAGTTTTACAAGTTGAGCTGCAGCCCACTTCCCCCATGAAAGAAAAGAAGCAGTCTCAAAGCTGCATATTTGGATTAGAAAACATTTACATACACGGCCCTGTTATTGTTCATTGCTATTAAAAAAGTAAATCTCTGCTGTTAAACTCACTAACACAACTTCATTAGGAATTATGACAAAAAATAGATCCAGTCAAGAAAATATTTGTGTTTAATACAGACTCAGTCTATGACGCTCTTATGGCCATACAAATGTTTTCCTCTACTAACAGACATAATGAAATTTTTATACTTTCTTATGTTCAAGCTCTCTATAGTTTTAATATTTTGAATGAAATTTATAATTCCTTTCCTTCACCAGCTGATACAATAAGACTAAAATAAGCATTTTTGTAGCTCAATGAAAGAAACAAGTGATAGTTAAACTTAAGAAAACCACAAAGAAAAACAACTTCTACAGCAAAAATAAAACACCAAATGTTAAAAAAACATAGACATCAGCAAAATTATTTTCCTACCTTGTTGTGACATAATGAAGAAAACAAAAGTCAGAATGCAAGTTTTGATTAAAAAATCTGTCAGTTCACATGTAATTTAATACAGAGTGACATATACTGCTAAAAGGTACATTTTAACATTAAAGACCAAAACTCCAATGATTAATATTACAGTGATGACAGAATGGGAGTGCCATATTTTAATCCACTGTTTATCTCAATGGGGTAATTTATAGATCACTCGGCATGTTTTAATAGCAGGCATAAAAAGGTACTCTCTAATATCCACTTGCTTGCAAGACCTGACATTTGGAGTTGCATGTTCAGAAAAT
This sequence comes from Pyrgilauda ruficollis, assembly GCF_017590135.1. NCBI lineage: Eukaryota > Metazoa > Chordata > Aves > Passeriformes > Passeridae > Pyrgilauda > Pyrgilauda ruficollis. The sequence continues at coordinate 4,262,045 of NW_024508101.1, forward strand.
ACCAGCAACTGCATTTGTTGGACATATATACAAATAACCAGTCATCCCACATACAGTTTATAAAAAGTGATCTATTAATAACAAAACAGCTCGGGAGACATGCGGCCTCTTAATATTCAGGTAGAGTATCAAGTGTTTAAGTTAAAATAAGGGCAGGAGCACAAAGAGTGGTCAAGGCATTGATTTGGCTGCCAAATATAGTTTTTACCATCATAAATCTCTGGCTGACAACTGCACAAAGGCTGCTTTACCTAAACCCTGCCAAGGAAGGGTGTTTGCTGCCGGATTGCCTGATAGTCACTATGACAACTGATGCCACAATTAGACAAGTACAATCCCACTTTCAAACAGGCACACAAGTCATTAATTCAGCAGGACTTTTGTTGACAATATGTTATGAGGGAAATATTTAATGCAATTCCGAGGCTGATATATTCTCCTGTTATCTGTAGTAAAATAAATTGCAAGAACTGATGAAAACAACCATTTAATTAGTCTAAAGTGAGCTGAGGAAGCTATCCTGAACATTTTGGTTTAATGAACTCACAGGTGCACAGAGCTCCTCAGAGTTGCAGTAGACGGTTTGAAGAGCATGCTAAGAAAGATGTCACATTTGGGGGGACAGCAAAAGAGAATAAAATGTTTTGAAAAGACAGCAAACAAATTGCCTTCCCAAGTCTCCTATTCTGTGAAGATATCTATGAGCATCTTTTCCCCTGTGTGAGGGAAAAATCTCTCAAGGGCTCAACAAGCTGATCTGAGCAACTGCAGAGGAATAAGACTCTGATCACCACTACAGTGACAGTTTCCCCACCTAGGAGAAGTGAACTGACTTGTTTACAAAACTATTTCCCACTTGATCTGTTCTTTGAGGCCACTGGGAAGGTCATGAGGAAAGTGAAAGAGTTGTAGGGGGAGGAAAATGCAGAATGGAAACAACAGAATTTAACACTCTCATATAACTGTGAATGTTAAACTCAAAGAAAGGGCTTGGGGGAGTCAGGGGACAAAGATCAGTAAGACATTGACTCACATTCACAGCAGTGACGGGGGGAGCTCTGAGACCCTCTGCTACCAAAACTCCCTGAGATGTCCTTTGCATAACCCATTTATTGCTGTAAAGCAGTTCCTCTGAGGAAGGTGACACCAAGGCAAGAAGCATTTGACATTTTTGGGCTTGGATAGCAGGAGGAGGGTGAATTGACCTTGACTTGGGCAGCAGCATGGTCTGGGCATGACCTTGACTGGGGATTCCAGTGAACAAAAAAATGCTACATGTAGATGCTGATGGTGCACTTAAGTTGAAAGAGAAGAGAGGTTTGGTTGCTGGAGCTGCTCAAATCTCCAGGTGATGGGCACTTTCCAACCACTCCTCACCTGAATGGGCTCAGGCAGAATGGCCAGGAGGTGGGCAATGAGGCCATTTTGCACAGGGCATCAATGCCCTTATTTCTGAAGCTGCTGAAAGGAAAAACAGCTCTTGGGCTGTTGGCTGAGGGAAGCACTTCTTCTGGTTTTTTTTCCTGGTTTTGGCTGGGGTAGAGTTAATTTTCTTCCCAGGAAATGGTGCCGTGCTGTGTTTTGGGTTTAGGATGAGAATGATATTGGTAACACACTGATGGTTTAGTTGTTGCTGAGTAGGGCTGATGAAGTCAGAGACTTCTCAGCTTCCCATTCTGCCCTGCAGGGAGGAGGCTGAGGGCTACAAGGAGCTGGGAGGGGACACAGCCAGGACAGCTGACCCCAACTGGCCAAAGGGATATTCTAGACCATATGGTGTTATTAAACTGCCTTTTTAAATGGTTTTTTCCTCAACCCACAAATTTTACTTTTCTTCCAATTCTCTTCCCCATCCCACTGGAAGGAAGCTCTGTGGTGGGTCTGTTGCTGCTGGTTAAGCCACAAAAGGCATCAATTAATCATGTCCCCAATAAATACTGCTGCTCACTCTCTACCAACAGTAGCACAGGCACAGTTATGCAAAACTGTGCTGCTCTCCACTGCAGCCATAAACAAGCAGATGAGTTCCCAGCATTTTGGTGTCCTTGAACCTTAAAACTGAAGACAAGAACACAGTCACCCAAAGAAACCTGATCTAATCACTCAAGAAAATGATAGTACAGATGATCTTTGTTTGTTCTTCCAGCCCCAGTCCTCTCTGCTCCCTTCCATACACAGGAATCACTGCTCTTCTCCAGCTTTAGTTATCAGTTGCCACATAAAGACAGGAAATGAATTATTTTATTAAACTGAAAGTACAGTGCATTCCACCCTATATCAAAGTCTGTTACTAAATGTTACCTGTGATCCCTCTAATAGACCAGCTTCTCAACAAACAGAGGAATCTGTTTACAGCCACTATGGAAGATGGGCACAAGAGCCCCAGGAAAGCTCCATTGTGCCCCTTAAGTGGAACTTGTGAATAGCTTTAGAAAAAAATTACTAAAATAAAGCAGTACTTTGGTGTGTGATTCCCTAAGACCAAAACAGGGTGTCTAGATGCTTGCAGCTGCTTCTGTGATTCACAAGATTGAGCAGGACTACTGTGTGCATTATAAAGAAAATCAGATAGAAACCACACTATGATAAACAACATTAGTCATGCTACTTTCCTCCTCACATTATGATGCTTTTAGAAATCAGGCAAATATATATCATTGCAATTTCACAGGCAGACTGGTACAGAGAAGTTAAATGAGTTACTCAGGATCAAAATGTAAGAGGGCAGGTCTGCTTCTCAGATCCCCCTGCTCATGTGGAAGAAATGTGCCTGGAGTTGGACTCCAGTGGTCCTTGCACGTCGCTTCTAACTCAGGATATTCTAGGATTCAATGATTCTTTCTCTATCCAAGTTATGGATTAGATCAGAATGATTGATCCTGTTAGGTAACAATAACCTGGTATTTGCAGGAGAATATGAGGGATGTGTTTTACCAAAAAATCTACGGTTGCATGAAAACTTCAACTTCCTTTCTAAACAAAATTCTGCACATGCCACTCTCCTTCAGGGAAATTTAGCAAGAGCTTAGTCCAACTTCATTACAATTAATAAGGCTTCTGCCTACTTAGAACCAGTCACAACCATTTTCTCCTTTGCCTCTCCTAATTACTCCTCATGCTGAAGACTACAAATAATTCAGCAGCTATTGGTAGAGGAAACACACAAAGCTAAAACTATTGCACTAAAATAAATTTCCATGTTCTTATGCCTTGTGGCACTAATGGATGCTTGCCTGCAGGGTTTGTTTTGTCAGTTTTAATTTTAATTAGGAATTAACTCTGCAATGTGTCTAGTTTCCTCACCCCATTTTTTCCCCCCGCTGGATTACATTTCAGTTGCATCATGCCTCCTTCCTAAGCCTTCTGGAAGGGCTCTGCACACTTAATGATAAAGATTCCAGTTTTCCACTCTATTTCTTTCTCATGTTTGATTACATCATCCACTTCTAGATAAGTTTGTTTGTTAACATAATGACATTACTGTTCAATTTTCACAAAGCAATTAAAGACGTGTTTAATTTGAAGAATCTCAGTTGTTTTATTGTCTGCAATTAAGTATATTAACTTCAGTGGGAGTAGTAAATACTAATAAAAGTGCTTTGCTGAGCGGAAGTCTTCCAGAAGGGCATATAGAAAACACAACTGAATACTTTTATGTAACAAATTCATCACGATTTTGATGTATACAGGTTATTAGAGTAATGTCTTTTAAACCAGAAAGAATCCTATATTATAGCAACAGACAGCATTTTCACTCTCCACCAACTTGGCTACAGAAAATACATGCTTATTTTGAATAAAAACTTATTTTGTTTTGCCTGGCAAACATTAAAAAATAAATCTACTCTAATTGAATCAATAAAGATCCCTGCCCAATGCATTACTAAGTAGCAATATCCACATTTTCTGTTCCATGGGATTAGTTTACTGCTCTTTCAGATGAATGCGTGATGGCATCGTTAGTGCCAAATTCTTATGTAAGAGTTATTAGATATTTAAACACCGATGTTTGAGTGTCCATTGTACACTTAAAATAGATGACTGTCAGCTCTTGTAAACTCCAGAGCAGAGCTGAAACATTTATCTGATCTGAAAGCCATTTATTGAAACTATATTTTCTGCCTTTCAAGTGGCACTGCTATTATATAAGGGGAAAGCTGGAACTAACACTGCAAAATCCTAATGATCCTCGCCTGCCTCACACAAGTCCAGTGGACCAGATCCAGAATTCATGGGAAGTGACAGGTGCCTGTCAATGCCAACATCAATGGCACTGGGCGGGAAGGAGGGTAAATGACAGTGATACAGGAATTTCAAATGGATTAGTGGACCCAGACACAGCTTGATGAGGGAAGGAGTGATAAGAGTGACAAGGAAGGTCGCCCTGCTCCCTTGGGTGATATTTCTGGCCCCTGTGTTTTAGGGCTGCAATGTGATGATTTTGCTGGCAGGGAGTGGGTTTCTGGAGGAATATTATTAAGTTTTCTTTCTCAGTGCTGGTTGTTCAGTGCCTGTTTTTGTCATTAAAGACCAAAGGGCTGAGCTGTGGTGGGATTTGACACAGAGTCCCACTGTCCCAGGTGACCTCTTGGTCAACATCACTGCTTAATTCTGCAAGATCAGTACTTTCAACATTTGGATACTTGAGATTTCCTCAAGGCACTACAGCACTGCATGTTCCAGTATTTACTGAAGGAATATATCAGTGTTTCTGTACAGCCACCCAACATGCAGAGCTATTAAAAAATAATGTTCATGCTGCTTTTATTTTGGTCTATGAATAAATATACTCTGCAACTTCCTTCCAAAACAAATGTCTTCTCTCGCAAGGCCTGCCACGTTATGTTGCATCTCTGCACATTAAAAGTTAAAAAATTATTTATCCTGAATTGTTAAAATTTTCATTAATGGCAATTTATGTCACTCAAAGAAGCCTCCTTGGGAAGAACATGGCATACTTGTACAGACCCATTATGAGAGTTGTCAGAAACATTTGTCCTTATGAAATATAAATAGACAGTATGTTAGATGATTTAGTGAGGGATCTCTTATTTATTTAAAAACAAACATGTTTTTTTCATTTCTCCTTTCAGGAAACCAGGTCATGTAGATTAGACAAGAAAGATCTCAGGCTAATGATAACACATCTGTAAATATTTTCTCAAGAAGCTTATCCATCTCTCCAAACAGCCCAGGCACTGACCTACTCTGGGGCAGAAGGCATCACCTGAGTCCTTCTCCACTTCTCCCTGAGCACACACCAGGGCTCAGTGAGGCCCCACTACATCACCTCCTTCCCTGGAGGTTTGATTTCCAAAGCACCTCACTGGAACACTTCCACCATTTCCCCAATACTTGCAGCTCTTTGGAGCTGCCTCCAAACATCAGGTGAATTTACCCCTGAAAAAAAAAAAAAGAGTTGTGTTGCCTTTGAAATAGCCCTGGGTGGGTAAACAAGGATATTTCTTTGTTCTTGCTGATAACAGCTAAACAAAGATGTGCGCAGAGCTCCACAGTAATGCTAAACTTCATTTTCCACAACTGCTGAAGTTCAAAACCAGAATCCATTTCAGGTGGACATAAAAATCCAGCCCAATATTTACTTGCCACTGGATACAAATGTTACCTAGTGAAGTCTGCACTAGTGTCAGAGAGGTGGATAAATCCTTCAACTTTGTTAAATGTGGAATAAAGGAGAGAATAACTTGAATTAAATTCCTGTGCCCACTTGAAATGATGTCTGGCTGTGCCTCTGTACCTGTGCCTGATTTTTGCATGAAAATATTCTCTTTGTCCCTATCTGGTGTTCTCCTTCAAAAAGGAATTGAGTTTAAAAAGAAGGCAATAATGTAAGATTTTTAAGCAAACAGTTCAATATTTCCTTTAAAATGTTCTCTGTATTCAAGAGCACTTTGATTTCTATCTTTTTTTTTCCCTCCAGGCTTTGAAACTGTACCTCTTTTAAAAAAAGACCATCCCTGATTTTAGTCTTTTGTTCCTTTATGAGCTTTGTCCCTGACTTTTAAATGTGGAGAGAGTTGAGAGGCATGTTGTGAGAGGAGAGAAAATAAAAAAAGTAAAAAAAAAAAAAAAACTTGCAAACTGTGTTAAATACACCTTTTGTTCATTACGTTTAATATAACATTCACTATGAAGATTGATATTGAATTATACATTAATTTTAATGCTAAATAACTTTTCTATTTAAAAACCCCTTAGTTTTCTTATAATGTACAGTAATTAAAAAGTGAACTAAAAGAGGCAGCAATAAATCAGGGTGCACAATGCAGTAAAAATATTATAATTAATATTTAACATACGTTTTGATTACTTTTAGAATAAGTACAAGAAATATCAATTAGAATATATATTCAAACTTTGCTGCCTTTTCCCCATTATACTCCGGAAAGGGGCTATTTTTAATTCTGGATATTGCATACAAAATAATACATAGTCCCTAATTAAATATAAGGCTGCAATTCAATCGAGAGTTTCTGCTGATGTCATAAATAATAAGAGCACAGCTCGAGGTATCAATGAATGGCAGCCAAAGCCCGAGATTGAATTACAACTTCAGCATTCAGTCTATGGAACTGTATTGTTATTTGCAATAGATGGAAAATGATTATTATTATTTTTTAAATACAGACAAAAAGAAGGAAATTTGAATTCAAAATCGGTGACTCGGTGGTGGAAGATTAGAAGTCTTGTGATTAGAGAACACAGCTTATTGGAAATTGAAATGTACAAATGTGCCAGGCAGCAAATCTGTGGTTGAGGCTAAATTCTGCCTTTTGTTTGTTGAATTTTTGAAACCTATGGGCAGCTCATTCCAGAAAAATCCAGCGTTGGTGTCAGTATCAAGAGTTTTGCCTCTCCCTACCCTAAATGTGTCCAGCAACCATCCCTGGAGCTGCCCAGCTCTCAGCTGGCCTGGGGCTCCCAGCAGGGAGCAGACATCCTGGAGGAAGAAGGTGCTGCCAGGGTGAAAATCAGTGACACCAAGTCACCTCAACCCTGCTCGTGGAAGGAGCCTTCCACCCCTGTAGTCTTTTACCCCCAGTGGGTTTTCTGCAGAAACCCCAATTATTTATCATTTCCATTCAGAATGAGTAAGGGCTGTACACTCATGTGGACATTTTCCCCAAATAAATGACCCCTTAATAACCAGAAGGATTTTTATTTATGTAACATATTGGATTTCAGTTATGTTATGGCAGCAGAAAGAAGGTAGTTAATCAATATGAAGGCTTGCTTTCAACAGATTGCACAGCACTCAGCATGACAAGATCCCCTTCTGCTACACCATAGGTCACTCATTTGTATTTTAGGGCCATTTTTCCATGCTTAGCACATCCATCCAGCCATGAGGATGTACACCTCTCCGTCTGACTCTGGCAAGCAAAAAGTCAACAGTTTAAAGGTGCTAAAGTGCCACGAGTCCCGAGCAAGGTGTGAGACACAGCTGTGATGCCACAGAGCCTAAGCCACGTTGGTGGCTTTAGAGGTGTTTGTCACCTCCTTTCTGCCCAAACTCAAGGCATCACAAAGTCCCTTCTCATTGCTGCCCCCCTCCCCTGTGCAGGTTCAATTTGTGCAGATAGAGGGGAAAAATATTTCCCCCAGCCTAGGGAAAAATTAATAATGGTTCTGGCACAGAGCCTGGTCTGTTTGCCCTGTGATACAGACACATGAAGCTGCCCTCCTTTCTTCCCTGGGCAAGGGTGTACTGAGGGCTAGACCCCAACTTTTCAAGAAAAATAATTTGATGGCTTATAGCTGGAAACACTGTGGCTCCCTACATCTCACATGCTAGCTTCTGACACAGACTGGCTGTGCCAGAAGCCACAGATTTTTCTTTTCAAAAGCAGTATATTGCTGTCTAGGAACAAGTATTTTTGTCTCATTTAGGCTAAGAAGAACAAAGAGCCAAGAGGCCCTGAAAACATGCAATGAAGCCCCTTGGAATACAATTTCTCTTTGTATGGTACATTTTACTCAATATTTAAATATCCTATTGTTCTTAAACACATAAATTTTATTGCCTTTTCCCTAAAAAGAGCCATTTCCTAAAGAGTCTTAAACTATACAATAACAATTGTCATGATAGCCTGTTTATGCCTTCCAGGTGATTTTTTGAAGGGCAGAAAATATATGTTTCTTTCGGACATTTGCTGTTAGCTCCAAACCTGTAGAAATTTTGATGGTCACCTTCATAACATCTGAATAAGGATTTAATTGTGCCTGTAACTGACCATACAGACATGGGCCCATGGTTTTCAAAAAAGCTTTGCTCCTGGTATAAACAAACCTTGAGAAATCTTGTGAAAGCAGACAAGGGAACAGTGAAAACAAGGTGCAAAATACTGAGATGGTCCTTCCTAACACACAATACATCTCAATGCTTTTTATCAAGACCAACATGAGCAACATAATTTACTGCTAAAATAAACCTGCCATAAACACAGATACTTGGTATTGCTGATAAACAGGTATTTCAATTTGTAAAGTATATGCTTACATTGGTATGGGGAGATGTTAGTCCCAGGGTGATATTTAGAAAACACAAACAGCTGCCTCTGTCCCCAGATGCACATAATGAAGTAATAATAATCTTCCTCCATGATAAGCAGCTATAGGTGTCTTAGTTACCTCTTTCCTGTGTCTCACTTGACTCTGAATTTATCAGGATTTGTTTTTTTCTTTTTCAGCTTTTTTGTTTTGGAGATGATTTCATTAGGGCTAAGAAGGTTAAGTTCTAGCATCTGTTGCGTGACTCTTGAATTTAGACTTTTCTAGGTTCTTTGAATAGTGAAAGGCAAATCTTTAACAGCCACACCTCTCTCCATCTCCTCCATCCATCAGTGACTCCCTGACATATCCAAGAAGCAGTGCCTGGAGGCAGAGGCCAAGTCCCATCTCTGCCAGCTACAATCCAAACTTAACCCTACCTGCACTCAGCGCCGACCTGCACATGTGGGGTTGTGTCTCCAGCCACTGCTGCTGAATTTGGTCCAGCCAGGGCCACATCTGCAAAACACATCAGTAGGAAAGAGGTGTTAGATGATAGATTCTGTGGCTATTTCATCTCCAGATGGAAGTAGCTCTTCAAATAAAATGCCAACAGAAAAATCAAGCAAAATAACCCAGTGGTTTGCTGCCCTGCAAATATTTGGTGCTGCTTTGGGATGACAGACCATTTCTGTTTGGAGGAGGAAGGGCTTGGAGACAGCAGCATTTTATTTGTCTCTCTGCAAGGTGGACATGGGATAACAGGAGAGAAGGTAAAGGAGGGGATCTGGTGTATGTGACTGGGTGTCAAGGACAGCAGATTTATTCTGAGGGCAGGGAGAAACACACACTAATCCAGTGGTGCAAATTCGTGGAAGGGTTTGGAAATCTAGAGGAAAAACAGCCTGTCAGGTCCAGGCTGAACTCCTGGGATTATGGTGAGTTTCTCTCTTACTATTTGTTGTTGTCACCAAAATACATCTGCTGCTTTATGCAACTGAGGCTTCCTATGAAATGCATACATAGGCTCAATGATTCTTATAATTACAGGCTGAAAAGAACTTTGCATATTCATGAGTATCACACCATTTGTCACAGCTGTAGACCTCCAGTAAGCAATGCCTGTGATTAGGGTTTTGTTCTTCCCAAGTATATATTTTTCCATGAACCCTTATTGGTTCTGAAAAGTTATGATCTTAACTCTCCACTCCTGTCAAACACAATTTTATTCCTTTTTACTGCCAGCAATATGAATGAATTCCTGCTTCCACAGCCAACATCAGGACTAGCCGGAACTGGAATTTGCATTGATGAGGCAGTATTTTATTTAACTAATGTAATAACCTACAAAAATCTATAGTTGGAGTGACAACAATTTTATTATCCCAAGTAAAGAGCTGCCCATTCATTTTCTCCTCTGTGATTTAAGACACTAACCTCTAGACCTCCCTGCTCATAAACAAACAGGTCTTGCGGACCTTCTGAGGTTCACAAAAGAGGTCAAATGAAATAATAAAGACCTAGTATGCTACAGGATGTACTAACCATTAAGCAGCAGATTAAAGATTGAAAGTTTTTGAAAGCTAGACAGCCAAGTATGAAATCTAACCCACCCCATGGACATTTCAACATAAAATGGTAGTAGAAGTGAGAAAAGTAGACTTTTTTCCTTCTGAAGCTATATTTTTCTAACACAGAAGACAGAGAAGTGTAATCAGTCATGGTCAAAACCCTGCCAGTGAGTATTACTTATTTAGCCTCATATTCCAGGTGACTCACAACTTGTCTACCTGCCAACATCTGAAAATAATAAGTTATAGTAAAGTTATTAACTAAAACTATGTGAACTTTGAAGTAGCTAAACCTAAATTAAATATAAACATACAAAACAGCCTGGGGCTAATTAATCTAATTTGGTCTCAGCCACCTCACTCCATTTTTGTTTGTTTGCAGTTGTTTTCCCCCCCTTCCTCCTCCTATGTGGTCTGCAGAGAGGGATGATCTCAAGGCTGGTCAGGGGCAGAGATTGCATCTTTCCGCTCCTCCGATCAGAAAAGTGCGGTCACTTTTCCAGGAAACCACTCTCGACAAAGAGCTGGTTTGCAACAAGCTCATCTCCCTGGATGTGCTGGGAAGGAGGGCAGCTGTGCTGAGGCAGATGTGTGCCAGCTGAGAGCCCAGCGCAGGGAAGCCTCGTGCCCACGCACCATGTGTGGCTGGAAGGGGAAGCCCATCCTCCTCCTCCTCCTCGCTGTCAGGTATAAATTGCGTGTTGGAGGTTTTGATGACAACATGGTGCTCCCTCCAGGAGCTTCCTCAGAAAGCTGAGCCTGAAAACAGCACCAAGGGAATCACCTCTTCCTTGTTTTTCAGATTTTTTTGGACACACTGAGCTCTTTTACCACTGATGAGGCTGCTCTGCCATCCTAGGCAGGCGGACAAAGTGCCTGAAGATTATGCAATGCTCAGTGTTTAGAGAGCTTATGTTGGCCTGGCCATTTTTAGTATTTTAGAGGTTTTAAACTGAAAAAACTGGAGGGGAAAAAAAAACATGCTAAAAATAAGCCCTTGATTAGGTGTGGGAAAAGTGAAGATTCGAGGAAATCTCAGGGCTGCAGCCCCAGCACGAGGTAACAATAGACTAGAAACACAAAAAAGTGTCAGTGCAGTTCGCTTGTAAAAAGAGGAAAATGCACAATAGCACAACAGTGAGTTCACCTATTATATAATTGGAGGTTGTGTGTACATGTGCAGACAAGACGACAGAATAAAAAGCCTCCTCTAGGAAATTCAAAACTTGGCAGCTTTGGCCAGGTAGAGTATGAGGCGGGTAGTGTCTAACAACAAAAAGAAACAGTCTGTAACTAAGGTTTGAATCAAGCTACAGCTCTCCTTGCTAAACATCAGCCAGATTTACTGCTGCAAAACCCATAAAAACAAAGGGAGAATAAGTCTGGCACGAGAAATAAGGCACAGAGAGAGAAAGGCAGAAAAGGAGACGCGGCATTAAATAGACCAAGGCTGAGTTGTGCATCTGATTTCATACAAGGATAATTTGGAGGGCTATGCATAAAGCCAGAGGATTTCCTTCATAAGGAGTTTCCATATGATCTGAAGTGCATTTCCCAGGGGGCCAAAGGAAACCCAACCTGCCAACAAGGAGGGAAGTGAAGCAGCTGCTGTACCCTCAGCTCCACCAATGCTTTGCTTTGGCATCTGGGTTGGCTCCCCAAAGCTCTCCTCTTTCCCATCCCAGAGTGTCCACCCTGCCTCAGGGAGCTACTGGGATCTCTAGGCTTCACAGATTTTGTTAACAGTACAGCAATCCTTGATTTGGGCTTGTTTACAGGGATTTTCCTATCCCTTAGAGCCTAACTATATACAACTCTCTTGCTAAGGTACATGAATCTACACAGAGCAAACAGTGATTCTGGTGCTCCTACTGTAACAGGATGAAATGTTTCAATCAAAGTATGCCATACTTGATATTTTCCAGGGGAGATGGCTCTACAAAGATATCACTGACCATTTTGGTAGAAAGGATCTTGACAATCTTCTCTTACAATCACCTGTCAAGTCATTTCTACCCCAAAGGTATCACAGATCTTCTCACACTTACCCATATTTAAAAAGCCAAAAATACTTTCCTTTACACAAATTTAGAGTATTAATAATCCTCTCCTTGTTACCCCTCACTCCTACTGCTACTTCTCCTAGGGTTCTCCTGCTCATTTCCAACTCAATTGCCACGATCCACCTATATGCATTTTGGCCACAATAAAACTACAACCAAATCCATCATTTAACTTGTTTCCTTTTCCATATCCACCACAGCAGTCACAGCTCTCTAAACGTTTCATCTTTCTAGACTTCAATGTTTACCATTTCAGGCCAGGTCCTACAGGTATGTAAGTACTTTGCTTGTAAGAGCAGTCCCACCAAGGACTATTTGTATGCATCAAGGTATCACAGGTAGCATTGTTTCCATAAAAAAAATATGATTCCTTATGACCCTAAAAGGCATGAATGTATGGAAGGACACTGGCAGAGCCCAGGCCAGCAGACAGACCCTAACTTATTTAACTTTTATAAATATAACTAGTCATGTGTTCTCATTTCTAATTGCCTAAATACATTTGTAAATTTATCCATTAATACCTGAAGTTTAAGCTTTGAGGGCATATTCTCAAGAACAACTTCCTTTAGATCTCTCTGCAAAGATACCACTGTTTTCAGGAGAGTTAATAAAGTCCTAGCAAGTGCAGAATATAAATCCATACCAGTGAGGGGTACAAATCTGTTCATTCCTATTCATGAACTGTGTATTATTTATACAATGTTTGTGGGCTCAGCAAAGCACAGGATATTTTTTAAATAAATGTTTATGTTCAAATAACTTTGCTAGTCTTATCTAATCTACCTTCAACATCTTAAGCGCTGTAGGTGATTTTAAAAGTTCGCAAAATATCTCTCATCTGCTTTTACACATTGGGTTTGGCAAAAACCAGATGTCTGAATATTTAGCAATTCTGACACACAAAAATTATCATGATGCCATCAAGCATCTTAAATCTTTTGCAAAAGAGTGTTAGCAATTTATCAGTGGGAGGATTTTCCTCTCCTTCTCTCTTCCTACTCAACTGACTCATTCAGCTCTTTACTGATTGAGCAGGCTTGTCCACTCCAGCACTGCAGACAAGAATTGGGCTCTTCATTTTCCACAGGGAGAGAGGGGCAAGCCTTGTCCTTGCAAATGTTCACTGAAAGTCCCCAGAGACTGCTGAGGGGTAAAGTCCTTAATATCTGCAGAGATATTAATATCTAGGCCTGCTCAGCCTCCTCATGACCACAGGGAAATGGCACAGCACTCTGGGGTTTGATTTTTCAGCTGCACCCTCACCACTGAAGCATCCTTTCTCTCCTGAATCAAGTTAAGAGTCACTCTCCTATGAAGAAAATCCATTTCTAATCCTTTACTGGTTTGTGTTGGTAGCAGCAAAATCTTCTGTCCCATCCAGAAATCTGTGTTGAAAACTTCAGAAACATAGCACAGGATAATTTTACTAAGTTTTATCCAAGTTCGTGCTTTTTTCTTTAATCCTGTTAAGTTTTGGGCCCCTCTAATCCCTGCTAGTGGCATTCAGCTCTACAGACCTGTGACACATTGTTCACATGTGCACACTCAGAACACTTTGGCAAAACTTTTGGGGAAACTTTCTGCCTGCAGACGGGAAATGTGTTCCAGTGCTGAGCTTCTACCAGTTTAGTAAGGGCTGGCTGGTGCCTTGCAATGTCACTGTCACGGCACAGCCACACTTTGGGTGTCACTGGGAGCCTGATGGATCACAGAATATTTCCCAGTGACACAATGGCCAAGGTTTGGTCTGCACGACCTTTGCATGGCTGTGACATCAAGCACATGGTTGTGAAACCCACACCAACAATCAGGCACTGTTAGTCTTGAGTTCTTCAAACTAAATATCTACAATTTTTTATCCTTTCATGTTTGAATAGAATGACCCAGTTACAAAATCGAGTGTAGGCTTGGAAGAGGAGTAGGTGGAAGGGGAAGAGCTTGATCTTGTTTGTAAGGGAGGTTACAAGTATTTGGGTGTCAATTCATATGAGAAGTTTCACTTGACATTATCTGATGTGGTCAAAATACTCAACCCTACCAGTTGGGGTTTATAATAGGAATGCCCACTCAACCTTAGCTCCAACAGCCACAATTGTTGCAATATAATACACCCTCACTGGACCTACTCAAGCTGCATTTTGATGATTTGGCTTACTGCTAACATGCAATCCCTGGCAACTCCCAGGCATCAGGACTCTCCTGATTGTTAAAATGCTCTGTCTGAACATGGCTCAGGCTTGCTCACCTCATGAGCACTGTCTTTAGAGCTACTCAAAAAAAAAAAAAAGCCCTTTTTATTTAAAGTGACAATACACAGAAAAATGAATATACTGCTTATGAATCACTACAGTGATTGTAGTGCTCTTTTACTGACTGACTGCACATGTGAAAATTACCCTCCTTGCAGGAAGGCTTTGCTGCACCTTCCAAGCCCCCGAACCCTGCACTGGTTCTTCCCACTGCTGAGCAAAGGGTTTGATGGCTTAGTGCTCATGGTGCATTGGGAGGGGGATGTGGAAGGGGTGGAACAGGCCTCTATGGTCTTTGGAAGCTGGCCAGGGCTGAGGCCACTGCATCTAAATTTAGGAGGGGTTTCACTTAATAGGGCTTGCAGCTGTGCATAGGTTGGGGTGTGAATTCCATCTCTCCCGACATACAAAACCAAAGCTTTATTAAAGAAGCAGTGACTTTGAGCTATTCTGAAGTACCCTATCATTTTCACTACCCTGTTCATCTGTTAAGGCATTTATATGACACATATAGGAAATAAAAGCCATCAATAAACCCTGTGTTTTGAGTATACAGATGAAATGACCAATAATAGGGTTAATAACCAGGAACAATGCGAACAGAACCAATATTTTGTACCAATATAGTTTCTCACAAATTAATGTTCAAAAGTATAAATTCCCTAACCACTAGTGTCAGAGCTGGAAATATTATTGCCTCTGTTTTATATGTAGGAAAACTTGGAGCACAGAAAGTCTTTGTGAATACCTAGAGCCATTCACAGCCATACCAAATCCTTACTTCAAGATCACTGTGCATAAAGTGCAATGCCAGAGCAATATTTTGGTCCTTTGGGCATTTTGGGCATGGCTCAATTCAGTGGGAACCCGATCATGACCTGATGCCCTCCAAATCTTCCACTAAGCAACCCAGACAGGAAGAGTTCAACACCACAACTTTGTTCTACTCTGGTCCAGCCAAAAATCTGCACAAGGGTAAAATCAACCAGTTTCCTAAGCCTTCACTAAAGGATAACTCATGAGAAGAGGACTTGCCCAAGTGCAAAGTATTTATTTTATAGTATATATACTGAAATTCTTTTTTTTATTTTTTAAATAATTCTATGATTCTATAGATCTTCTGTTTAAAGAGAGTTTCAAAAATATATTTTTTTCCTTTTCTCCATCAGTTTGTTTTAACTCTGTATTTGTGCGAGCCCACAGTTAAAAGTAAGAACTTGTGCTGCAATTTTAATTGAGATTTTTCTCTAAATTTATACATATGGGCCTAGTCTTGCAAAACATTTCCGCCTAACAATTCTCAGACATGACCTTTTCTGCTAAGCCACCGAAACACAGCCATGCACTGTCGTGCTCAGCACCCTGTGTCCTGCTTCTTCAGCATCCTTTTTCTTGGTCTGGATGAACGTGCTCATTTGTGATACTGCCACGGAGAACATTGCTCTAACACAAAACTAATCACTTCTCTCTTTGTGTCTCTCTTCCCATTGCCCCGTCTCTTCCAAACTAAAAATAAGTTCTTTTTGTTCGCTAAAGCCCGTTACAGCTTCAGCTTCTCTTCCCCATTGTCTCTAGTTTGCCATTAAAATGTGCTAAGTGCTCTTAGTTACACCATGACGCGGCCTCCTTTGCTCCAGTTAAATTTTCCAGCGTGCACATTTCTGCTTTTCCCCAGTCTATACCCACAGGGAGAGAAGCTCCTCATAAATACCTAAAGAGCAACCTCCTCCACTCGCTTATTTGTTATTCCTCCTCACCAGCTCGGCAGGGACAACAGGCCCAAATGAAATCTTTTTTCTCCTCCTGTGTTTGTGGTCTAATAATGGCCGTATGTTTGACCATGACTCATTGGATACCTATGTATTCTCCCTGGCAACGAGCAGAATTGCTCCGTTTTTGAGACCAGACTAGATTGGGTTTACCAAGGACAACACAGAAACAGACCAGACTTTATCCTTCTTAAAACATTTCGCCGCTCTAACTAAAAACAAGAATTGTAAGCACTCTCAGACAAAGACCATCATTCTGTTTGGCATTTCATAACACCGAGCACAGTAGAGGCCTGGCCCTTGCCTAGGACTCTGAGAAAGAGTTTTGTTATAGAAATTAAAATAAAATAAAATAAAATAAAATAACATAAAATAAAAACAATAATACAATACAATAAAATAAATAAAATGAAACAAAATAGCTTTTTGAGAGGAGCCTGTATAATAAATGCCTGTCTTTATATGTATGGAGAAACAGCCACATGCCCCCATATCTACTTGTTAGAAAAGCACACAACATTGCAAAGCCACATACACACAGTGATCACCATTAAAAGCTTTTCAATTTTCCACTTGCAGAGATGGTTCTTTACAGAGATGGAGTTGATGTAAAATAAAGCTATAGTTATTCAAAACCCACCTCTTACAATATCACCCAACTTAAGTTGTTCAAATTATCTTCCTGTAACTGATTTTTTTTTCCAATTGGCTAAAATACCTATTGTAATACTTAGCTGTGAACAAAGTGCAGAAATGAAGGGCTTTGAATTGTTTCAAATTAATGGCTATAAAGTATGACTTAAATGCTTTTATTCAAAACTAATTATTTGAGAGCAGGTATTCTTATACTTCTTTAACAGCAGGATGCAACATTTTTAGCATTATGAAAAAGAAGCTTTTGCCATGTAAACTCATGGGGTGAAATCTCATCCTTGATCTTCAAAGTGTGACAAAGAGCTATTGATTGGGAGCATATTGTCATTTAAATTACAATTAGGGATGGGTGAAAGGTGGTTATTCAACAATTCAAATCTTTTTAAAAAATGCTGTCAAGGGCAACTTAACCTTAACCTAAACACACACTTTTAAAAACTTCTGAGAGTTTCAAGTGTTTCAGAGAGCAATATGATGTGTTTAAATCAACAAATCTGTAGATTTCGAGAATAACATATAGTGCATTTTATTAATGCTGTAATTAAAAAAGCCCTTGTGGAACGCTTTCATTCCCTGTTACCATGAAACACACATTTGCTCCAAAACCGAGCGAGGGAGGTGGAAGGGGAGGTCTTTGCAATTTTTAATCAAATTGTATCGCTCAGTTCATCTTGCTAGAAGAGCTAATAATGTGATTTAAAATCCAGATCCAATTTCTACTATAATCAATGCGAGTCCTGTTCTCAGAGGAATTTGGTTATGATCTCAAGAGCCAAGTGAAGAAGACCACTAGGTGGGTCTCAGGAAAGCCAATGCAGTTTGCTGCTGCTGCTGCTGACCAACTGGCAACCTTCAACAGGTTCTATCCTCCACCCCCTCTCTTCACCGAGACCCCAGGATCTCAGCCCAGAGTCCATATGGACCACAAGACCCTGCTCAGGCACCTGCAGTCATGTGAAATTTTAGTCACTACTGAACTACCCATGGTGTGTGGGGAAGCTTGAAACTCAGTTGGATTTTGCCCAGGGGACCAGCCAAGGCAGCAGTCTCCCCTATAAACCACAAGCCCAGAGGTACAACCTGCCACTCAGCAATCTTTTGGGCCCCTGTTGGGGTCTAGATCCATGGTCTAGCTTCTGTCAT
The DNA here is from genome assembly GCF_017590135.1 of Pyrgilauda ruficollis. Classification (NCBI taxonomy): domain Eukaryota; kingdom Metazoa; phylum Chordata; class Aves; order Passeriformes; family Passeridae; genus Pyrgilauda; species Pyrgilauda ruficollis. The sequence goes on from NW_024508101.1 coordinate 4,280,008, forward strand.
GACACAAACCCAAGCCAGAGTGAGAGAACCCAGCAGTGTCACCTGGCGTGTGTTGGCAGGGCGGGCAAAGGGCCGTGCCAGCTTCTGATGGGCTTTTCCTCAATCTCATTAGTCAGTTTGAGTTCAAGCAGCTCTCTCTCCCCTTTCAGAGAGGATTATGCTGCCCTGCCAAGTTAGGAAGAGCATTCCTAGCCCTGCAGGACAAACAGCTTCCCAGACCTGTGTTTATTTTCTTGGATGGCATATGTAGCCCATTGTGTGATTAGGTAGCACAGCGGGGTTCAGAAAGTGGAATTTCCCAGAGTGCTCTGGGCTCTGGATGATCGCCAGCATCGGGATCAGGGAGGAATGTTTTCTTTCACTATACACTGGTGAATGTGGCAGAGTTCGAAAGAGATTTTGACTTTCCCCTTTAGCACTTGGGAGGTGAAGACTCCTTTTTGCCACATATACAGTGGGAACAATTTCCTTGCCAATTTATTACATATTTGGGTCCCGCTCCAATATTGCAATGAAATTTGTGGAATCTGTTAGCTTCAAGTAGATTTACATCAGATTTCCCATGGGCTTTTCTTCCCCTGGTGTGTCTGTGCTCTGGTGGAAAGGGCAGAGCTCGGAAGTGTCTACCAGATTGCCTCAGCTCTCTGTGCCCCTTGGGCAGTGCAGGATGTGTGGCACATCAGCAAGGACTGTAGCTAAGGTCAAGCTTCCCGTATTTTGAACTTGTTGGCACAGACTAGCTGCAAGAGGAGCAGGAATTATTTTGAACAAAAAATCCCACTGATCTGTTTTGGGAGTGGTGATAATCAGAACATCCTATTTAACTTTTGACCACAGAGCAAGGGAGAAGAGCCAGCAAGGTTTTAGGAGGGAGAGCTTTAATATGTTTCTTTCTTCTAATCTGTTTTCACTCTACTAAGCAATAAAAAGTTAATTTTGCTTAATATACAGTAATCACAACTTTTGAAGCTATTCAATTGTCCAGAGAATGGTAACTATAGTCCACATTTTTCAAAACCATTGTGACAAGTAGAAACTTTTTACTGTGAGGCTGGTGAGACACTTGTTCAGGCTGCCCAGAGAAGCTGTGACTGCCCCATCCCTGCAAGTGTCCAAGGCTGCATTGGAGGGGACTTGGAGCAGCCTGGGATAGTGGAAGGTGTTCCTGCCATGGAAGAGGGGTGGAATGAGAAAGTCCCTTCCAGCCCTAGTTGTTCAATGATTCTATATACAAGTATCAGCACAGAAAAAAAAAAAGCATTGTATAAATCTTGTTCTAAAGTTTGTTAAAGTCTCTTTTAAACCCTGATATACTAAAATCTCTCACTAAAACACCCCTGCTTTATTTGGAATAGGGACGCAAGAATTGTGAGGCTTTTAGTGAGCCCCACTCAGCTTGTCTTGGGTGACAGAGGGTCAGAGGAAGCATTTGCTGCTATTTCCTCATTTTTCCAGTTACATTTTGACTGCATAAGTAGACGAAATGGGCAACCTTACCTCCTCACTGATAGCAGCAACTCTGCGCTTGCTAACGGGACTGCCATCAGTAAAACCACTTTGTTTTGCTGTGCCCACTGCTCTCCTCTCCCATGTTGCTGCTTATTGACAGAGTTCAGAATGTATTTAATAGAGAAAAGGCAGTAGGGCCTGGATCTCAGCTGGCTGGAGTCAAGTTTGTAAAGACAAGAAGTAGCTTCCTCTCAGTCACCAGCTGGGATCAGTGGGGGGAGAAAAGAATCATGCACACAAGTGGAGCATCCATTTGTTAACCCAAAGAAATGAAATAAAACCAGTTTTTGAAACTTTTTGAACACCTTACAGAGACCAAAATAAGGAAAGCAGCAACTGGGTACAATATTCGCAAGTCATTGATTAATTGAAGTACTAAAAGAATATTGTTTGTCACTGCAAATAGGCAATTTATATTATCATTGCTTTAGAGCTCCCAGAACACACAATATCCATTGTATGAGAAATTACTGACGGCTTTTATCAAGGTTAACTCGTGTTTTGTTAACCCAACACTTTGCAAGGTAACACGAAAATTTAGAAGCGGAAGAGTTTTTTGATAAAAAGCGTGCACATGAAATTTCTGAACGTTTGGCGAGGGAGCATGGAGCCGGGAAAGGGAACTGGGATGCGAGATGCGCCAGTGCCGCCTTGTGGAGGCTTCAAACTCCGTCCGGATCCTGTTTACTCGAGCTAATGGCTCATTTACAAAAAAACTCCCCAATGCAGGGCTCTTTCATAACATTCGTACAAAGCAATTCTGCAGATAATAAATAAAACAAAGGCAGGGGAAAGCTGGGTTTAATTCCGGATGTAATCCTTACTTAGGGCAGGGTGGTACACTAATTCTCACAGCTACAAGAACCAGATTTTTTCCAGCCATGCAGTTTTCAGAGGACTTTTTTTTTATTATTTTTAATTTTCTCAGGAAACAGTGTTTCCGGTTGCTATCATCAAAAAAACATCAAATCATCAACAAGAAAAACAGTAGGGAAAATGCAGTAGCTTTGTTCCCCATCAGTGCTCCTTGCTCATCCTCTGTCCTAGGGCACTGTACATGCTTAACCTGAGCAGGTTTTCATGTCAGCTCTCCAATCTTCTCTGCTTTGAGTTAGCTTAGCAATTGTCTCTCTGAGTATACTTAGTTTTTCTGACCCAGCCATAATCAGAATGGGCAGATGAATATGAACTTGCTTTTAAAAAACAGTTTCCATCCTAAGGAAGAAAAGAAAATGTCTGGGTTTGTGATTTTTATTTTTTTTTTCATTCTCTGACAAGTTTTGGTTTTAGATTAGGTTTTTTACCAATATTCTATTTGATCTTTAGTATCTGAAATCCTTTTCTTCAATTTAACAGACACAAGTTGTACGACTGTTTCATACTGATTGCTGAAAAGAAAATACCTTGCAAGACATTTGCCTCAGATGGGACTCAAGTCTCTCTCATCTAGCTCACTCCTAAGGGGTATCTTTTGGCCAAATGAGTTGGGCTAAAACCAGAAATGAAATTTTATGGCCCCGAGAGCTTTGATTCCTGTTCATAAATATGGCAGCAGCAACATTTAACATTTTCAATCACTCATTTTCTTGGGAGCTAGGGAAGTGTTCAGATATATATTCTTAACCACTGCTGGTTCATTCAAGATTTTTTACAGCACGCATAATTCTCATGGGATAAGGAGTTGGGTAAGTGGCCACAAGGCTTCTGAATTATCACTCCCATGCACAATACATTTTGTTTAAGTTATAACCACATAATTTAAACTGCTTACTTAAATTATAAAATACTCCCAACCCCAAAACCAATGCATTTGCATTAAGTAACATTAATGTGGGACTGGCTTATGCATTCCAAGATTTTGTGGTTTCCCAATTAGTCCTCCAGTAACAGAATTACATTATCATAATTTTAAGGTGTTACGAATGTGATATCCAAATTAGAGATCAAATTCCCTATATTATGTGTTTCTTCCTTGAGGGCTTACCAACCAAACACAAGCTCTGCAAAAAAGGAGGTGTGCTAAAAGTGCTTGTTTTCCATACCCAGCCCCTGCTTTCAGAGCAGAGAGGAGTAACTCTGAGAAAGGTAGGTTGTGAATAGCCCTTAGACAAACACTTCACAAGGTTATTTCTGAAGAGCAGGGGAACCTCCAGAAGCAATCTTTAATTACCAGAAGTTCTCAAGTGGTAAATTTTCAATAATTTTACTAACATCAGCTTATACAACTGAGATTTGCTCAAATTCATTTCTGGCTTGCACACGATACCGATATCTCATGCAAACTAACCCCCAGTGCAAAGTCCAAGTCTATGGAAACTGAAGAGTTTCATTTGCTTTCCCACTGGAACAAGATGCTGTGACACAGAGCTGTACAAGTCAGCCTCCTTCACCTCAAGGTTGGAGAATATTACTGAAACTTTCATCAAACAGAATAATGATTTCCATCTGTAACCTAACTCGTCCAGTGCCTCTCCCATTCCTGGTAACTTACTTTCAAGGCACAGAAACACTGTGAGTGTTTGGATTTTTTTGGCTGCTCAGACTTTAAAAGGAAGAGAAAAGAGCTTGAGTTACCATATCAGCCCAAAATGGGACACGTTAAAGTTCTCAAAAGATATATAACAAATCACTGAAATGAAATGAAGTAAAATACAGCTGTATGCTAGAAACAACTCAAACAAAAGCTCAAGCTACACTCACAGCATAGGTAATTTCAAAATGCCTCCAGTAATATTCCAACATGGATGTCCTGCACAGGTGGAAAAGGAAAAGTATGTGATCCTTATTCCAGAAACATCACCCATTTCTGCAGTGACATTTCTTGTGCACTGAGATATTCAGCTCAAAATTTTAGCTAATAAGACAGCTTCACTTATCCAAACACTGAACTTCCTCATCTGGACACTCCTTCCTTGCAGCAAAAATATAAAGTAACAAGTACCAGCCTCATCTGACAATCTTTAATCAGACTTGGCATTAGTTTAAAGATTGATTAGGTATGTAGGACATCAAAGAGTAAACCCCAGGGAATGAAAATGAACAATGGCGTTATTTTCTTACAAGGGCATTAAGAATAAGTTGTAGCTAGATAATATTTATGACTACTATAAACCCACCTATTTTGCTTACAGCTCAAAATATCCCAGAAATATTAATGGACCAATACTGAAGAATTTCAAAATTACTATGTCCTTTAATAAAAACATAGGAAACTAAATATTTTAGGTTTATAGGAAGAATAAACACAATGAATAATAAACACGATGTTTCGTGTCCATTATTTAATTTTAAAAATGGTAGAGCCTATAGCAAAGTTTAGATGAAAATGTATACAAAATTTTAAGTCTAAAATATTCCATTTAACTCAATTCCAGAAAAGTAATTTTGCTCAAGTTTTTCATCAAATAGACCTAGAGTCTGCAGACAGCCTAATGCCATCCTATTTCAGTATTTTCAGGGTAACTGAAGAAAAATATTCATGCAGGCTTAAATAAGAATAATGATCGTTTAGGAGAAATTTATTTTCCTCTCCCTTTGATAGAGAAGGTTCAGCCCAACAGAACACACAGGCTCCTACAGCTCACTGGAGCATTAATAGCAGCAGCTTCAAGCAGGCTGGCACTAATACACAGCATTTTTAAGATGGCATGGCTTAAGGGGGGAACACAACTTTGCAGAAGTGTGGGCACCTGAGAAAAATGCCATTGTTTGTTACAAGTTACATGGTTACAAGTCGTCAAAATAAAATTGCCATTAGAAAATGATCTTCTGGATGCTTTCCCTGCCAGGTTCCCACAAGTTGGTTTGAACTGGCCATTTCCAGAAGGCCACTATAGATTTGCCTCTGTGGAGTCTCAAACACAGGCTTTTAATTCAGTAGGCACACAGAGAAAAAAGAAATACAGTGTGAAAAGATGTATTCTAGACACCTTGCATTTTTTCCTTTTATTGTGTATTAACATTATCATTAAATATCAATCACTTGGGCTAACCTGCACATTGCAGGAGGTTAACCTGTATTTGAAATGCCAGTCAACAAATCACACGGACAAAGCCCCTAAAACATTAACAATAACTCACTGTACAGCTCCTTCCTTTCTTTGCTCTTAAGTGATGCATTTCTACAACCCCAAAACTCCCCCAGTGCCACCAGGTCTTTATTAAGGGAATCCACACCTTTTACCTTCCCAACAGGATCAGCCTTTAGGTGTGAATGAGGATGAGCGGCCCCAAGCTCTGCCAGCACACGCCCGGCACAGACATGGACCATGAACCCCATCTCTGCCTCCAGTTAAGTCTAATCCTGACTAAATGTATTCCCCTCTTCCCTCTCTGCACCAGGACTGAAGATGACTCCTGTGGGAAGCCCGGCAGCTGAAGGACCAGGTGCTCACTGCTAGGATAATTATTTTGTAGCTGTCACAACTGGCTGTTAACACTTCTCTCCTGGCCTTCCAGCCCTGTGCACAGTTGACTGCACTGTTTTATTCTCTTAGATGTAATGTTTTTCTCCTTTTTTTTTTTTTTTTTTTTTTTTTTTTTTTTTTTTTACTTTATTTTTTTTATTTTCAGTTGATTCCTGGTGTACAGCTCTCCATGGTGGGAAATACCAGATCTTGGAGGGCTGTATATACGATGCTCTTTTAAGATTCAGAAAGCTTTCCCTGATGGCTGCATGATATTTGAAGATTGTATGAAAATACATGTAAGATGAAAAACAGAATACATCTTTTTGTGCATTCAGTTTACCTCAAGGTCAGGGAAATTTTGCAGAAGAAGTTTTCATCAGCTCACATGCCTAAACAGGAGACCTAAACCATTTGGCCCTGTAACATCCATGCCTTTATTCTTTATGCCATCAGGAGCACTGGTAAAACCAAAGCAATCATTGATGTGTTTAATATTGTACTCAGGGTTAATTTTTTGTCAGGTAGCAGACTAAAATTATGCGGTAGTTATCAGCCAGTTGAAAAAATGAGACATGGACATGAAAAAAAAAAAAGTAAAAAAAAAGCAGATACAAAAGGAATATTTAGACAACTAGCGACTCTGAACAAAATTAATTCCACCCAACTCTTAAAATATAGAATATTTTCTTTGCTCTTTTTCCAGAGTTTTCCGCACAGACTTGTATGAATAAGTCAAACTGGCAGCTGCAACATGTGAGCAGAAAGGAGGTCATCAACTTTTGATAGATCCTCTTGTAATCAACAGGTTTTGTGGTGGGTTTATTTGAACATGAAGAAATATTGGCTCAATTTGCTTTTCAATATAACTCAAGCTTCCTTCAGTTTGGTAGCATAAAAAGGTTTAGCAAATTCAACACTCAGGCAGTGATGGTTCCTGCAATGCCCCAACATAATGTCATTAAGTGCTCAACAATGACTTTAAATAAGTAGCTTTTGGAAGTTATATGTCTTTGAAGTTTCATTAATTAGTCATATCATCGGGAATGTATGGCTAAAGTAAATTACACTGTTTAAAATATCTACTCTTTCAATGTGAAAAATGAAAGGATCCAGCTACCTTGTCTTTATACTAATGAAGATATTATTAATTGGTTTAGCAAAAACATAGATCTAACCATAATGTGCAACAGTTATTAAAGATAATTAACTACAGATCATTGGTTTGAAACATCTAGTCCAAAATGATTTCTGAAGGGCACATTATTCTATGAGATAAAATAATTAAATTTCTAACAGCTGCATAAGACAACTGTGGCATATCTAGTGTTTTAATTTCTTTTGTTCTATCCTCATGGTATTCCTCTGTTTTAGATTTTGAAAATGCTACGAGTGTTTCACCGTGAGCAGCCTGTGCAGCGTGGTAGACTGAAATATTTCATGTCTGAGGAAAAATGATGATTGAAAGAAAAGGATTAAAAATGACAGCGCAGCTAATAATACACACACGCACGTGTGCACGTGCACACACATAAAGGCAGCTACTCCTCTTCGAAGGGGAAAAGGAGATGATAGGAAACTGATGAAACAGAGGGTTAAAAATGTTTCCATTCTAACATTAGCTACACAAGTCCTGCTCAAACTAAAACAGCACATTTGCAAATTAAAGAAAACCTCGACGATGAAGCAATGCCAAATACTTGTAGATTAATTAATAATTGAAGCATACACAGGCACATAAAATTAAGCAAGAACGGTTTAAAAAAAAAAAAAAGGAAAAAAAAAAAAAAAGCAACTGAGGAGCTGGAACAGAAGTCTGTTTATTAAAACCCATATGTTCCAGGTCCAGAATTTCTGAGCTCACATCTGCTCCGGTACCATTCCCAACAATGTTTGTGGTCAGTATTTATCCTACGTGCCAGTAAGAGGGTTCAGCATCAATTTCTTTATCTCTTTTTTTGATAACCGTAACCTACAAATGCTTTCAATAGCCTGGATCTGCATTAATTAGAGAGCTGTTTGCTTACAGCATTAGATCTCTCCCATGTTTTGTAAGAAAACTCGTGTCCCAAAATATTCCTCATTTGCAGCAAATTTAGCTGCTTCAGCAGAGAGTGAGATTTAGACAGGAAAGGCAGGGAGGCAGGAAATAACATAGTTCAGTCAAGATTAGGTGTGTTGCTAGCTAATGTTGATTTAGCAAAAGAAAGACCGAAAAAAAGGCATTACCCAGTGCCCCAGAATCCAGTGCAAACAACAACAATATGAATTCATTTTATTTGTTTTAATATTCCATATTTGACTAAAGTGCAGACAACAACAATATGAATTCATTTTATTTGTTTTAATATTCCATATTTGACTTTTATTGTAAGAATTTTATTTGTTGGGACCAACTGGTTCCTCTGTGGCTTGAGATGGTGTTATGAGGACCTTGCAGGCTTTAAAAATATTTTTTAAAAGCCTCTAAAACAGTGGACAAACAGTGGCATCATTTACTTCAGCTCCCACACATTACCCTAATCAGGCATAGGAACTGCAATACATCTATAAATATAATCTGGGGTAAAAGAGGCTTGCAAAGGTCACCAGTGACAAAAATAATCTGAGTATTGCATTTTTACACAGAGAAATTTGGAGTCATTTTGAGTGTTCATTGCCACAAGAAAAAATCCTACTCTGCAAATGCCTAAGGAGAGATGAAACACACACAATTTTTGGGAAATTCTGGGGGTTTCTACTGTCCACAGTGTAGAAATAAGAAACAATGGAATGGTCTCTGAAGCCAATCCCCTCCCACCTTCCAGCCCTTGTCAGCACTGGGACTGTGCAGATGCTGCAAAGTGCTGCAATGGTGTAAGGGAAAACACGGGGAAAGGGGGGAGAAGGCCCCTCCCCATGTGATGGTTAGAGCAGGTACACTGCAAGGGGGGAACACCAGGATGCAGAGGAGCAGAAAACCCTCTAGTGGGAGAGACCTGTCCACGCTGCCCATGTTTGCAGAACTCCTGCTGCCACCCCAGAAATACACTTTCCCTGAATATCTTCTTCTTTTTTTTTTTTAATTAAAGATTCCAAAACTAACACATTTTCCAGTGATCTTAGTCAAAAAGCCTGCAGAGGATTTTAGAAGAAAACGTTACTGTGAAAAGGAAAACTTCCCTTGGCAGAGTCACCCTCACTCTCCTCACGGCGCTGTTGTGTGAGGTGTGCATTTGCAATCTTAGCTGACCTATTTGTTGATGTATTTTCAGGTAGCCAGATGTCCTGGTACTTTAGGAATTCAGAAGAAAATGATACTCAACTGTTTGTCCTGGTTTCGATGCGATCAGCCAGCTGGCTATCCACTGCTCCCTTCCAGTCCTCCCTCCCCCACCAAAAGCCTCCAGGTCACTTGCTGACCCACAGCACATCCCTCCCTACCTTCCAAGATGAACCTGGGGTCCAGCTACATCTGTGCTGAGGCCTCTTGTTGTGTGTCTGGCACACAATGAATGTGAGGCTCTCCAAATGTCAGAGCATGCCAGCTGATGCACATTGAGATTTAGAGCATCACAGATTTCATTGCACAAACAAATGCTCAAGAACTTGACAGGGGAGTTGCCGCCTTTGCAAGGGAAGGAAAACTTGCCAAGGGTGATTTAGCTACAGGTTAGGAGAGCGCTGAGGAAAGGAGTAATGAGGAAGGCTGGCCAAGCACTGGGTGTTGGGGGAAACAGAAACACAATCAATCAGCCTGCAGCCAGGTAGATCGCCTGTCTCACCCTCCAGGTGCTCCAGCTTGCTTAAATTCTTGCTCCCAGAGGAAGAAATGCCCAAATCCTACTGCCAGCTGCCAGAATGTTCTTCCACCAGAACAAGTTCATCCCACCAGTAGTGCACTGTGCCTTGCAAGCACAGGCACCTCATCTGCACCTGAGCGTGAAGGCAAAATTCAATCAAAAGATCTTCCTTGAGAATTATTTCCTTCATCAGGGAAACCATTTGCTCAGGCTGAATGCTTCACATCCCCAAGTCACCAGTCCAACATATCCTAAAATTCATGCTCCTCTCTGCTCCCTCTGCATCCTCCAGCCTTTCCATCACTGTCCTTCACACCAGTACTCCCAGCACACACATCCCCCTGCCCCTCACACATGGACTGGCTGTTGGCACCTGGAATTCCAGGCAGCAATATTGCCCCAGAACCTTTGCTTGCCAGAGGACTATCTCTCAGTGCCTGAGCTGGAGCAAAGAGGAGAACACAACCCTGGATTTCTTGAAGGTTTGTGGCCTCCCAGCACCTGTTCTTGTGAGCAGAGCACAGGGTTTAGCAGCCCCATCCTGCTGCAAGGTACCACCTTTGGAGGCCAGAGAGAAGCAGCGACAAAGATGGGGAGATGCATGTGGAGACATTCTGGGCTTCAGGCAGGTATTAGCCCCTCCTATTAGCCGCTGTGTCTCCACACCTTCCTCTGCCAGAGGGTTAAGTTCAAGAAAATATGGTCTGGGAAGAGCAAAGTCCTGTTTTCTACAAAGGAAAGGAACAGCTGCTGAATACCTGGGACAGCAAATGTCAACGGGGCTCCATTAACGTTCATTCCACTAAAGGGCTGGATTTCCCTTCCCCTCAGTTGTATAACTCTAATTTCACTGACTACAGTGATTCCACCAGTCTAATTAGGCCCCCAGATAATAGCCAAAGCACTTATTATGTTATCTTTTCACTGATTTTATATTATACACATTTGTCTGTTAAATATAATGATAGGATTTTGCAGATTTACAAACTTCAGTTGGCAACCCACTTAAACATCACAAGCTACCTGCCACTGGTCTGGTATGTTCTCTATTTACAGCAGGCCCAAATGTTTGTTTTATGCTGTCAATGAAGAAAAACTGTTTGGGGGAATAAAAAAAAAAAAAAATAATTGAACATCAGCCACTGAACCAGCAGGAACGGAAAATATTTCCATGAAAGGGAATCCAACAGGACCAGCGATCTGTAGGGTAACTATTCTCAGTGTGAGGAGGAAGAGTGAGCCAAGTGCAGAAGCCAGGCTTATTTCCTCTCTCTCCATAGCATGTCCTATCCCAGCACTTTCTGGAAGCAGGGTACACGAAGTTCCTAGGAACGGCCACACTATTCCACCCCCTGCCGGGAAGCTATTTATTTTAACAGCCACAGAATCTTTTCATTGTGTTTCTGGTCTAAACAGTTGGCAGTGCAGGCGGGAGAGGTACAGCTGCTCCTTTACTGGGAGCTGTGGGAGCAGGAGAGGAGGTGTCAGGAAGGAGCAACGCGCCCCGGCGCTCTGCCCTCCTCCCCTGGCCTCCGCCAAACACACACAAACAAAGTTACTAAAACAAAGGAACAACAGCGAGTTCCTAGGTTGAAAATAGCCCTACACTCATTCAGGAAAAATTCCTGCTGGGGTTGCTGATGGATGGCGCTGCTGTTGCTGGGGGGGTTGCTGCTCCCCAGGGCTGCTGAGCATCTCCCCCCGACCTGCAGCCCCACGGCTCTCCCAGATTTGGTGCCTAAACCTTCTTTCCAAAACAGTTTTTGATGTCCGTGGCTTCTGCACTGTTGCTGGAGGAATTATCCAGCAGTGTACTGTATTACAGGGTGTCTGAGTTGATGTGATTTCAGAATTTAGGAAAAAAAATAACGAAAAGTAGCAGCAGTGAAAATCGGAAAATCAACACTTCCTTTCTGATTATCCACGAGTTCTGCCTTGCCTGCCAACACACTTGCAGGTGTCATTACACCTTCCTGATTAAAGCAAGGATACCACCATCCTGTTGTCCAAAATTTAAATTTAGATCATGAATTTTACACTGGCTGAGACGAAGAAAAGAATGTATTGCCTAAATAATATTCCAAAGATGCTATTTTCCCCTTGGACTTCAAAGAGGTGAGGTGGATAAGCTCTCTTTTCCTCATATCTGTCTTTCAGAGACTTATTATCAGGTGCAATTTTAACAAATGTTTGTCATTTATTCACAGAGTCACAGTGACACCTCTGTTTCTAAAACTGCGCCTTACACCTCTTATTGGGTGTCATTTAGAATTTGGGTGGGTTTAGTTCCCAGAAATAAATGGAGCTTGGAGAACCCATTTGCGAGGAGTGTCTGCTTCCCATGGCATTCCCTGGCACCAGCCTGTTCCCGAGCCCATCCCTGACCCCTCTGGGCACCATCCCCAGGGATAAAGAGCAAGCCCAAGGAGATGATTCAGCCAAGGAGTCTCCCACTGGTCATAGGAGAGAAGAAAGGGATGTTTGCATCTGTGTTGCATGAGCTCAGACTGCCATAAAAGACATTTCTTAAAAGCCTGAGAGATTTTATTTATTTTAAATTGAAAGCAAACAAAGCAAACAGTACTTAACCGTGCCTGTTTTCCCAGTATCCCCCTAGACTTGCTGAGGGACCCTGGAACTATGGCAGGCATTTTATCTTTCCCTCTTCTAAATAGCAAGTTAAAAATTAACTGCTTCATCTTCTCATTGCTCACTCCTTAAGTAGTTTAAACTTACTTTTAACTGTTACATGCCAACAAAACAGGTTGCTTAATTGATTTGACCTTTCACAGTATTTTTTAATTTTCAATCTTAGTTTCATTGTTCCATCTGGCACTTTAAAACGGCATCTGGTTAACTGTACTTAACCAGCTGATCACTGTACAGTTATTTTTAAATGTAATGTATGCTTAAACAGATGTTATTTTTATAGATGTAGATCTAAACTGCACTTGTATACGTGCTATGTCTGCATAAGCTCTTTCTGCAATTCAAATGTTGACACCAAAAATTACAAGCCAGAATGCTTATGAACTTCACTATTATGTTACTGCACTTTTTTGCAGCTTGTTAGGTAAACATCAATTCAGTTCTTTTTTCTCTGTTCATTGCACATAAATAAAACATTAGCGTTTAGTTTATAAAGTGATGAACACTTTGCTGTGTTGGATTTAGCTTTATAAATACAACTGCTGTCAGCAAGAAAAAAAAGGATTTATTGAATAAATAATAAGAAAGCTAGGGGAAAATAAAAGTATATATATTATGCAAAACACTGTGTCTGTCCACAGGTCATATAAGGGTCTTATCTTAGATAAGAATCATAGATACCCCATGTAAGAATATTTAATAATGGTGCATTTTTGCAAGATAAACTTTGTCTCCTGAAGCAAGAGCAGATTGGTAAAACACTGTCCAACTCTGATGGCTGTAATCTTTAGCAACAACTGGGGACTCCATTTTTATGTTTTTATTATCATGGAGAGCCCAAATTCAAAGGCCCTGTGAAGTCAGGAGTTTTACAGAAGCAATAATAATGAAGAGTAAGATATGACTAGTCTAACTGACTAGCACTGGCAATCTATTAAATAAACACAGCTATATCATAATTACTAAATTTTACTAAATAAAGCCCTATTTTGCAGTTGCAAGTAAATTCATCTTTATTCACTAAGATTAAGACCTCATTCTTCCAAACACCCAACTGAAATCAGTGTTAGTTACCAGTTGAACACAGGTTAGCCAGAACACATATTTTTTCCACTCATTTAACATCTATAATTTGCTTAGTAGATGACAATTTTTGAATCTATGTATTACTTAGATAGGTCTGAGAATCATGAAATAGAGTATACAAGCACCCAATCTTTAAAACTCAGCTTGATTTTTAGATCAGCAAATAGAAAAAGTTTTCCAGTCAGGCCACTGATTTTTTTTCCCCCCCGCCAGGGAATAACAGTTCTGCAATATCTAATACATTTTCTCTGAAACAACTTAAAATGCAATATCAAAAAGAATTTGGGCAATAGGCAAGGGCGTGTGTTACTGTGCACAAAGGAAGTGGCCGCGGCGCTGAATATTTCACAGAGAACTTTAAAGTATCATTCTCAAGGTTAAAAATTGCTGTTATACATAATACCTCAGTAATTGATAGACATTTTCTCTCTCCAGAGCCCATTTTCTGTGAAAAACACCACATAACATCTGTTCATAAACAGTCCTTCTGTGAGAACACTGACACAGGTCTTGAGCTTCTACTGGCTCAATTCCCCTGCCATACACAGATGGCACGAGGTATTTATACAGCTGAATTCTTTGTAATACAAGCTCAACTATATCTTCAGGTAAGACTGTGGGCAAACATGTGCTTGTACTATTCTGCTGACTTACCTCAAGTCATTTAAACAGTTCCCTCTGACACAAAGACAAATTGTGTCGTACCGTTCTGCAAGTGTTTTGTATCAAAATCACCTTCAGCAATCAACACGGAGCTCTGCAGAGATAAGGACATTTTGGGATGTAGAAAACCCACTGAGTTTCGTGTTAATGAGCTAAGAGTTATATTAGGATTCAGAACTCAGGGCTATTCTCCTTGATTTTGACATATCTGTTCTCCTTCCATAAAAAAATATTTGTTTTGATGGTATAATACCTTGTTCTTTTGCATGCAAAATGTTAAGTAGACAAACTCTGGCATTCATTTTTCACAGACACAGCAAGGCAGAGTGTAGGTTAGCCACAGTTTTTTTATGTGCTATGCTAGTTATTCCTTCTAAGCAATTCTGAGTGAATAACACTTTATAATACATTCAAAAATTGCTTTCCTATTTATCTCCATGAGATGATGGAAGGCTTCAGTTGACTTCTGAAGAAATCTAGGTGCCATGGCACCATCTGCCAGACGACATCCTAGTCCTACGCACACATATGCCCAAGCTTTGGCTGTGGTCTGTGTACACTTGAGAAATAAAGCACATACGTAGAGATTTGCAAGGTGAGAGCCTTGAGAATGAGACGCTCCAAAAGCAAGGTTGGTGTTTTGAAATACTGGGGGGAGGAAGGGTAAAGTAAACTTTACCCAAAATTTCAAATGCGCGTTGAAATGTCCTTCAACTGTTCTTTTCATACCTTGATCCCTATTACTGAAGTTACTGAAGTCCATGCTGTTTACAGATAATTTCATCTACATAAAGGTATGGGGAAAAAAATCTGAATTCTTGACAAGAGAACCTTTTAATAAGGATTCACCCTGATAAAACTTTGGGGGAGAAAAGATATTTTAGTTTATTCTTTCAGGCAGAAGTAGTATATACCTGCAGGGGTCTGGTTACCAACAGCTTCAACTATACATGAATTCTGATTTTATCTGTGGAACATTTATTTAAAAGGTTTTTCTGAAACTATTCATCCTGCAGAATAAACCAGAATGCACTTTCCCTGCTCAGGGGAAGTATGGGATGTGTTTCAAGACACTTATGTCTCTGCTGGCCAGGTGATCCCACGATGGTGGGGTTCACAATGCACAAGGAGGTAAAGCAATAGTGCTAGAGAAAAGGAGCAAAGCTCCTGTTGTGTGCACTGGGACCAGGGAACCCTCCAACAGGAACAGCACAACTGCTATTCCCAGAGCTCCACTCACTTACATCCCCCTCAGCATTTCAAATATGAAGGAGTCTGGATTTTTCTATTGGTACTCACAGCTACAGGGACTCGATGGATAGATGGATTTCACAGGGCAAGAGGTGTCCCTTAGTGGGGGACCAAAACCAGTTAAAAAATTTAAGAGTGGCAGTTAAAACACTGAAAGAAAGGTTGTTCTGTTTTCAGCTGCACCGCAGGGTGCAGGCCTGTCATTGCATTGCTTTGGTCTCTGCAAATGGGAATATTACTGATGCCTCCTGGTCTCAGGAAGATGTGAAATAAGCTCATTTCTGTTTGTGATGTGCTTAAACACTATAGCCATCAAAAAGCCAATAAATAGCATGTCCTCGCTAAATGTCTTTGTAATACCCTTTTTAAATTTGGTGGCTTCTCAGTTATATTTGCTTTTTTTTAAAGCTGACGGGGAAAATACAGTCAAATACAGATAAGTTTGAAGAGAGATTATGTGGAAATGCATGCTACTTGCTTTTTTTATACTTTATTATATAGGAATTAACTCAGAATGATATTGGTATCATTCAATTTAAATATAGTGCTTGCTTATGGCCTGTAAGATGATCCGACACATTGTAAGCAATGCCTTGACACAGCGTATGTGATGAATACAACTCAGTGTATCAAACACCAACTGCACTAAATCCACAATAATGCTGCCTTTTTGTGAGTTCTTTATGCTCCAGTAGTTTTCATTTTTATGATAAGTATGAACCAGACCAGCTCAGAATACGTTCCACCAAGCGCTTGCTCTTTTGCAAAAATCAGTCACCTAATATTTATCAATTAAGGCTTGTAGAATAAATAATGCAAGGAATAATTTTATAACAGAGATGTTAAGAAAACATAATTCTCCAAATATAATTTCGCCTGCTTCTCTTAACACCGAATGATTTTAATTTTTTCCTTCTATATAAATTCTCCTCCTTGTTACCCAGCATTGTTTTACTCAAATGATGTTTCAACTGCACTTAATGCACATTATAATGATCATGTCTTCAGCTTTTTTCTTTTGAAGTTGTATTTAATTACAAAATAATATCCTGTTTGAAGAACACCGCTTTGATATGTCCCTCTGCATTTAGTAATTATAAACTTGTTCTCATTATCAATATATTTTGCATGTTGTTATTTTGTTTGCCTATTTTTTTTTAAACCCATGAAATATAACTTGGGTGACAAGAGGTTTTTGATTGTAAATTACACGGGAAGTAGAAGTAGTCCATTTCAGAGCCCTGATGTCCACAGCCAAGACTCAGTAGTCCATGACCACCATCAGGATAAAATTCCTGGATCAGAAAAGTAAAAAACGGATCAGTGGCTGGGATGTGACTGTGGGGGTCAAGAAAGCCAGCCTGGTCCATCAGCCCCACTGCACCGATCTGTTGGTGGGACTGCATTACAACAAGCAGGATAGAAACCCAGCAAGAGGCATAGCCAAACCTAACCCCGAAATGAAAATAATCTTTTTATTTACATTCCTCTCTCATTGGCATCTGAAAAGGGATCAGCAATCTCTAAACTTCATGTGTCCAAAATGGAGAAATTTAAATTATTCACATTTGCTAGCAGTTTCAGGATTTCTGAAAAAAAGGTGTTTCACAAATGAAAGCCATTACCACATCCAACAACACGCAACAAAACCATACATTTATAGGCAATGCAGATTAACAGAGCTGCCATACACGTAATGAAATCTGCTGAACAATTTTACCAAGAAGTGAACCTATCTGCTGATATCTCTGGCTGATTTTACTACAGAGAACAAGATGCCAGTTCCTGCCCTGACAGACCTCAGCAGCCCAGCCAGAAATGCTGGGGATGCTCTGCAAGACATCCTTGATACATTGGAAACAAACACACAAACACAGAAGGGTTAAAAGAGTGAAGTCTTAGGGAGGTCTGGGCAAAACTTACTTTAGTTTGGATTTAGACCAGAATTTGCCATTTGAGTAACCCTAACATATACATGACAGAGTATAATGTATGTCCTTTTTCTGAGCTGGTTTACATAACTGCCTCAGTAGACTCTGGTCCAACAGTGGTGCCTGTCGGGAATTTCACTGTGGTCAGTAAGATCTTTGTTTTAATAAGGCTGCATAACAAAATATAGCTTTTGCTGGCTGTAAAATATTAAGTGGGAAATACAGTGTAGGGAAATAAGAGGCACCTAGTGAAAAGGGGTGGTGGTTTTTTAATAAAACTTCCATACAATCATAAGGGACTGGAGGAGCCTGATCCTTTCCCCTTTATGTATTCACATTCTCTGTGATGCAGAGAGGAAACGTTAACTTTAATTAGTACTGTGGACCCTGCAGGAATGCCTGGTACATAAGAAAAAGAAAATACTTAAATATGTGAGCTAGAGGGGGTTTCATGTGCATATAGCTGGTCATCTAGTTAAGTGTTTGCAAGATCACCCCAGAGATTGAAGCCACTCCAGGACAAGGACCTCATCTTCCTCCTAGTGTCTAATGCACCTCCCTGCTGTTAGTGCTATAATAAATAATAATAATCTGTTAGCATTAGGTGAGCATCTCTCGCATGATCAATTTCCTGCTGTTGCAGGAGGGTGAATGTTGGTGGACTTTGATCCTTCCAAGATTTTATGTTTCTATCATAAGAGAATCATAGCACATAAGCACATTTTTTACTAATGCAGTAAGTAAGGTGGCAATATATATTGCACTGACATTAAATGAATATTAAAAGGAATTGAAACCATTTTCACATCATGAGGGGAAAAAACCTCCAAGCATTAGATATACAGTGACGATTCAACAAAGATACCACTTTTAACCTTCTTCATAGATTAAAATAGTCAAATGCATTAAAAAAAATAAAACCTAGTCTTAACAGTATACAGTGATGTATCTTAAAACACCAATGTTCTTTTTAAGTCTGTTTTACCCACTGACAAACGTCCCCTTTGCCTCTCATACACAAACACCCTGCACACCACACCCATCACTTTCCTGGTCCCCACTCTCATCTCATTGTAACATCTCAATAATGCATTACAGTACAAATCCTACATGCACAAGGACTTAGTTTGAAAAAAAAAAAGTGAGATACGGCACTTCTGCATATAAATAATACAGGCAGATGTTTCAAAGAGGGATATGCATAGCAAAACATCTTATTTGTTGGAGGGTATCAATTCTGTGTACATTACACACTTGTAATTTACGTTACTTTCTTATTTTTGTAACATCTCTGCACAGCCATGTATTAAATTAGAGATTTCAAACCAGACTGAACAGTCCTCTTTTTACCCCTATTTTGTTGCATCTTGCCAATTCAATGTTTTATTATGTTTTCTGTCATAATATTACTCTTGTCCTTAGAAAACATGTATTTATTCCCACTTGGAATATAGTGTAACTACTGTAAAGCACTGCTCAAAAGATGACTACAAATTCTGTCTGAGAATAGAAAACATGAACTCTTCTATTATCCAAATATTTTTCAAAGATTTCGCTTTTGTGTGCGTGTCTGTTGCTGACACACATAATGAGATCATGGGAAAAACCACACAGCTGACCTGAACTACTGGGTATAGAAGTATAAAACTATGAGATCTAATAAACCCAGTGCATGACCCCGTGCAGTTTTTGGACTTAAAGAACTAAATGCTATTGTGAGAGGAATGAGAGCCCACATATTTTTTCCTGTAGCATGGCAGAGTTCAGCTGTATTATATTTACAGTTGTCAATAAATGTAACGACATAACATGAAGCATATAGACATCTCTGCTCTCCAGCCTCACCAAGAGAATATCCCGACACCTTCTTGTCACACACAAGGCAGATATTATTTTTATGCACCAAACAGTAGGCAGGATGCAGCAACAGACTGACTCTGTGCTACCACAGTGTGTCTGAGAGGCTGTCAGCACATACTTTGCCTACTTAACGTTGCTCTTTCAAATAATATAAAAATACTTTGGGCTCCGAGTTTCAACCTCGCTCTTGCTGTGCCTGACTAGTAAACAGGGAGCCAAAGTTTGGTGCAGCATCTGAGAGATACCTTTATATATAGAAAGGGTGCTCTAGGAGATGGAGGTTACATATCTCAGCTGTTGAGCTCTGCATACAAGACTGGTTATTAAATTCAAGGGAAAATTTAAGATCTCCTAAAGATTATAAACTACCCTTAATTAACCCCCACGGATCCCATCGACACTGGAATGAGCACAGCTAAATGAAAGGCATCACTGTATATAATCTGGAAACTGTGCAAACCAGAACTTTAGCATATAAGTATATAGGACTAACTCTGTCCTCTGAGACCCAAGGATTATTTTGGTTTTTAGGATTTAGGTGAGCACTTCAGAAGAGTACTAAATTCTGAGGGAAATGCAGAAGTCTTTCACTGCTTTAAAACTAGGTTCTTTCAGAGGTACATAGACAGAAAAATCCTTTTCCCCAATAGTACAAGTGCTATTAACTTAGAAATGAAGCATACTTGTTATATGAATAAAATCAGGCACCAAAACATAACACAGAGGGCAACAATCTAAGGCATGACTGTTCCAGTAAGACCAAAAAAAAAGAGGATTTTTTTTAGTATGTTAGCTCTTGAAGATGTTAAAATGTTTTTTGTTCATCTTTCCCTTTTTATATTCCATTAGCTTCCCATTTAACTATAAATAAAGGATGAGTGAATGGTTGGTAACACAGACATGTTACAGTATAATCAAAGTGTTTATTTCTTTTAAAATCTTACCCCTGTATACCTGGCTTTGATTAAATAAACGTCGGAGTGTGAAGTAACAAAACATAAATACCTGCCTAAATTAGAAGTTATATATCCATTTTAAATAATGGAAAATTCTCCTCAGCCCTGCGTTAGCTGGTAGCTGCACTCAGCATTGGAACATTGTTTATTCTTTACTAACTAATCATCCTTCATGGTCTTTCAAAAGTTCCTGGCATTTCACTAGTTTACACATTGATTGAATACTGTTCCCAGAACTGCTTGTGGCACTGTGCCAAATGCTGTGATAATCAGCTGGAAGATTTATTCCAGTTGAGGAGTGTTATAAACATAAGGATTCATAAGGCTCAGCATCAAAAATAAATACTGATGCTTTCTTTGAGAAGGCTGAAAACTTTCTGTGAGCCTTCAACGAGACACACTAATAGTCTTTGCAGTCTCCTCCAATATACAGGCTTTGATTTGAAAAACATAGTCATTTAGCTTGATTTGATTTAAATATTAATAACTATTGGAGGTTTTAACAAATTAAAATATAATTTTACAGTGGCATGTGCAGAGCAAATTGTACATGAAAAATCTCAAGGAAATTCACGGATTAACTACTGTGCACAGGATCAGACACATTTGCTGCAACAGGATATATTATTATACTGGGAGATGGGTAGAGAAAGAATACAAAGGAAGCTGAAAAAATTCAAAGGGAAGCAGCTGGCAGGTAAATGCACTGAGCCAGAAAGAAATAATAAGGAGAGAGGCAGCGAGTGGAAATGCAAAGGATAGTAATTTCTTAAATAAAGCAACAAGAAGTAGAGAGATGTGTAAGCTACAGATGAGAACCCTGAATAAAATAGAGACTAGCAAACATTCCCAGTTAGAAATAGGGAATTGCTTGATTACTGGCCTAACAGTAAATTAATATTACAGAGACTGAAAAGGTGATACTGAGAGACTATCAGCTTAATTAAGAGCCATGAAACCACAGAGCACGGCTGACTGGCATGTCCAAACTCTGCAAGGCTAAGAAGTGCTTACACAGAAATTAAAAGCAGTAAAATGGATGAAGCAACTTCATTGCTTTGTATGGCTGCTTCATCAGTGAAATGATGTTGGTTTCAGCTTAGGGCACTGTAAATATCAAATCCATGATATTCAAAACTTGCAAGTGTGGGTGTCCAATTTGATGCATCTGAGAGTTTGCCTTATGGTCTTCCAAATTTCTTTGTCAAACATAGAAATTACATTTCTTAATGCATGCAGTCATGGTAAACTACCCTTGCTGATCAGTTCCTCAACACCAGCTTCAAAACTCGTTTGAGAAGCTCACTCTTGAGCACTGAGGGGTCTCCCTGCACCTTGTAAAAACACTGCCTCTTGCACAAGAAACCAAAAAACAAAAGCAAAAACAACAACAAAAAACAATTAAAAAAAAAAAAAACCAAAAACAACCAAAAACCCAACAAAAACTGACACAGAGAAGTTTTCTGGAACTTTTTTATGCCTTGTCTTTGTTACAGGCAACAATTAAGTATTTCATAGGTAGGTAGAAGGGGGATGTCACCAACATCTAAAATTACCAAAAGCATTATCACAACAAAACCTTGACTTATAAAATTCTCAATATATTGTACATCTCCCCTTGGATGAGACCAAGGTACAATATTAATGATGAAAGGGAACAAGGGAACTTGTGGTTTCATTTTTGTGGCATGAGAGATTTTCACTCAACAAGGCAATTTTGGGCAGTCAGTGGCTCTTTACAGCAATGCTGGAGCCAGGAATTAGGTGTTTAGTGCTTGCTCCTGTAGACATAGGTGATGTTTTCTCACAATAACAGAATTAAACACTTTAAGAGCTGCCAAAATATTGCACGGCAGTAAGAAAAACAGTAAATACTCAATAAAGCATCTCAGTATTTTAATGAGTGCACATTTTGAATCATTTGAAGAAATAAGACATAAGCAGAGACTTGCATGTTCTGACAGGGAATGTCTAGATGTTTGCAGCAAGAAGAGAAATTGAAGAGGGAATGAGGAGATGTGAATTATGATGTTTATAAGAAAATAGTTTCTTGGCAATGTTTCATCTTCTTTCTAAAATGACTGCTATAAGAATGAATTAGAGTTTGCTTTTCAAAAAAGGAAAAAAACCCCACATTTTTAACAACAAAACAAACACTCCTCAGTCCATTTTGCAAAAGAGATTTGATGCAGACCTCTTACTGACCAGTCCTGAACCAGAGATTCTTATGTCAAAGGCTCTAATGAGAGCAGGAAATGTCAATCAACAATCCACTCCTTAACAGAGACTTAAAGGATGAAGAAATAGGGATATAACATGGCTGATTTTCCTAAGAACCTAAAACTGTGATTTTGGGGATTTTCTCTGATGCCAAAGGGAAGTTTCTTGGTAGAATTTAAGGGTGAGAACACGAGCCAGGCAGCAGCAGTGGGTTGTTGACAGCATGGCCCCCGAAAAGTACCCTAAATAACACTAATACAGAGACAAGCTCTGAAGATGAGTGACTGAAAACCAGTCCCTCTCCAGTGGTGTCACCATCAACAGGCAAAAAACCAGGAGCCAGACAGGTCAAGGAGAATTATGCTTGTGCATCTTCTTTCTGCTGCACTGACAAAGACCACTTCTTGTTTGAAAGCCCTGTAGACATCCAGATGTGCCCACAAAACATGGAATAGAAAAAGCTGCATAATTTCTCATGGAAAAATGACATTGTGCCACAAATCTCATGGGTATTTCCCATCCTCTTTGGGGTATGGATCCCAGAATAAGGTGTATTGCTCTGTTTGTGACCTTGACACTGCACATGAGGCAAGACCTCTACTCTTCTACCATTTCATATTCCTCTTTTTCTACTTTGCATTGCTGCTTTTTTCCCCACACTGTCCTTGACACACTTTATGGAAAATACTGCTGAAGACCTGCTCCTGGATTGGTAGTTTAATGCACAGGCTAAAAAAGAAGGGTGCATTTGATTTCTATTCTTTCAGAACGTGGATGTAGGGCCAGTAGGGGAGGAAGAGGAAATGCCTATAACTCCAGTCTGCAGTTTCATATTTAAGTTTCATATTTAATTTATTTCTCAGTTTCATATTTAAAATATTGATTATGCCAAGGCCAGAGGAACAGTCAATGTCAACAAGACCATTCGGCAAACGGGATCTCCAGAAGGAAACAATACAAATAAATTTATAACTTTTGATGCCAGGAAAAGGTTTTCAGATTATATTTGCTTTGCTTATACTACTTATTAAGATAATTCTGCTGGACTAGTGCACAGTGCATTTATTATTGTTATTCAGTGCTTTATTAGGAAACAGATCAGAAACTATTTGAAGATTCTTAACAAACATTCACAGGTCATTATACTTAAAGATGACTGATATTTTTTAAATAGTCTTTACTTGTGGAATAGTAACCTCGGCATGCCAAGGTTAACAATGTGCCCTTAGTTTAAAAGGTAATGTGGGATTAAGCTGTCTGTGAACAATGTACCACAGACAAAATAAAACCAATACTCCTGTTCTTCCTCTGCAACTGGACTTGAAGACAGCTGACAGTTATCAGCTCCATAAAATCAGATTCTCCCCCCCACCAATCAAATGGTTTAATACAGATTATAAAAAGGCTTCCTTGCTATTATTTACAAATTAATGAAATATTATATTCTAAATTAAAGACTAAGACTAGCCTGTTTCTAAATGACAGATTGCAAACAGCCATCACGATGGCTCCCAGCACACAGGAGTGTGCTGTAGGGAGTGGCTCCTTAACCCTTATTCCATCCTATATATAGCACATTGTCACCTCAGAACTTAATTTTGCCTCTTCTGCAGCTGGAAAAGCCAATGTTTTTACTTCTCAGCCCACCCCTCTTCTCCACATTTATGCAGAGATTGCCATGGAAGGGGAACATTCTGATTTATGTGGTTTTTTTCAGTCTTTTGCTCAATTTATATTTTGGGCAAAATAGCACATATATACTAAAAGGGAGTTGGATGAGAAAAGACAAGTTCATATATAGCTAAAAGTGGAGGGAATTTTTGGTTTTGTTTTAAACAAATCAAGGCTATTTGGCAGGTATTCTTGATGTCTGAACACTAACTGATCCTGTTCCAAAAGCACCCCTGACAGGATGAAATAGGCTGTTATTTAGCTATCTATAGTCAAAGTACGGATTAGTGAAAATTTTTGCTTGGCAGCATTTTCAAAGAGAGGAGCTGGGACCTCCATCAAAACTAAATCCACAACGATGCAGAGGACAATGCTGGTCATATCTGAAAGGTGCTGTCCTTCCCCTCTACTAATACTCCTGTATTTTCCAAGCTGACATTTATCTAAATAATCCTGCCCATGCACTGAGAGCAGCAGTTTCCACAGGAGGTGAAGGACATGTATTGCTGAGAGCAATCATGAGTTGTTCCCCTGCAAGGGCTGTGCATCTGACAATCAATCCATAAACATGGGAGAGCGAGAGCAAAAGAGACCCTTTAAGTTATTTCCCCACATTTCAAATCTACTTGACAACAAATCTGAAAGTCAACTGTAATTTTAATCATCCAGTGATGTTTTATGTTAGCCAATTACAGGGCTCCAAGAGATTAGCTGAATGTTTCATGTCTGAAAAATATGTGACTGGGACTAATTCACTGGACCCTTCTCTAACCTGAGGTAGGTATAAATGAGTAGAGCTTCACTAAAATCAATCGAGCTGTATGCAGTTATACTGTCACAGAAATTGGTGCTTTCGACTTAGGATAATTTTCCTAATAAAAATAAATTTTAACCAGTGGATTTTTTTGACTCATACTTGTAATCTAATATTTCAGGCAATATACAGACCTACTAAATCATCTGCTTTCCCTGCATGCATTCCAGATGAGCTTTGCTTTTTACATCCCTACCTACTAGGAAGAATGCTCATGAAACAACCCATAATTCAATTATAAGTACCTCCAGGAACCTTCTAATTATATGTTAGGCAGGTCAGAAATGAAATAGCCATGCTACCCTTTAGTCTTGGAACAGACTTGAAACAGTGAAAAGAAAAGTTCATCTGTTCATTAAGAGGCCAATTGTAATACAGTTAAGGGCTCCAGCCAGCTGTTTTGTTGAGATCTGAATATCCATGAAACAAGCCCTTCCAAAGCTGGACATTTAGCCAGCCTTTGCCTTTCAGCAAATAATGGGGAGCTGCTCTGGAGGGTAGCTACTGTTCATTAGCCATTTGCTTTCTCTTACACTAAATTCGGTTGTAGGAGTTCACAGGACCGGAATGAAAAACAGCTACAGGTACTGAAAGGTGCTATCCTTTTCCTGGAGATTTCCACGCTTATTCTTAATTAAATCTCCCATAGGATTGCAGGGCTTTAAAAAAAAAAATTAATACAAAACAAGAACGTGTCCATCAGGCAGGTTTTTCTAAGCTCTGACAGCTCTAAACGCAGGCAGCTGCAATACAAGCTTGTCCTCAAATCCTTGACAATGACCTCAACCTCAGGGTGAAAGATAATGTAGTTGCTATGCTCATTCTGTGTGGAGTGTCTACTGATCAGAGGCTTGTGGCAAAATATGTATATTTTTTTCTTATGATATAGACTATTGTTCACTGGCAACTCAAGTGATACCACAACATTATCTCTGTGACAGTTTATTTTTTCATTTTTAAATGGGAATGAGTAGCACAAATTCAAGCAGACTTGTACTTCAACAGCTATAGAGAAATGACTTTGCAATGCCTTCCAAATTAACCCCTCCACAGCCACAAGGCTGAAGGTGAAAAGAAAAATTAAGCAAACAAACAATCTAATCCCAGGTACTTTATAAGGGACTTCACACAGACACCTATACCAACAACAGGGAGATTTCCCAGTAGGGTGGTTCCTGTTACATTTAGCAAGGTATTATTTGGGCAGTTTCCTCCAGTGATGAAAAGTGCCACTTAACTGATTTTCTTGGAGTAATGACAATTTATAACCTAAGGATCTTCCTCAAAGTGAGAATCTACCTTCAGTATTTAAAGGCAGGTAAATTTTGAGCTAAGAAGAGAGACAACCAATAAGGAATGCTGTAGGAAGCAAAGGAAGACTACAATATTATATATTTTTTTCCAACAGTAAGACTTCAATATTATAATTTTTTTTTATTAGTTCTTAATTATCATAGATATTTCACTAATAAATTAAACACATTTAGGAACAGCTATGGGAATATATTCTGATTTAGTCTGGGGGTGCAGGTGCCCCAGAGCTGGGGAGGGGATGGAGGGGTTTGGCTCAGCACAGGGGCAGCAGCTCTGCCTGTGCCCCACAAGGACAGAACGTATGGAAATCTGAGCTGCTAAATATCAAAGTCTTTGTCGCTCAAGTGCAAACTGCAATTTCTGTCAGTGTATAACCTGGCTGGATTTTGAAGGTTTTCACAATAAAAGGCATGTTATGACATAAAGGCTGTCCCCTCACCAACCTTCAAGTCCCTGTTCTGAAGCCTGGGCAGAGCAGACCTGTTCAAAAAGAGCAGCACGATTGCACTGCTTGCAAATATTTCTCACAGGAGCATACAAAAATAGTAATTTCAAGTGACACTTGTTAAGCACGGTATTTCTCACAAAGAGGAAAACCTTTTTTCAAAGGCATTCTGAACAAAAATAGGAAGAGACGTGGATAGCGCAGAATGCACTTACACTACACATACCTTTTGGTGGGTGTGCACTCTGAACATGTCTCTTCTTATTCAAAGAGCTGGGATTTTTTACATTACATTAGTCAGCTAAGAAGTTAAGGGGGAAAAGAATAATTTTCATGTGGGAGCCAAAACTAAATAATTTAATACTTAAATGAAAACAAACAAAAAAAAAAGTTTCTTCTGGATTTATTCAAATATTTTACCATAGAATGGTTTGATTTGAATACAAGGTCCTTTAAAAATATTGACAGGAAGGTAAGCTAAATTTTACCTTGGAAAAAAAAAGGAATTTTTAAAATTAAATACTCAAGAAATAGTTTTTGCATGTCAAGATATTATTAAAATGGCCAAAAATCACTTAACAATTCTGACCCAGATGCTTACAGAGATTTAATTGCTTTGTTACAGCTCAGCATTTTTTCCAAAACCAGTCCAACCTGCCTTTAGTAGTGGTGAGATTCTGAGAAACCATCAAGTTACCATAATTTTTGAGCTGATTTCACAAACTGATGCCAGACTAGGAAATATTTCATCATATGTAATAATTTGAGCTTTATTTACATATAATAGGTATTCAAAGATGTGGTTGTTTCTTTTCTTTTCTTATGAGAAGCCTGAGACAGAGGCAGAGTTTTTGTGTGCACAGGGAAATTTTGTGTAAAAGCATTCAGGTTTTAAAAATAATAGTCCAATAAAAATTATTTATGCATAACTACAAGTGTTAGTGTGTAAAATTAACTATTTTTGTCTGATCCCTTCTCTTGATTATCAGTACTACTGAAAAAAAGACTGGCTTTCCAACACAATAAGAAAAAATTGGAGATAAAGTTATGGTCTCTCTCCATTTTCTGCCTATGCTTATTTCAGGTGAACCACATCAGACAGATCCATAATCCTCATCTGTGGGATATGACTCACAGATTAAAATAATCCCACAGAAATCGATAGCTCCTCTTTTGTCAAATGCCTCATGGTTTTTCATGCCATTTTTCCACTTCAAGTATGTCTGTCTGCTTTTTTCCAAAATGCTATTTACTCGTGATTGCTATTTGGTCCATTTTTAATGATGTTTTTAGAATATGTCTCACTGGATCCTGCCAAAATATTTCACTGCTCCATTAAATTCTCTTCCAAATATTTCAAGATTTTAGTTTTAGTTTTATGATTTTTTTTCTATTAACCATAAAACCCACAGTAAAACAGGAGAAAAAAAATAGAATAGAAAATATGCCAACTAGAAAGGTATATGGAGAACGTGTTAACATGATATTGTCAGACATTTATAAACTTCTTCCAATGAACTTTGAATTACCCTGATCCTTTCATATTTTCCAGTTAACATACATACATCTGCTCTGCCATGTAATCAACTGATTGTTACACAAGCATTTGCTGAAGCTATGACAAACCCAGATTTATGAGGTCAAACAGTTCAAACGTAATCCATTCAATAGCTGCAATTTATCGTCTGATGATAATTGTATACACAAACATTGTAATGATTTAGATGACATAGTGTAAAGATGAAATCCGTTTATTTTAAAAGGGTTTCTAACCCCTAAAACATGTTGCCATGAACACCTTTCTAAGTCCGCTTTTAACAACATCGTTATTATTGTTTTATTGATCAGGATTTTATTACTGATTTGACACTTATATTTCACACTAATCGAAAAAGGTGTAATTTTTCTGCACGTGTAAGACTGTAATTAATTATATCATTATTGTGTTTTCAATTCCTTCCATTTAAAGGGGTCCAGAAAAGAGTGCTTAATTTATCATACATGTATTATAAGGAATATGTAAACCTCTAAAACAGACAGAGAGCATGATCCTTTTGGAGATGATGGGATATGACACGGGCACTATATTTATAGATTCTTACCTCTATAGTGACCTGATTTTAGAGTGACAACTATTGCAGAATGGGAGAGTGAATTAACAGCTTCGAAAGCTTGAGTATCTAAAACAATTACTATTCATTACTTTTATAACACTTATTAGTGACCATTCTCTAATGCTTTCAACAGATAAGGAAACAACTTGCAAAGAATTATATGACAGATGAGTGGTGTCATGTATATTATATCATATGTGTAATTTTATATGTGCATTTATATATTTTCAGTTCACAGATTTAGGAAACAATTGCTACAAATGGGCAGCAGCTGTATTCATCTATTTCTTCTAAACATAAAACATGTTAGTGATTGTAAATTTCAGAGAAACTCTAAAACAAGTAGCTAAATGTGAAATTTAAATTGATCTTTGGTTTACTGCCATTGATTATGTCAATTTTCTAAATGTAACAGTGTTCACCACTGGGAACAGAAACCTGTATATATATCAGCAAAATTTATGCTTTCAACCAACATAAACTTCACAGGAGGAATGACAGTCCTTGCTGCATAAAATAAAATGCTTGTGAAGTGAAGGATTTTCTTCTCTAATTAGATACTGTATATTTTTTCAACATCATGTTAGTAAATTTGCCACATAAATTTAAATGCTATTAACAATATTGCCTGCCTATATTCAGTTCAGTTTCCTTACTACAGATTTCCACAAGTAATTTGTGATAATGGTACTAACCCATATGATTAATTCACATGTACAAAAACCATTATGGGTAGTCATAGAAAAATACCTCCAAAGTGTTTCATAAAAATGTCAACATAAGCATAGCCTAAACTAGCTGATACTTGCACAACTCTAATATTACTTGTTGTTTTCACAATTAAAATACAATAGATTTGAATTTCATACTGTGGTACTCCCTTAGACCATGAATCTCCAAACACTATTCCAGTGTACAAACGCCACTTGCAAGAGGAGTTTTTTAAAACTGATGTAAAAGATGATATCCCACATTTTTTCAGGCTGCTCCTCTGAGTGACAAGTGTGGGATTTTGCTCGCTGATGAAGCTGAAATGCTGTTTCAGTTGGCATTAGGAACCCGCCCTCACCCAGCCCAGCCTGATCACTTGTGGAGAACATCACAACTGTCACAGAATGGGATCCCGAGTGCATTTATTTCCTCAGGATTCAAACCAAACCACACGCAAACCTGCGTCACAGACATCAAATATGTGCTGTGGGAAGCAAGCATACAACCTACTTTAAAACACTAAGTGAAATAAAATCAATGGCTGAGCTCATTTTGTGCTAATAGTCTTCAAATGCCTTCATTGTTTCACTGTTCTTAAGCAACACTCAAGACAGGCACATGCATAAGGCTTTGTATTATCAGCCTCAGAAAAGGAACTTTTTTTTTTGCTGGTATAATGTCTGATAAGGTATTAGTACACAAAAACATTTGCCTTTAAAGATAACATCACTTATCTTAGTATTGTAATTCACTGGGTGGTGAAAAGATCCCCCTCATATTAATCTATCTGCTACATAAACACATGCAGTCAGTTCACAGAAAGCACATTTGTTTCCTTGAAAAGTGATTTTTAAATAGCATCGTGAGCCCTGCTTTGTTTTAGATCACTATGAGCCAACCTGCAAAATGAACACGAGGGAGCAGAGCACCAGCCACACTTTCTGCTGTCCACAGGCACATGACAACTGAGCCCCAAGGATGGGGCAGTGCCAGGGACACTGCTCATCACTGCTGTGCCTCTGAGCTCCTCCAGGCACTGACACCAGGCACTCCGGCTCCTCCTGAGATGGAGCAGCACGCACTCATTCCCTACAGTGTGACGCCAGGAGAAGGGATGCTGGTGTTTCCTCCCTGTGCTGCAGATGACACTTGGGAAGCACCTCCAGCTCTGCCCAGGGGTGACCTGTCCCACATGGCCCACGCTCCCTGCCAGCACACCAAGGATCTGACAAGCTGCAGGGGAGGATGGCTGGGGTGCAGCTCCCCCAGGCAGAGGAGACATTTCCTGGGTGTAGCTCATTAGCATGGAGAGGTTTTGCCAGTGCCAGCTTGTGCTGTGACTCACTGCTCTGCTCTCCTGCAAACCCAAGCACTGGCTCTCTGAACTGATTTGCAAACAAACGCTCACAGGTGGGATGATAAATCCAATGTAATTCCAAACTACACTTAGCAAAGAACGACTGCTCCAAACTACACTTTGCAAAGAAAGACTGTTCTGACGGTGCCACAGACCTGTCCTTGTGGCATTCACCCAGGAGCACACATGGAAGTCGTCGGGTCCATCAGGGTTAGGTCAGCTCTTGGTATCTGCAGAGGCAAAACTGGTTCTTCACAGCACCCAGCTTTCTGCATAGGCAGAAGGGGAGTAGGATTTTTATGTTATAATGCTCTAAACTACTTCTTCTACCACCTGTAAGTATTTGAGTCCATTACTGAATACAACTCACAGATGTTCCCATTTATGGTGCCTTTCCCACCTCTGGCCATGCAAGGGCAAATAGCCCAGCTCCCTCCAGCCCAACAACCAGAGGGTTGCTTTGAAAACAGATTTTTTTTTTCTAATTGCTTTCAAAATTCTCTAAGTAGAAACTGCCTTATGGTGCAACTGGGTACAAAATGTTCCTCTGGTTCTTTGAAGGGACAGGGAAGAGTCTCCCAGATAAAGACACTGGTGCTTGGACAGAGGAACAGACAACACCATTATCTCTGACTCCTCCAGGGAGGGCCACTGCCACCTCCCCTGCTCTTCTGGACACACAGATTTCCCTGGGACACAAACCCAGCCACTCCTGTGTCGTACAGGGCAGCAAGAGCCCATCTGGCTGGAGGTCTGTGCTTCAGAAGGGACGGTTACAACGCAGCCAGAAGATAAACAAGCTCTAATATCTTGGTTTTGCTACTGAACTCCTGTTATCAGCAGTGACTGACATTTGGTGGGAGCTCTCATTTTTGTACACTCAAGTGCTATTGTGCATTTTCTGATAAGAAACCTCAGTAACAGAAGTGTACATCTGAGAGTGACAGAAAAACCTCCTTCTTTCAGTCTGACTGCATTCCCACTTCCACCAGTGCTGCAGCAGCTTAGGAGCTCCTTCCAGTTTGCACTGGAACGTAGGGAGGATCAGAGTCACACAGTATCTAAAAAAAAGTCAGTTGAAGAATCTGGCAGAAACATTAAAGTTTTCATTTTGCCAAAGAAAAATGATTTTTTTTTTTTACTTATTTTCTAAAGATAAATGTATCTGTTTGGATACAATCTCTTTTCACCTGCTCTGCAGCACATGTGGTCACCTTTGGCTTCCAAAGCATCACACTCATCCTAACAGCAAAGTTATGGTTTTCCAGTTTTAAATATATATAACAAATCCCCCCACTCTAAGTAAGATTGAGGCCATGGGACCATGGTCCTGACTTCTGCAGCAGCAGAACCAAGGTGGGAATTAAATCTTCAGTGGAAAGAGCCTGCACCCTTTCTATTTTCTTTTATTTCACCCTCCAACATTTTCAGGAACTTGTTTCATAAAGTTTTTCTATCTAAGTAGTGTCTCACTACCCAGATTCCACACTGCTGAGGGTATTTTCAGCTCTCCTACCAGAACAGTTTTGTGGAAGCTCAGGAAGAGAATCAAGCATCTACCACAGAAGCATCAGCCCAGACAATGCCACAGGGCATCCTGGAGCTTCAGCAGCCTGAAGAAAAGCAGCAAAGAGGTTTTCTTTCTGCCAGCTTTCTTTGTCGAGGCAGTGGTGAAGGTCTCACCCCTGGCTGCAGGGTCTGTTCAAACACAGTAGGTGCTGTAGTGACAGCCCAGGCAATGGGGAGGGATGCAGAGTTACCCTGAGCTACCAAGGGATGTTCTGTCTGGGGACACAAGCCAGGAGGTATTCCTGGTCCCTGGGCTGCAGCACTGCCTGGCTGCTCTCACCAGGCAGGCCAGAATGGATGAAGGATTTGAGGTGGCAGCAAGACTGAGTCATTCCCAAAACATGCTAGGGCAGGCAGGGTGCTGAGCTGAGCTTTCTGTTGTTCTCAGGTACAAATCACAGCTGCTTAGCCCTTTTTCCCCCATCCTCTCCTCCCTAGAGGGTTGTTTGAGGGAGGGAGTTTGAGCTGTGCCTACCTGGAACTCATGTTAGCAGAAGAGAAAACGCCAGTTACTTCTGTTTTAAAACAGGCTGAAAGAACATGCTTTTCCTGTTTTTTGTTTTGATTTTTTTTTTTTTTTACTTTTCATTGTTGATTGCCTGGTAGTACTGGCTGAGAGAAAAATCAAAACACCATCACTGATTCATCAAACATTCTAGGCTTGCTTGTGTTTGGTAGAGATGGAGATGGAATGAGATGCTACCTGGTGACAAAAGGAACATATACCCTACCACATCCAGGCACAGGGCACACAGCTCCCTCCCAACAGCAGGAATCAGAAAAGAACCAGGTGGGGTTTAACCAATGTTACCATTTTATAAAAAAATTCCATATGCTCTGCACACAGATTGCCCATGTCAGTGGGGACTGGAGCCCTTAGTGCAGCACACAGGAATGAAGGAGAGCCCACAGCATCACAGCCGTGTGTCACACAGCTCTCCGTGGTGAAGTGACCTTCACTTGTGTGAAGAGACCAAAACACCTCAAAGCCACTTTACAAAACACACAAGTGGCCGTGTCATTGGCCACAGGTGGGCAAACTAGGAGAATTTAGAAACATCCAACAATTCACCTCAAAGCTTCGCTCTGATGAGAGAAGAATCACATGAAGGATGTCACATCTGCCTGGGGAACAGGCCCCCAGAGAACACAACTGAGCTCCTTGGCTCTTACTCAATGGACACTCTTTGGACTTCAAACACTTCAGCCAGCAGAAGTGGGTGCCTCTGAGACAAGTCTAGCTCCCTTTTCATTTTGTTTCATCTTTTGAAGCACATTTGAATAGTTCAATTTTACAGCAGCCAAGGAGGAGTGCTAGGACAGAGCCATGCTTGCTCTCTCCATGTCTTCAGGTATATTTTAGGGGTAAGGGCACTTTTAGGAAGGAATTCATATATGAAAGAAAGACTTATGGGCTTTTCAGCCACTGTGTTGGGGTTATTAAAATATGCTTTGTTATCTTCACACATGGTGGAAGTTTTATAAATTATTCTTATGGAGATGATAGTTTGTATTAATGACTGAAAAGCCCTAAAGTTAGATGACACTTTGATTGCTGCTTTCTCTGGGTAAGTAGCAACATTATCTCTGCTTCTTGGGAAAATTATTATTCCCATATTTTCTCCAAACTAACCACTGCAGATATGAAGACAGCACCAGAATTTCTCTTTGTTTTCCAAAATGTGTTCAGAGGCAACCCACCAAAATATGCCAGTACACATAACTGTGAGAGAACTACTGTTCAAAGATGGTGAGTGAAACTGTACAAAAGACCCAGAAATAAAGTCCTTTAATATGGTAAAATATTTTCTGTAGGTGGTTTTGCTCTGCCTCTGCTCAGGCTATAGAAGAAGAGACAGAAAAAAAATCAACACATCCTTGCCTTTCTGAACATGTTACAAGTCTGTTATTGAGGACTAAACTGGAAACTTTCAACATTTCTTGAGACTTGAGGACTATCTGTAGTGCTCCTGAGCCAGCCATGGAAGATGGAACATCTTGGGACATTAGAGAGATTATTAGGAAATTGTCAGTGCTAATTTATTGTATTGGCACCAGCACAACCATCCAGAGGAAGAGAGGAGAGAGAAAATAGGGACCTCCTTCCCCTGGGACCAGCAGTGTGTCACACAGAGGTCAGGTCAGGAATGAAAGTGGCATTTCCAGTGGCACATGTAACCTCTACAGAACATGGGACATCTCCAGGATCAGAATGACACAACATCCAACCTTGCACTGAAGAATCTTGTCTGATCTTAAGGGATTTAAAATATAGGGAAGATAGTTTGGGGCTTGCTTTTTCCTTTTAGTCTTCCTGAAAATTTGATAAAACAACAAGCACACACATATAGACACATGGATTAGGGGTTTCTTTCCCAAACACTTCTTAAATATTTCTATATCACAGTGACTATTTGATACAATGATATTGTCTCGTCTAGGAATTCTAGCCATTAAGGGAAAAAAAAAAAAGAAAGTGTATTGTCTCGTCTAGGAATTCTAGCTATTAAGGGAAAAAAAAAAAAAAAAAAGAAAGTGTTTTGGAGAAAGAAGAACTGTAAGTATCTCAGTATCTGTAACAGATTCTGAAGAATTTGTCCTGCCAAAAATCAGGTAAGAGATTTTGAACATAAAAACATGATAGTGGATTTTGAATGCATAGAGTTTATTTTTTTTTGAAAGTAACAGGAATAAATTACTTTATAGCACATAAAATTATTAGTTTAAAAAGCGTTTGTAAGATGCTTCATATGGATGTTTTTTCATCGGTTTTCAACAGGACATTAGTAAAGTCAAACTTATTTTCCCAGAAACTTGCAGAACAAGAGTAAATTTAAACAATAAGTTATTCTCAATGCACTATGGAGTGCCTCACCACTGGACAGGGCTGGCAGATGCATGTGTACATGGGATGATTTTGAGTGATAAAAGCACATGTTTGGGGGTTTGGTTTGAGGCATACTTTCCACAGGATGAGATCTCTGATACCCGTTATTGTTTTGCTCTTGCCAAGTCAGGGAAGTTTCAAGCACAATAACAACTGTTTAATCTGTTAAAACATTTACTTAATATTAGCAATACAGAGTGCTACTGAAGGTTGATTCTAATGCAAAAATACTATGCTATTTCCTGTAAGACTTATACGTAATTTTCATTAGTCTCTTTAGACAAAAAAATATGATTAAGAAAGTTATTTAGCTAATCATCTCTGCATCAGTATCACTAATGTAGAATTTTATTTAGGTCCAATACACACCAGGACCAGAGCAGATCAGGTCTTAGCTGAATCCTGTGGCTTTGCACTGCAAAACTGGTCACTGAAACCATACATGGACAGTCCAGTATCCAATGGCATCAGCCTAATCTGTCACAGCCTTTCCTGTCATGACATATAAGGATCCACTGAGCAACCTTAAATTGCAGGACAGTAGGGCTGTGGTGGGATGTTTTTTGTGGGTTTTTTTGGGTGGTTCATTGGGTTTTTATTCAGATTTTTATCAGCTAGCCGTCTTTTTAAAAACTTATCTATAGATTTTATAGGGTATATTTATCCAAGTTGTTTTTGCAATGGTATATTAGAAATCAAATGAAGTATTTGTTGGCATGACAGAATTAATTGTTGCCTAGGGTCTGGAACAAACAACAGGAGAGATAACATGCCACTAATATGGCTTGTTTGAAGTGACAGTACTGTATCAATTAAACTGGGGCTATGGTACACAGCCTGCCTAAGCTATTTAGCTCATGCTTGGGGATGTGAAACTTTACATTCTATGTCAGGGAAAAAGGATAGGCTCTCTGTGCTAATGAGGAGCTGGAATTTACCACTTTCTGTAATACACACTCACTTTCTTGTCCAGTGTTTTGTACTCGTTTTCTACCTCAACTTGGAACACGAAAAATATTTCTGTGCCCCCCACAGAAACAGCATTATAGAAGTCTATTTTTCCTCCAGGTATATAGTGGGCTAAATTAAATTTTGTCTCAAGATAAGCATAAATCACAGTGTTCTAACATCACAGCAAAGGCTGGAGCTGCAGGGTTTCAGGCCATTGCCTAAAGCCCTTTCTTTAGGATTCCTGATCATGTCTCCAGTTTGGTAGTGCTTATAATCAAAAATTTGTGGCAGGGTGATCTCCTGACTAAGGGGTACAGAATCACTGAATTTCAACTCTGCAAAGAGGAAACAAAGGCCAGGACAGCCCTCTTTTGGAGGGATTTAGTTGGTGTATTAGCCTTAGCCCAGGTCTTTGGAGAGGAATTAATTTCATCTGCAGTATAGGACATAAATCTCTCTGTAAGGAACATCACTGACACCACTCACAGGTGCTGTGGAAGCTTTTAACCCTTCACGCTCAATGTAGTCAATGGACAAACTCAAGGCCCAAAACCTGTGAGGTGAGTTGTGCTCATCAGGTGAAGCATCCCAGGTGTGGCAGTGTGACCCACATCTGCAGGAGAAACCTTCCAGTCCCACTTTCCCTGAGTTTCAACCCTTGGTCCTGTGGAGTAAAGCCACAAATGTGACCCATGTACTTGTTCCAGTGTGTTATCTTAGCTAACACTGACAGATATTGACATGAGATGAATTTTGATATGAAAACACCAAGGCTCTTATCTGTTACCCAGAGAAAATGCCTTTTACATGAAAAATGCCCTTTTTTAATTTGCCATGCCTGGGTGCAGCCAAGTTTTGTGAAGGAATGCACTTTTCAAACCATACATTCAAAACCAGAAATCAGCTGTTAGAAAGACCAGCACATGTAACATAATAGAAAAGATTTTGGCCCACAAGTGTGACTAAAAACAAAAACAAAAGCAGAGTAGTTGTATAAAATTATATTCCATCCTGTCCTAGGAAAGTGCAGGTTTCACCTCAATTATGTTGCATGCAGCCAAATTTTTCATACAGTTGCTCTTACACCATAATGTAGGCATGGAATGCAGCTATGATACCTTATAGGAACCTTTAATAAGACATCCTAACTTTTGTGTCCATCCACCAGGACTGTGCTGCCAGGAGATATCATATTTACAATATAAAAGGGGACGTATTTTAGATTTGTCCCAATTAACCTTGTAACGAGATGTATTGGAGTGCTTATTAATGACAGTAATGAGATGCAGGCAGGACAATGTATAAAACATCATTGGCATATAAATTGAATTCATATACACAGATACCTTTATGCACTGGACATGGAGGGAAATTATGAAGAGGCAATTTTGTAGGGAAAAAAGGCTAATTAGAAAAAAATTCAATACTTTTCCTAGCTTGTATCCATCAATGTTAGAAAACCTGTTTACCCACAGACTGAGGAATTGTTTCCACTGCTTTTACCGTACAAGTCACAAAACTAATTTTATGATGGTTCTCTTGGAAGTATTTACTACAAACAGCAAATATCCATTATCCTTGAACTATGTATTGTTCTGTTTAATTTACTTTGGTGTAGATGCAAGACTTAGAAATACATCTTCTCTCTCTTCTGAAAGCTACTTGAAATATGTTTATTTCTCACTGACACAAGTTTTAATGACCTTCTTTACAAAGATCCCACAAGTCTAGATTTTGTAAGGCAGCCATAATTCCCTGCCTTAAAAACTACCATTTTTAAGTTATGTAGGAAATGTTCACTTGAAATATGTAGATCTACTCACATAAGTGAACTTATTCACAAACTCAAGTGTCCTGTTCTACCATCACAGATCTTCATTAAAGTCATGGCTAAATCCCATCTAACTTGGAAAAAATCTAAGGTGTGCCATTAACAAAATGGAGACTTAAGAATGATTGTCATGGCCAGCAATAACAACAAACTGATTACCATGCTGAGCTTCATAATAGCATTTCGTTTTCTTTTCATTATTGGAATTATAATAAACAGATAAATTACATCCACACATACACAAACAGGTAGAAAATGGCTGAAAAAGTCAGAAAATCACTTTGTCAGGGGAGTGATTGGATCTCAAAGGATAACAGAAATTATGTACAGTAAAAGTAATAGCTCATGCATGACTTATAGTGATCAGGAGAGGCAGGAGGCAGCAGAATAAAGCTTCAGATACCTCCGAGTTTTTCATATATTGCAATCGTATCCTGCCGTGTTACTTATTACTTTCTAAAATACTAAATGAAGAGAAAGTTGTTTTTTTTAGTGTTGTTTAACTCTGAAAACCACCACATCTCCCCAGTTACTTTAATACACTCCCCCTTTTTATTTTTAATTAGTCAGAAGGGGAGGAGGAATAAAGAATAAGTGGGAGGAGGAAGGAAAGGCAGCAACAGTCCAGAAGGACTTCATGCAGTGAGCCAGACAAGGTGCAGAGGTGAAGGACAAGTCTCCAAAATATCAGAGCCTGTCCTCTGCCCCATCCCTCTCTGCAGGGCTGCCTGGCTCTGTGCAAGGGGAAGGCACCAGGTGCCACCAATCCCTCACTCAGCCAGCACTGGGGAGCTCAGGGCTGCTCAGCACCCAAGTCAGACCCAAAGGGGATTTCCCCCAAGATCTGTACAATATTTAGCAGAAGGGTCTCAGGCATGGTGTGGAGTATCCCTTGCCCAAGGAGACTATAATCCACATGGACAAACAATGGAAAAGGCCAGCCTGGAGAACCACTGAAAGGAAAGGGCCAAGTTTTCTGGTCAGTGCACTATAATAAACCAGTGGTCTATGCTTTCACCAGATGGACTTAAACTAAACCCATGCAAAACCAGTATGTCCCTCCTAATGCAACAGCTTCTGCTCAGCAAAGGTTTGAAATCTGTGCTGTGAAGGGAGGGGAGTCCATTCCCAGAAACTCTTATCTCAGACTGGTGCCTCTTATCTAAACTGCCGTGGAGTTTTTAAAGTCTACAAAACTCAGCACGTGATGACAAAATGTTCAGTATCA
The DNA here is from genome assembly GCF_017590135.1 of Pyrgilauda ruficollis. Taxonomy (NCBI): domain Eukaryota; kingdom Metazoa; phylum Chordata; class Aves; order Passeriformes; family Passeridae; genus Pyrgilauda; species Pyrgilauda ruficollis. The sequence goes on from NW_024508101.1 coordinate 4,319,213, forward strand.
CACCATGTGCTGTTTGTTTCAAGTTCATCCTCTGAGCTGCCTCAGACAGGTTTAGGGGAAGGTGTCAGGGTTTTACACTCCTAGAAGATTTTACTGCTCCTTCACTTAGGGCTTTAAATATGAGCTGATGGCCGCTGTGCACAGTATCTTAACTTCTCCATTTTATTATAGAATATTACACTGGTGAAGTGATAAATGCAAAGCAAGGCATGACTGAGTGACCAAAGTACTGGTTTGGGACTACCTAAACTGCCAGATCCACAGGAGTGTATCAGCAGTGTCAAGCCAGCTCTTCTCCCTCAACTTGAATAAATTAAGTCCAATGTAAACTATTATAAGGGGGTTTTGAATTTGTCTTTGGAAGGAACTTGTTCATATGGCCAAATCTATTACCACTTCTAATTTTTTTTGCAAGAGAAAAATTTATTTTAGTGTTCTTGCTTCAAGTGTCACAGCCATATGTTATTTTGTGGAAAGCTGTAGGTTTCTCTTTATCTGGACTGCTACAGACCTGGGCTTGGCACCTTGACATACAGCAGGCCCTGTGGTGAGTATCAATGGGTGGTAAAGTCTACTGATATCTCCTTTACTTTATACTCAGGGTTTGTAGAAGTTTTTCTCAGTTTCTTCTCATTTAGCAGAACAGAAAGCTCTGACTGCTATCACCACCTCCCCTTAATATGCGGTTATGACTGAAAACAGGAGAGCCAGAAAAACAATTAGCAAGCAGTCTAATTGCAATTGATACATCAAATGCCAGCAGATGAGTATCATTGGAAACCAAAATATGTGTCTCATAAATTCTAGTTTTTAATTCAGGGATTTGTTTGTTCTTTGCTGATGAAAAATCACAGCTAAGGGAACTAAGCACAAAAATTTGCTACTGAACAACAAAAAAGCTAAATTAGCTGTTGAATACCCATTGCCAAGGGCAATACATTCAGCAGAGGCTATGATGATGATAGATGAATCCTCACTACACTCTCTCTCCACAAAATAAGTGTACAGTGTCTTAGACAGTTTCACTCCTGCTCAAGTCACCTTCCTTCCACAGCAGCTGCTTGCAGCTCTATCAGTGAAAGCCAATAGAAGTGTGGTTTCCCATCATTAATATGGCAGAATCACTCCACTTTTCAGCTGACAGCACTGGATTTTTATGGTAGTTCATGCCTTTTCCTTTCTTGCTCCTTTTTTTTATTTATCTTTTTACCTGGGAACTTAATTCTCTTCCTTTCTCCGTTTCCCCTATTACTGTCCCTTGAGCCAGCAGAGATTCCTACACCTTCCACGTCCCTTTTTCACCTTTCACAAAGGTTGTTTTTTGCTCCAGACAACAATAGAAATGAGGCAATGACAGCACAAGGTGACTTAATTCAGCCCAGCATCTTTCAAACAGATTCAAAACACAATCCAGCGATGAACAGCACAATTTCAGCATTACGAAACAAGAAATGACTGGCCTGGTGTGGGTAAGACTCTCATTCCTGAGTATTCCAAAGCCCAACACGAGGACAAGTTTGTGAAACTTGTGGTGGTGGGTCCTCCTAGAGGAACTGATTTTCCATGAAGTGAGAAGCTCAGGTAATCCATAGCTGCCCTAACTGCACCCTCAAATGGACATTTCTGCTGTCTGTCCTTGTTGTCACGGATACAGCATCCATCAGCCAAAAAATGCCATCCATTATGCACACTAAAACACCATAAATTTCACCTGTCTCCGTGTTTTTGCTTGGGATGTAAGAGTTCTGAAGCTGTTCACGGGCTTGGCATGGGGCCTGGCCAGGAAAACACATCGAGGCCATTCCTGACACAGGCACCAACCTCGCTGCCTTCCTCTCGAGCACAGCCCCAAGCACAGCCATGCCTGCACAGGCAGTTACTCACCATGCTCCCAGATTCAAATCACACTTTCCCTTTAAGCTAAGCAAGCACATTCTTAACAAAGCCATCAAACCCATCAACATGCTTGCTAATTATCAGGAAATAAAACCATGGCCCGTGCTCCCAGGATTCTGAAATTACCAGAGACCAATAGCGAGATGCGGCAGGAAGCACGTGAAAGTACCTTTGTTAACGTTCTTTTTATTCCTTCATCAAATTCATTTTGTTTAGAAAGAATATTTCTCCCTATTTTTTTTTGCCAGATAAGCCCAGAACTGGGGAGCTTTTTTAACAAGGGCTAGCAAACAATGTAGAGCTTTGGAAAGAAACCATGTTTAGACAGGCAAACCATGGATAACAGCGATATTGTGTGTGTCAGGCAAGAGAAAGGAGGGACTACAAACTAATAATGACAGGGCTATTTATTACTGAATAACCAGCCTCTAATTTTAGAAACATAAGGTCTCCTATTTTCTATTGTTCATTTTAATTAGTATTTTCCCTAAATAGTCTCCTTCTTCCTCTATGCTATTTATACAATTGCAGAGAAAATATAAAGTACATGCAATGTTAGCAGAATGGCAACAAAACACGCTGTGAGTGGTATGGGAGCTGTGCATTGTCTGCAGCAGGGACAATCTAGGGAATGATTTTGTCTTTTGCAACAGGACATTTTTGTTTCCTTGTGGAGCAAATATTTGGCCTTTAGTTTCCCACCATAGCACTCCATCCCATGGACACAGAGTGAAGTACTTTGAATCCCTTAAGCAGGGTGAAGTAGGTAAATATTTCTGTGAAGAACAGCCTTGAGCAGCTGGAGGAATCAGCCCTGAACTGGTCTCTCTCTCTTTAAAATTCCTCTAGGTTTTTTTTTTCCCTTACCAAGCTGACAAAATGCTTGGCAGTGGCTCAGAGGCTGGTGCACTGCAAGATATCCTGCCTTGCTGTTTCCTTGCACTCCCCTCATCTGCTGTAACCACTTGTTTCTTGACATAAGTAGGTGAGAAACGTGTGATTTAATATGCAGGGGCCCTCAGCTATGCCCTTCACTCACACAGTGAAGGGCATTTGGGAAAGGGATATCTTCATCATGGGCAGACAGGGTTTGTTTACCCTCAGAGAACCTAAATATGCTATTCAGAATGATGTTGGATTTCTCCTTCCTCTTCCTTTAAGATGGCACAAGTTTTCTACCTGATGGCAGAGAAGTCAAACAACCATAAAAATAGCTGCAATGGGCAAAAGTTCTTCTCACCCTGGGTTTGCCTCCACCTCCAGACACAAAGAGAAGCCTGGGCAGCAAACAATGACAGGTGAAGCTTAAATGAAACTTCTTCCCTTAGATGCCACTTAACTCTGATTTTAGTCATGTGCAATTTCCTTCTTTTAACAGAAATCTGTGGATTCCTACTCCAAGAATGTGTCCAGTCTTCACCTGGACTCATGGAAGACCTTTCTGCAAGGAGCTTCTCATCTGCAAAAAAACCTCCAAAATTTTTGTGTGCTTGAACTCAGGTCTGATAAATTATTCTGAGCTTCACCTATGATGGCCTTGCATACAGGGACTTGAGAGTAGATTTTCTTTTGACTGGAGCACATATTTTCTAGGCACCCTTCAAAAGTCCCAATGCCCTCACTCTTATAACTGCTAAAAAAAAAAATCCAGAATAAAGGAAAGTAAAGCAAATAGAAGTGGCAACTCACTCTTATTACTGCTAAAAAAAATCCAGAATAAAGGAAAGTAAAGCAAATAGAAGTGGCAAATGTAAAGGTGAACAAAAAAAAGTGAAAACTGGCTTCCTATGGGAAAATTATGCTGCAGGGTTTAGGTGCCTCTGCTCATCTGTGCCATGCCCCTACCACACACATTTCCATAGGCAATGACTGTGTATTTGACACTATCAGCTCTTACAAATAGGAATGGCAAAAGTGCATTTGGTTCATAATGCAGGGGCTCCAAAAAAGGGGTCCAGCAAATTTTACAGATCGATGTAAAAGTCTACTAAATGTTTCTGAAAATGATTCAAACTCAAATATTTAAATTTAGTGCATCTCCAAGTCTTATAAATGCATATCCCAAGAAGGAAAAATAAATAAACAAAATCTGTAAAAGCAGTGTCGATCTCAGCATAAAAGACAAGGGAAAATGGGTTTAAACTGAAAGAAGAGGAATTTAGATTAATTTGAGAAAGAAATTCTTCCCTGGCACAGGTTGCCCAGAGAAGCTTTGGCTGCCCCATCCCTGGAAGTGTCCAAGGCCAGGTTGGACGGGGCTTGGAGCAACCTGGGATAAAGTGGAAAGTGTCCCTGCCCATGGCAGGGGGTGGAACAAGATGATCCTTTAATGCCCCTTCCACCCCAAACCATTCTGTCATTCTGTGTAGGAATATTCTTCCCTGGGCTGCTCGACCCCCAGGACCCCCCTGCCTGCACCCCGAGGGTTTTCAAGAGAGCATTTCCCAGCGCCAGGACCAACTGCAGTTGGCTGCTCCTCCCGAAGTGACAGGAAAGCAGAGAAAGGCAGTCCATGATGGGATGTTTTGCCCTGGGGCAGGACTGCAGCTCGCAGGAGGACTCAGGCGTTTCCTCATTGACAGACTCGCTTCAGCCTTCGCCAAAAGTGCAGCGCGAGAGCTGGCAAAAACCAGCTGAAATTCAGTTTCTGTTGTGTTGTGCCATGATCCTCCATGAACTATTGGTGCCAAGTTTTAAGCAACTCCATGTGCAGCTTTTTGTAAATCACTTCCAGATATGCAAATAGCATCATTAAAACATTTGCATATACCCGTAAGTTTCTGCTCCAGGTCCATATGCCCAGGCTGTAGGAGAGGGCAGAAAATAACACCTCAGCATGGCATGAGGCAGGTAGGTGCATGGAGGGCGGGGAGCAATGGGAGCAGAAAGGTGCAGGATGTCTCTGGCTGCCCTTTTAGAGCTGCTCTAGGAACCCCAAGAGCTAAAACCTATTTTACAAAGGAGAAACATGCAAAACAAACCCCCCTCCCCACTCTAGGCAAGGAGCAACTGGTCTGTGACATCTCCAGAGATGGGGACACCCATCCACAGATTTGCACAAAGGTGGGGCTTTTGAATCACTCATCCCACTCCCTTTAATGTTCTCCCACTCTGCGAGATCTTGTGGCATCAAGGCTCCCTCAGCTAAGAAAATGCAGCACTAAAACTTGAGAAATATATTTGGAGAAAGAAGAAAACCACCCATGTGCAATCTGGAGAGTCATTGCAGGGGTACAGACCACAGGGACCTCTGAGGAAATGAGGACTGGGGTGGCTTAGCTTTAAGAAAACAAGTCAGACAGGGCATTGGAGGGCAGAGTCAAACACATAAAAAGCTGCTGCAAAGAAGCAGGGAGGAATCTATTTTCCATGCCCATGGCAGAGAGGAGAGGCAGTAATAGGATTAAATTGAAGGAAGAAAGATTAAGGTTAAACATTAGGGAAAATTACTGAACAATGAGGCTAAGGAAGCACTAGAATAGATTGCTTGGGGAGGATGGAGAGATTGACCCTGGAGGCCTTAAAAAATAGATTAGACAAGTGTCCATCAGATATGACAAGTACAGGTGGTCTTGCCTTAAGGTGGAGAGCAGGGAAAGATGGGACTGGTATGTGTCCTGCAGCCTGGGGAAACAGGCAGATCACGAATCCTATCTTTCATAGCCCAGACTGCAAAATTATTTAAAATAACATTTTAATACTACTAAAAACTCTCAAAATTGTAGCCCTCCTGAGGGGGAAAATAAAAACTCCACCCAAACAACACATTTTTACTCTTAATGCTCTTCTAATCATATCACAGCCCTGATTTTAGTCTTCACTGGTTTAGGTTTTTGTATCATTGGTCACGCTGTGATGAAATCATTGAGATTTTCTCAAAGCTATAAAGCGGTAATTTTGAAATTATCAGTTTATAATGGCAACATTTTTGTTATTATTTTTCCTAAAAATAAAAGCATATGGAAAAGAAATAATTTCATTGACTAATAAAACTGGAAAAATTTTAACCTTTTTTCATGTTTCTCCTCAATTATCTTCAATAAACATCAGTTATATACTTCATTCACTGAAGTCATAAAATAGAAAAACAAACGGAAACTGCCAAATTATAGTTGATAAACTATAGTTTATCGACTACACTTGATAGTTGAAAAACTGTCTTTTAGCCCAGCTCTATAATGAAATGTAAATAGACATCCTGTGAACCCTTCAACACATGCCTAAGTCCAAAAAGACCATGATTATCTGGTCATAATGCCATATCCCTAAACTTTCTATAACATATATTTGACAAAATAAAGCAGGCAAACCCACTGTCCAGAAAAGGCAAACCAAACTGTGCTGCATTTGCCTAAAGAAAAATATAAAAAACTTCTTCAGCTTCTTATTCTCCCCAGTTCCAGAGCTGTTGCAGAGCTGAGTATTACTAGCCACATTTTTGAAGAGTAAACCAAGCCTGTACAGCTCACCCTGTCCCACACAAGGAAGCTGAGTCTGGAGAAGAAACTGTCAGAGATTTTGGAGGTGTTTAATTCAATGAGAATTTTCCATCCACTCCCATGAAACCAAGTTTTCTCCCCAGATCTGCTGTTGCTCCAACAAGTGAGGCGTGCTGTCATGTGGCTTCCCTTACTCAGACATACAGACCTAGCACAGATGAGTCTATTTATGGATGATTAGAAATAAATCAGCAGAACAGAGTCCTAGAAAAAAGTAGAGGAGAGATTTGCCAGTGCAAACAGGTGCAGAACGTCATCTGGAGGGGACCTGTGCTGCAAAATGAAGCATTTCTCAGGATGGTATTTGAGATAAAAGTGTAAAACAGTTTACACTTTATGTGTAAATGATCAAAGAATCCTAAACAGGCTAGTGAGGCTAACTTGTGGCTTGGACATCCACATGGAAAAGACTCCCAGGTTTACTGCAGTCCTCGTTAAACAAGAGCAGTGACTGGTGTGGCTTCTGCAGACCACCACTCCTGCTTGTGCAGAAAACACTGAGCATACATTGGTTTCTTTACACAAAATCACTTTTATTGTTCAATTATAACAACTGAACTAATATGATATAAAGAGACACAGAGGTCACACTGCCAGCTTCATAAACAAATCTTTACCCTTGGCCACAAAACATCCAAAAGCAGCACTCCTGCCTGGCATTAACTCATTCATAGTAGCCTGTTGAAGAAAACCTTTCTACCACCTTGACGTAAAAAGCATCTGCTCAAAACCCAGCCACTGCCCTCAGAATAATAAACCCAAAACTGCCAAGGTGAAGATCCCAGCCCACTGCCTCATGGCAGTATTTCTGCCCAAGGGGCACACTCTTTAGACAGGCACATTTTTCTTAAGAGTCCCAGACAATAGGAAAGTGCATAAGTGATAGCATGCCAAGAAGAATAAGGCTGAATTCTGAAAGAAGGGATTTCAGAAACCTGGGTCTCCCCCTTCTCTGTCCCTGCAAGAATGGGAAAGGTGCACAGCCCCCCAGCTGACCTGCCATACCTTTCCTCTTTAATCAGACCGAAATATTTAAATAAGGGCATAGCAAAAAGGCATCATTAAAAAAGCAGGGCACACTAATTCTTGAACAGAAATACATAATTCATAACGAAAGTTCTCAGTTTGTCAAAATCCTTAAAATCCTAATGCTCCACATTCTTTGTGAGCCATGTCCTGTATGACAGGTTCAATATGACACATCCCTGCAGGCCAGCACAACCTTCTGCCTGCACTAACAGGTCTAGTGGATAGCAAAAGGGACTTAGGATTGGCCTTTTGAAAGAAAACACGATTCGGATTACTCATCTAAGAGCACTAGTTATGCAAGTTTCTGTGTCAAAAGAGTTTCTGGAGGAAGAGTGATCTGTGAAAACAACATTATAATTTGTTCTCCAATTAAAGTAACTGTAGGAGTAGGCATGTTCTGTTAGAGCTTGGTTTTTGGTAGGAAACGTGGTCAACTAGCAGAAGATTTGGCCGTGAAGGTCTGACCAAGCCATTCCGGAGCTGGTATAATGTGCAAATGGTCCAACTTGCATACAAAGGAAACTTTTGTACACGTTCCTGACTGATTCCGGCACTGAGAAGTCAACATACAGAACCCAAGGTATTTGCTAGCACTCGGCAGGGGGGAACATCAGTGTTGTGCTGGTTTTAAAAGAATCAACAGATTTTTGTTGTCTGCAGAATGGAACCACCACTGCTGCATCTCTGTGGTGTGATGGAAAGGGGAAAAAAACATGTGCCAGATATCCAAGGAGGATATTGACCATTTTTGGGGTTCAGCTTGCCTTTGACTGAAGAGAGAAACAAAAAATGGGCCCTTGAGAGCGATAAAGTAAAAGGTGATAAAAATTAAACAAGATGAATCACTGAAGACCTCACAGAAAAATATACCAGAACAGGTGGCCATCCAAAGCTATGGAAAGATTAATTTTCAGCATGGAAAAAACTGCTAAGCAAAGCACAACTAGACCAGGAAAAACATTTTACTAGGAACAGATTAGTTAAAAAAAAAAACCAAAAAACCAACAAACTATTTTAAAACCAGTTTTCAACAGTGCTGCAAACATCTCAAAAGTTTAAAAGGATGATTCTTCTTATTCTCCATATATTACCATATCATTTAGCACAGAATAAAGACCCATCAGTTTAATTATACAGCTAAAGACAGGTGGTTGTTGTTGTTTGCTTTGATGGTGATGCACTGCAACAATAAACAGGCCTGTTATTTCTATATTAGCATATGGGTTCATTCTTTGATGATACAACACCTGTGGTTACCGTGTATGTTGAACTGGAGAAAATACCTCCTGGAAACATCTCCACAGACTTAAGATTTCAAATTTAGAGCAACAAAAGCTCTGCTTGAGTCCCCTGTTGTTGGAAGGCACAGCAATTAATTATCAAAAAAGGAACCAAAACGTTACCATCAATCCTGCTGACAAGAGGTGCTGGTGGTTGCAGTGGACAGGGACAATTATGCACATATCACAAGGCTACAGACAACTTCTGAATTGCAATTACACCAGGAAACTCACTACAAATATCACAGATGAATACCACTGAAAAACATTATCAGGACTGGCTCAAAACATATGCTGCACTAGTGCTTGGGGAGAAACAAAACATACACCAACTTTGGAAGAGATGTCTGTCCAGGCAACATATATGTTTAAAAATTTCACATTTCTGAAGCTTGTGCAAAGAAAACACCAAAAAATATTAAAAGCAAAAATCTTGTGCTGCAATAACTACTTTTATTTAAGATATTTAGTACAAATGTTACTAATATTACTAATACTTAGTAAGAAAAAGTGTCCAGTTAGAAATTTTCCAAGCGCAAGCAGAAAAAAATGCACCCTTGAATGTTTTCCTGTTGGAGGTAGCTATGACCATGCTGATGAATTCAGCAGAGGAGGATAATCAAAGGGCCTTTGCAAGATTTGCTGCAACTTGAGCAGCCATCACTGGGGAAGATGGGCAGGCCAAGACAGCTCATCATCTGCATCATTCTCAGACTCCCTCACTGGCAGTGCCACTGGCCCAGGATTCCCTTCATATAAATCCATTGTGAAAAATGCAGATAGAAGAACAAGGAAATTAAAATCAAAGCAGAAAATTGTAATCTAACTGGAAAAAAAAAAAACCCCATTCCTTTGAGGTGGACTTGGAAATAGGACACTGTGTGGTATTTTCATATCAATAATTTAACATCAAGCAGGATACATGTCCTGGGTGTTTGCTATAACGGTTTACATTGTATTTAGAAAGAGGTAGAGGAGGGAGTGAACTCCAACTGAGCACACCTGTAAGACCAATTGAAGTGACCTGGCCCTTCTTTGTGTTAAAAAACCCTTGGGTGAGCAGAAAAATTACTAAAGAACAGTCTGTACACAGGAAATGGGGAAGAAAGAAAGAGGAATAAAATTGGAAGGCGATAATTAAAGTGATGTTAAGAAATCCTGTAAATATAGATTCAAAGATGAAAAATTCAGCAAACAGACTTCAGGCTTTCTTATTCTCAGTCCAGGTTTCATCAGTGGATCTCAAAGCAGTTTACAAATATTAACTGATGAAATTTGTTCTTCTGCCAAGCTCCCATTGACAAAAATCACATCTGTTAATGCAACTAAGTAATGGATTATAGTTTTAGTCATGAAGATTCAAAAAGCTTTTGGATTTTCAGCTTTAAAATATCATATCTAAAGTTTTCTGAAGTAGCTGGCTGGGGAAAGGAAAGTTTGCAGGCTGCTCTTACCATATACAATTTCCATCAGCAGGGAGTTTTTATCAATCCTCCAGTGTCCCAGTAAAAAAAAGTACTGATCAGTGAGAATAACTACATGACACAGACCTAACAGCCCCTTAATTCAGTCCTTACTTGTTAGATATTAAATAGCTGAGCTTGGAATTACAGCATGCTTTAGGTTCAGTGGTCACATCCTCATCTGCTGTAAATTGGCATCCTCACTGATTTCAACAGGGTTCTAATACTTTATTCCAGTTGAATAACAGGACAAATACCACTTATGAATATCCCCATTGTGGTCTCATAGCACACAAAATTTAAAAGCCACTCTATTTTAGATAGCCACTGTTCAAACAACAAAAAAAGACACAATATAGCCAAGAGTGGCATAATAGTAATCTGTGATTATGCTACCTTGACATCATTTACCACTTCTGCTACAACCTCCTTTTTCCTTTGCCATGTTCCCATTCTTCCAGAAAATAAAATCTATAATATGTAATAATTTAGAATTAATATCTTGATTCCCTAGATCCTTTAATGAATTCAAATGCACCTAGGGAATCCAACCAAAGACATCTGTTCATGAATAGTGAGAATTATTACCAAGTCCTGGTGGAGACGGCAAGATGCCATCTCTTCCTGAAGTATCTCCCAGCTGAGAAATCAACTGTCTCCTGGCTGAATTTCCTTGTGTCAAGGTTTTCCTGTGTTATGTCTCTTGGGATTACTTGCTAACAAGAACTCCCTCCCAAACTTTTGCAACCCCCAGAAATCAGGAAGACGAGCCTGGCGTTCTTTTTGTTGTCCAACTACACGTGCATGCTACCTTTACCATATAAAATAATGATGGCCTCAATTAATACTAATTACTACTCCAAACTTCCACAAATCCCTTTTTAATCATCTTTGGGTTTAACTGATTTACCCTAAACCCCTCTGACTGCCAAAAAATTAACATTTCATTAGACAAATCATAACCTACTCCCTATTCTCCAAAATCCAACCCATCTGGAAATATTCTACCTCATCAAATGTCAGACTTGCACAGTATAATGGAAAACTACTTTTATTTAAAAACCACACATACATACACATAGCAAGTGTGATGTATCTATACTTAGAGATGCAGATCTAGAAATATCACCACACCCACATCCCACCCACCCCTCACTACATTCCAGAAGATGTCCACTGCCTTTACCAGTTACCATCTTACTTCTTCCTTACTCTTTGCAGATCTTCTCTCCCCCTTCCAAACATCCATCAGAGATTAATTTACCTCTACTGTCAGATATGTAAACCATCAGCAGCTTGTTATATTGAAGAGGTTAAATGAAACTTTTGACATGACTTGTGTTTAAAATCCATCTTTAGCTGATGGCATGTCATCAGCTAGAAAATGTGTAATCAGGAGAGCAGACCTGAAAGTCTGAAAAGTCAGAGAATGCAAAGTTCTGCTGGAGGCTTTTCTTTCCTCTTTCTTTTTTTTTTTTTTTTTTTTTTTTCTTTTCCCCCTTTAATTTAACAAGTTCTAAAATATATTTTCTATTTTTGGCTTCAAGTGTGGCTATGGTCTGAACAGTGACTGTGTAAAAATGGCACCTTCCTACTCAAAAGATCTGCTCCTTCTATGCATTCTGAGAAAAAAAAAAATAAAGCTGCTTCAGAAAAGCTATGGGCCCAATCTCCAGATGGATAATCAAGGTAGGGGAAGCAACACCCATTCAAGATATGCCCCTTGGTTTTCCTGCTCTGTAATTTGTTAGGCCCACATAAATAATAGACAGAGATGCACGTGTTTTGATCTTTCTCTAAATTGTCATTTTGTCTTTTGTTGGTTTGGTTTTGTCTTTTTACAAGTTCCTGTTCACAGCTGTCAACAGCACATCTGGTGGTACAGGAAGGATGGGACAATTACGTTTTGTTCACACACATCCAACATTACACATCAGGCTAAGGGGCATCTCTTGTGCCTTCCAGCACCCAAAGTGCTCAGGCTCACTTGGGGATTTTGGCCAAATTCTACTTGAAATCTTATTACCTGACCATGCATCTTGACTGGACCTTTATGTCCCAAACATCAGCCTCAAACCAGCCTCATGGACAAATATGTTGAGGAACAAACTGCAGTGAGCTTCTCTGCCTTCAGGTCATGGTCCAAGCAGTACAGCACGTGCACCTAGTCCCTGAGCATCCCTTACAGCCCTCTGCACCCCTCACACTGATCAGACCATGCACGAAGGATGATCAGGAGGGATGATCACTGCAGGGCCACTGTGCCCAGGCAATCTGCTCTGCCCCCACTATGCACACTTTTAACCACTTTTAACTCAGTCCATGGTGGTTCTTATGAAGACACTGAGGACCCTGTTTCACAGCCAGTGGTACAAGTCTGTGGGCTCACACTTACAGGACACCAGCTCCTCACCTCTCCCCACTCCAGGAGCTCTCCCTGCATGATTTATAATGAACCAGCAAGACACAGCAACTACAGAATCCCAAAAGACCTATCCCTGTTGATTGCCAGACTACAGCCACCATTTAATTCCTGCACCAGCTCCTCTTTGACCCCACTGGCTCACAGCCAAATCACCTCCAATTCATCCCCTGACCTGTGAAGCACAGATTTGGGATGTTCAACCTCTGTTTGATATTATACATGTTCTGATCTGTTCAGTGTTTTTTCATGCTTTCTGACTCACTTTTATCCATAGTACTTTCATTCCCCACTAAATTATCCCAATGCATTTCATTAAAATATCTCATCATCAGAGGTATTATTCCACTTTCTACCTCTTTTACCTCGTGTGGATTGATTAAATCAGCATGATGGTAGCTGAGTAGTGTTTAGGACTCAGTGTGACCACATCTGATTCGTTCATAAAGGATTTTCCTTTCTCTGGATTCCAGGGGGGGGCAACTTGATTTCACTTATTAGTGCCTTTTCTATTTAGAAAATCAGTTACTGAAATTGTTCCCGGTTAGTTTGTTTAATCAAAAGCACCAGATAAAATTAACACAATATTGACAGAAAGAGAACTTTAAACTCTGCAAATGTGCCAGTATTAGCTACTCCAAGGTAATTCTTGAAGTCTTGTTCTAACTTGCAGCAAACTTGGGATAATAATACCTTAATAATAATAATACCTTAAATTTATACAGCAGTTGTTCTCCAGAACTATCCAAAGGCACTTTAGTGACTATATATAGTCATTACTTCACCTACCACCAATCTGTGGCTACCTTAGGATGGAACAAAGCACTCACTTCCAGCTCCCTGCATCTTTTAAAATGAGATTGGAAAAGAAAAAGAAATTCTCCATCATTTCAGGTAACTAGTTAAGTACACAGAGGGCTGATCTCCAGGAGAATTTTCACAGGAGAGCTCGCCCCAGTCTTGGGCAGTGTTTCCTGACTTGGTTAGATGTCCCAAGTGCCCGGGATATTTGTGTTTTCTATGTACATGAAATACCTGTTTTCTCTCTTAGAGGGGATGTCTCAACCTGCTTCAAACCCATGAAAGGAGGATAGTGCCCAGAAGACTAAATTACACCTCAAAGCCCTTAGAATGAATGTCTTCTCATCTTGTCACAAAGCCATGTCTTCCCGATATTTGCAATTCCAAATTTTCTGTGTGTTCAGTTATTTTCATGGTAATTTGCACCAAAAATTTGAGCCTTTCACCATGTGCTTGTCACTAACTGCCTTGCTGATAAAAGTGGGAAGATTTCATCTTGTTCCTAAGTCCCTGCTTGCAAAAATACCTCTTTTTCTGCATGCAAACAGCAGAATTTGTTGAGTGAGAAGCCTTATTTCTACATGTGCTCTTCCCTCTCTCTCTCCCGCCCGCCACAGTCCCTACATGGCTACTCGGTTTCTTGGCTACAGCAGCCACCAGCAAGTTAACAACATGTCCCCCTACATGCTTGGCGAGGCTCCACGACGTATCTGCTGGCCCATTCTCTTGCTTGAGAAATGCTAAAAAGCATTGCTGGCATTTACATGTCTCATTGCTGCGCTGCCATCGGCCCAAACACTCCTCCTTCCCTTTCTTTTTCCCTTCCCTTCCCAAGCAGCAGGAGCACAGGAGGAGCATCCTGCCCCAGCCCCTCATGTGGTAATTCCAGCCTTGAAATCCAGGGGATTGAATGGCTGGGCTTGCTGGAAGCCTGCTTCTGGATATAGGGATTTGCACAGTAGAAGGGTGGCCGGTAGTGGAGAGAGTCGTGGCAAAATTATGGGATGCACCATGATTTACAGCACTGGCAACTGGTGATCTGCCACGAGAAACTGCTTCAGCCATATGGTCTCGCTCCGGAAATAAACTCATTACACCAGATAAATACTGTTTCTGGGCATAGTGGAAGCATTTATCCTCTCTGGAAAGATGCAACATGCCTCGGGACATGGCAAGAAGCCTGGGATCAGATGACCCAGCTGTTCTCACCAAGTGGCATCACCCTGAGCTGGGCTGGTCCTTGTAAAATCTCCAGTTCCTATTGTCTCCCCACAACCAGAAGGTCTTGCTGCCGAAGCCTTAATCCCATTTGGATGTGGGCAACCAACGGAGCTGGAGCAAGGCTGTATTTAGCCTTTTATGGTCAGGCTGAACCAGAGAACAGCTTACTTAAGGCATCTTTCCCCACAATTGAGGCACATACAATTAGATGACGGCAACAGCATTACAGCATTGGGAAAATGCTTAATCAGAGCTCTCATACCTGTTGGAGCAAAGTCCCCATGGGATGTTTACAAACGATTTGTCAAAGCAGAGCCCTAAGCAGGCACATGGCACCCTTTGGAGGCACTGCCAGCACCAGTAGAGGTGGTGGCTGCATTTGTAATACACCATTTTCACACTTGGTGTTCTGTGGAGTGTGTGAGGTGGCACCAGACTCGGTGGCATTCGGTCCCACGGAGGTGCCACGAACCTGTCAGGGCACCTGACGCTGGCAGTGAGCTGTGTGTGCCACTGCAGGGCCAGCACTGCCTCAGAACAGAGCAGGACCCGGGTGATTAACTCTTAAAGGAAGGCTGCATTGTGCTCCAAGGTAATTTTACTCTGGCATTGATTTGAGGTGCAATTTGAAATTCATGACAATCTATGTAAATGTGCTTGTGACACTGAAGAGACACACAGTGCGGATTATGCGTGACATCTTAAGAGCACACAGATTTTTTCATAAATACTCATACCGTGTCTGCCTTTTAGACATCCTGGACGTTCTCTGGTTTCGGGTTACATCCATCACATTTTAAATAACCCCCATGATTATATCAATACAAAAGAATTTAGTTTGGCTTCTAATTCTATCTGCAGATTTAATAATCTTCTCCGTGTAAATGTAGCAGAGAATAAGATATTTAAGGGTCACAGGTACTGATCGTTCATCTTTTAAAGTGGGAAATGTAAGAGGAAATGGAAATGGTGAGGAGGGGAAAGGAAATGCTGGAGAAAGGAGGAGAAAGCATCCCTCCCTCCCTTGCTTTATTTTCCCTCTGCATTGATAAGGCTGCTTGACCACAAGGAGGGCAGATATTCTGCTGTTTCTTAACACAGCATGGCCTCCCAAATGTCAATAAAACAACCAAGAAGAAATAGGGACAGACAGTGATCTAAAGCAGACAGTATGCTGACACTGTAGGTAACCCTAAAGGGGTTAAATCCAAAACGAGTTACAGAAAGAGGCTCTTTCATGAGTGAGATAAATATGACTAAAGCACTTTTACTAGAGACAGTTAAAAATAAAACCTTAAAGAAGAAAAACCTGCATTCATTTTACCCGACAGACACTATTATTTCTAGATATTTCAGATTCATTTGCAAGTTAGGAAAATTGCGGCTGGGGGAAAAAAAAAAAACGTTAGCAATCCCCATTTACAAGCAGAAATTCTACTGTGTTGAGTCATAAACTGCCCCCTTGCCTCAGCTGCATTCGGCTCCGGAGTTAAATCTATCCTTGTGCTCTTTCCTCACCTCATTTAGCAGTGGGGATATCTTTTGGATTAATTAGAGCAACCCTCTCACTCAGGAACAACCGACTGTTTTCTGGTCAGCCGCCCTGGGTAATTGCTGTCTCTGATCCGCGGAGGCTCGGGTTGTTTTCCCGGCGCACGGAGCGCGCCCGGCCGCGGGCGCTGCGCGGGGCGCGGAGCCGCTTCCCGGCTTTGCACCGTTCGGCGAGGCCGGCAGAGGGCAGCCAAGCAGGAATAATCCCAGCCGAGCGGGGATACTGGCTCCAGGTATTCCTCAGATCAAACAACTGGCCTCAAAACCCTTTTTTTCCCTATCCCCCTCTCCAGTTTTTCCCTCCCTTCCCGACGAGCGCATCCCTGGCGGGGCAGCTCGCTGTTTCTTACCCAGCTCTCTCCACCTGAAGAAGAGGCACTGCGCTGCCCAGGTAACTGGTGAGATTTTTAAAAGATGGGTTTACTAGAGGAAAAAAACCTACCCCTCCTGAAAAAGTGACCACCAGAGTGGTAACTGGTGTTTGCACAAGCTTCCAGTCTTACTGCGTGATCCAGCTCTAATGAACAGCACAAATTAAGTCGTGCTTTTTATCTTCAAATTATAGCAGCAAACAAAGGGGAATGTGGTTTTGAAGTGGAAGAACTGCTAGCTAAATCCTCACATGAGGGCTAAGACCTAGGGATCAGTCTTGAAAACACTCATGGAAAACTTGAGGCTTGTATGACTATCCTTCATGAGCTTACACATGGATTTCTTCTACAGATATTTATAAATACCAAATACACATATTAAAGATATGTAAACACAAAATTTTTAAATCATCCTTACTAAATAAAAACTTCTAATTTCTTAAAATTTGTACGTGCACATATATTTATAATTGCTTGGATCCTTTTAATGAAATGTTTCCTTTTTTTAAGGAAAAATCATATTTGAAACAGAATTTCAGACATCAGAAAAGAGTGTGACATACAAAAAAAAAAGAGTGTGACAACAGCAAAATAACACTAAAACATCATTTATGTTAGGAAAAAGCATTCAGACTACTCCTAGGAAGTTACAGGGATCAAGCTGATAGTCTCTAAACTACTGGGAATTTTTAGCATATTTAGGAGTCAATGTGTATTGTAACTTATTTCACTTTAATAGGATGATTGCTTATGAAAATTTCTTACTCTTTGCTCCAGATTTAAAAGAAAATAAATAAAAACGTTTATAAAAAAATCTTGGTTTGAGCAATCAATTAATTAAGAGGGGGTAAACTGAGGTATTCACAAGCTCTCTGGGATCCAGTGGCCACAGGCAGGGACCCCACACCCCTCCTACACCCACACAAGCAATGATGGTCCATCATCACCCCTCAAATACTAGCCATGGATGTGGCCCTGGTCTTGCAACACCACAAAGTTATTCCAAATGTTGGCTAATTTTGGAGAGAATATGTACTAGTTTTAGGTTATTTTACAGGTTCATCGCTGGGTGCATCCCTCTATCAACTCATGACGGACAGTAGTTGTTTTCTTCTCCCCTTTTTATAAGCAGTAGGCAAAGCTACTGTCAAAAGAAATTTTTTACAGTAGTGGAAATAATCAGTACAAGGCTAGTTTTTAAAACCTGCCCCTAAAGTGCTTGGAACATTAAACAATTATTTATGAACACTTGAAACATTAGCTGTTCCACTTGAAATCATTGGCAGGGCTTTAATAACAGCCCAAGCAATGCTCTGGAAGCAACACCAAGGACTCTTGCTAGTCACAAACCCTTTATTTCATTTTTAAAGCTGCTGTTACTGCGCACCAAAATTAAAAGGTTTATCATTATGATTAAAACAAAATCTCATCACCAGCTTGAGCATCTATTCCCTTCAATGCTCCACTGAGACATTCCCTTCATTTTTTGACTGTTTGGCATGCCTTTGTTTTCCTTTGCTTCTTCCTAAAACTAGTTATTCCTGGGGAAATCTTGACTGGGGCACTGCCTACCCTCTCTCCCAGGATTTGGGTTTATTTTCACATCAAGGAGGCCAATTGACACCAGGTTAAATAGATTTTCTAATCAGGATTGCAAACTCTTTGGTAATGCAAGTACCCTAAACTTCTACTAAAATAAAACTCTTTCTGGTAAGAGAGGGAAAGGGGAATTCAATGACAGATTTCTCAATGACAGCAAAGACCACATTTATTGAAGTCTGCAGGTGTGCTCGTTCCTGCAGCTCGTGTTACCCAGGGAAACAAAAGCCTTCAGACTTCTTAATTTGATTTATTAACACCAAGATGTTCCAACCCACAGCAGAATCCCTTTACATGGGGTGCAGCATGAGCACATGGCCCACCCCTAGGATGGCACCTTTGAAGGACTTTGAAGGGAAAGGAAAGGAAAGGCTTTCCCATTTTGCAGTGAGGAAATCGAGGTGCAAAGAGACTGAGACCCAGACAGGGAAGTGGGTGTCTGTCCCCTGGAAGGGAAACCCAATCCTCCATCAACCTACAGGGTCTGGAACTTCCAAACAATACGTACCCCAAAATTAACTCTTTCAGTATCCAGCAACCTAAACTTGCCCTACACGAAGACCCAAGGAGGGAGGCATTACACAATCCCCTTTTAAATTTAAACACATATTTCAGTTGTCCAGGATGTGAAAAAACTCTGGCCCTGCTCCTGGGAGGACACAACAGATATTGCTCCTCTGTAGCCAGGTACCCAACAGGGCTCCTTTGTCATTCCTCATCTTGTGGTTATGGTGTTGCTCACAATTAGATTTACTAATTAATTTTTGCACAGAGAAGGATGGATGCAAGCAGGGGGCAGAAAGGTGTTTCCCACCTTGACAAAAAGTAGTTGGCTGTTCAGTGAAGGAAACAAGCAGTGGTCACTCGACCACGTGTGATAAACCCAAGCCTTACCAGAAAGGCCACATTCTACTGGATCAAAGAGAAAGCAGGCAGCATGGTGTTAAGAAATAACTGAGGCAGAAAAAGCAGCATAAAGAATCTGAAAGACATGAATGCCTGAGGAAATGCAGATTTTGGGGAATCTGTGAGTAAACAGGCATATGACTGACTGAGCCAAAATATATACAGGATTTCACAATATTTAAATCATGGATCTTTGTGTTCTTAAAAATAAATTAAAACTATACCAATGCTTACACATGGGGATCTGACGGAGGCTGGGTGCTACCAAACCTGCAGCCAAGGGCCTCATCCTGCAGCCCACAGGGGAGCAGGGCTGGGAGCTGTGCACAGCCCCTGGGGAGCTCACGCCGACACCAGCGGGAGCAGAGGCAAACCAGTGGTGAGTGGCTTTAATCTCCCACACGAAGAGCCCTAACAGCATTTGAGAATCACACAACAGAACGTGCATTATCTGCCGTGGCCCCTGTGCCCTCTTTTTAAGGTGGCTGTTAACTTGGGGAAGGTACTGTGCCAGAGGAGCGGAAAAACGATTTGATCACATTCAGTGATATTGCTGAGAGCAACAGGGAAAGACATTTGAAAAAGTGGCTTGCAGTCATTTATATACCTCTTTCCACATGTTAACCATTTTTACTTTCAATAACCATGCACCAGCGCTCTTGCTGCATTACCTTATAACTCCTTTTCTTCTTTATGGTCCTTTGTGGACACATTTTCACCTGTTTAAATCTCTGCATATCTACTAGGAAAAAAATGAGAGACATACACACAGGTACTCTGTCCTAAGTTATAAATATATTAGGGACATACAAATGTCATCAGAGCCCTTAAATGTAGCTTCACTGGCTCCCACTACAGAGACACATTGTTACTTGCTGGAAACGCAGCAGCCAAAATCTGGGAATGTTCCTAGGACTGGTGCTTCTCTCTCACCCAGGTAATTTCTTACTCAGTGTGTTTTCGTCTTATTAAAAGAGCTACTCCTTCCATTACAACTCTTTGCTGCTCTGCTAGTTTTCCCTACAGAGATGTAAAGCCTGCTTTGCTTGTATTGACAAACTAAGTAACTATCTTGCAATTCTGGAGCGGAAATCTTGGACTTACAGGGCTGCCAACAACTTCTGAAAACTTACCAGAAGTTTGGCCACCTAGATCAAGGGCAACATTCTTGTAAACCATGAATTTGCAGAAAAAAAGATGGACAGCTACCCATGTTTCCTCTCTCTTCCTAGTTTAGGTCCACTCACTCCTCCTCTCTAAACTCCCCTGTCATCTCCTGGAGGTGTTGGACCCAGCTCATCTTGCACATCTGTGACACAATTATATAAATAACAAAGGAATCTGCAAAACCTCTCAGGCTCTTAGCCACCTGTCATTATTCTTGCTGACTTGGAAGATATTTTGGATCCTCCCTGAATTATATTTTCAGAAAGATGTTGACCCTTCTCTAGACACCTGTGATCACCATGTGTTCATGAGCATCTGGAAATGGTGGCTTTTTGGTAGTGTGGCTGAACCTGCCACTCCTGGAGATGCTGACTCTTGCAATGATCTCTACCCCAGCTTTGGACATGGAAAGGAAGTGGATACAACTGGATTAAGTTCAGAAAGAAAAGGCAGCTTACAGCTTGTGTAGCACACTCTTCCCAAGTGCCTCTGAGATCCCTGGCACACACATCTTACACAAGGTACTTCTGAGTTTGAAGATACTCCTTTCAACATGGCAAACTGCACCATGCTCCTTTTTCATGATGTCTCTCTAGTCATGCTCTCAATATTGGGTAGACATACTGCTTCAGATTTCAGAAGGATTTTGGGAGAAGACCCTCTAAAAAGGGGGTGGATTCTTTACCATTTTCTGTATCCTTTCTGGTGCAATTCCTGCAAGCAGATAAAGCTGGAAAATCCTTGCAATCCAGTAAGAAGAGCTGAGCTCTATGCAGACATAGCAAACATTGGGTAAAGCTTTGGTAAAGCATCTACACAGCAGCCAGAACCACCTTCTTTCTACTCAAATTCCATGCCCTTAGCACTGCCTTCAATAGCAGATTTTCCTAAAGGGATGGACTGAAAATGCAGATGGGTGGCTGTGCAGCAAATAGCTTTATCAATGATTTCATTTGCAGTCCAGAAACACCAAAGAGCTTTGCAATTCAAAATGCTAACACACAATCTCAGACACAGGGAGCTTGCCACTTAGAACTGAAAGTATATGACAAAGAAAAGGAATGAATAAGATGCTCAGGGTGAAAATGTAGAGAATAAATTTAAATTAATCTATATTTTAGGACCCTGAGTGCCAGCTATGGTTCATCTCTTTCCCAGTTATTGATCAAGTTGTAACTGACTAGTTCTTTATGAAGGAGACAAGACCATTATACTACTAGGCATGTTTGAAAAATCAAAATATCACCAGCATATGAAGTAGTTGGATTTCCAGTTATGAAACACACGTTTGACTCCTAAGAATGCTGGAGGCTGAATAAAGGTTAAAAACTCAGAAATAATATTGTTCCTGCAACTTTTGCAAAAATCTTTGAGAGATGAATTTAGCAATATGTGGCTTTTAATGGTGTTACATTAAACAGCAGGATTTCCATATGGCGTGAATCTGCTGAATTGTATCGAAGATGGGGATTTTGTTCCAAATTTCTATGGCATTCTGTGATTGTGTCATTAGATACCCGCAAGCCTTTGCTACAATGAAGAGTACAGAATGTGCCAAGTAAAACAATCTTGAGTGTGCCTTCCAAGGGAAAATACTGAGACTAACGTTTAAAATTCCCCAGTCCCATTTTCTTTGAAACGCAGTGAGTTCTTTTTGTTAGAGAAGGGTTAAATGGAAATGTGTCATTTTCATAATAATAATGTGTTTTATATTGAAATTTGTTCTTCGCGTCTTTTCTTTTCAGTATAAGTGTTGGTGTGTATGAGTGATATGAGGATAAGTTTGTGAGGGCAATTACCCATTATTGTTGAGTAGCTGAGTAGTCCCCTGAGCAAACTCATGCATAATTTGTTTGTTCATAAGATACTGTAGAGCTGAGGCTGCAGTATCTTCTATGCCCCAGCTTATGGGAAAATGGAAGCTTTTTCCCTCTACTCTGCATTTCTTACCCTATTGTTTGAACTCTGATCATCCTTCTTGCCCCTCTATTATGGGCACCTTCACTGAATAGGAATCGCATATCAAGCGGGTGAAGGTCAGAAATACATCATATAAAAGGGGAAACAGTAAATTCCTTTTACAAGATTCATTATGATAATCATGTCCAAATACATTATTAGAAGCATTAAAGAAATCCTTTTCTAATTTATTTTTGTGCCTCTTACTATCTGCATATCCCCGTTATCTGGGAGAAACAGTGTGGTCTGCAAAGTTGAGGTTACAAACGTGCAGTGGTCTTGGGATAGGCAGGGCTGCCTTGAGATACAACTTCAGCGTTAAACAATTTTCCACATTTTAAAAAATTCTAATCTTTCCTTACATGGTTTTCTCCTCTTACATCTCTCTCTTCCTTTATCTGTGAGAGGACTTGCCCTTTTCCTCAGGTAGCAGCATCCCTATTACCTCCTTCCCTTGCACACACTGCAGCAGTGATTTCTTGCTTTACTGATCAGCCCTTGTGCAGCTTCACCCTGGAGAAGCCCCACAATTTAAATGTTGCTGTCTGCAGCCCTTCTTCTCTAAAGAGCTGCGCACATTTAACATCAGGCTGTCTGGGCAATGTGTTTTGTTATTAAAATTGCTGTAATAGGAATGTGAGCTTTTCGAAGTGATTCATAAGTGCACTAAGACAACTGTGTGCCTTCATTTGCAAGGGTTTTCCACCCACCTTTTTTGTTTTTAAGCCAAGGCAGTTCTATCCTGTACCACCAGGAGGGAGGCAGGCTGATAAACAAGACATCTTAGTAGGAGATACAGGTATTTTTGTTGAGACATAATTTTCTTACAGGATTTAACACTTTCTGTTACCCAAACTCCACTTATTTTTGCACAGGGGCCACAATTTTTTTATCAGTAGCTGCTCAGAAGTTGAAGGCAGCACCAGAAACAGAAACAGGGATGTACCAAACTGTTTGACATTACTAGCATGCCATATTTTGGAAATTTTTGGTTTAGGACATTTAAAGGGTTTCTACCAGTGCTGCTAAGACACGACATATAAGGACCGTACTTACAATTCTTTGAGTACATTTCACTAATTGTGTAACTGATTTAGGGTGAGATTTTCACAAGAGATTAGCCTTACAAAATCAGCAGAAAATTTAACACTATGTTTATCCTTCTTTAGGAGCAGTACTAGAACAACACAAAGCACTGGACAATCCCAGGGTTACCTTTTCCTGTTTGAACAAAGCATCATCATCTACAATTAATTATATTTATATTCTACTTGTACCAAGTGCTTTTTTATTATGACAAAATGCTTGTTTTCTGAAAGTAATAGTACAAACAGGAGAATGAAGGATCAACATCTAAGTGTCAAAATTATATATTTTCAAATTGTTTCAAATAAGACAACTTATTGGACAAGAGCATCTTCATTAGATGCTTTATGTGCATTCCCTCCCATTGGTAAAGTAGATCAGAATCTAGTTGAACCAAGATCCTTAGAACTCTAATATAATTTGCATCAAGTTCTAATGCTTCAGTTTGGAAGAAATGCTGGACCAACAATGTTCATCTCTCCCTTTGTAGCTCTCCTTGGGGAATTCTAGCATAAGGCATTTGTCAAAGCAGCTACCAAACTCACTCACACCTGAACAGAATGAGCTGAAAATTGAACAACATAATTCCATATAAGAAAGAGAGAAAAAATCCATGAAGTGCCTGAATCCAGTTATCAGCTTGTAACTCATGAAGATACACTAAGTATCCTCATTGTTGTTCCAGAAAAATGAAATTCTCCAAGAAGTTCCAATGTAGGACTCTCAGACTTGCTTTTGTCTGATGAAATTTCCCAATAAATACATTGGGGTTCCGGAGCTATTTAAATGACAAAGCCAGTCATTAGTTTTGGTACAAACTTTGGATGAGCCATCCAAGACTTTATGACACCTTCCTTCACACATGGAACTCTGCCACCAGAGCTTTTATCTCCTCTTTTGCTCTGGCTGGTGTTATTAGTACCAGAAATGCTGTTTGGATGGAAAGAGGAAATGGAGGTATAGCTAATTTCTTAAAAGGTGGGGCCATTAATCCTTTCAGAGGAATATTTGGATCTCAAGAATGTAGATCCTCTCAAGCTGGTGGCTCTCAGTTATAGATGAGCCTGAGCACACAGTCCCTGAAGCCAGATCCATTGCTGCACAGCCCTCAGGGGCAGGGTGAAGGGACAGATTTTGTGAAAAGAATTTCAAAGAAACAAAATAGATTTTAAAAAATTAACCTGGGAACAAATGGCACGCACAATACTGCTGTAAGAGCAGCCTTTACTGGACAAGACTTATCACCATAAATGGGGAGGGAAGTGGCTAAGAAAACAGTAGATTGCAGAACTTGATATATTCAAAAGAGGTTTCAGGGTGTAATTTTTGGGGTCAGGGCAGCCTCTCTGTGGCCCAGAAAGAGCTGCCCCTCCTTGAGGTTTTCATCAGCTGACCATGAGCTGCCAATATCAAATGTCAGTGTAGATATGGGTAGGAAAATAATTATAAAACACTTTGGTTGTGGGTAACAAGGCAAGTTGTGCCAAGAACTGAGACATTCATTGAGAACACGAGCAAGGAACAGGGAAGTAGTTGGACAAAAAGGCCAAAACCAGATAATTAACTACTGAGAAAATGTGCACTTTTTCCTCACCATCCTCTGGTGACCCTAAAAATTATTCTGCAAAAGGACCTGATCTTTTCTTAAAAGAAGAGTCAGTCAAAGAGCTGTCTGCACTTTGTGTTTCCCATATCCATGGATCTTTAAGGATTTGTATCACTTGGGTCAGCAAACTTACTGACAGAAGAACAGACCCTGAAATTCATAAGACCTTCCCTGTTCACTGTCCTGTCAGCTTTTCTTTTCATTCTCATAGAGTTTTAAACAAATTAAATACTCAACAGCTTGAAAATATACACAGTAATAATTCTGATCATCCTAAGGTCTCTATAGATGATTTACACAGATCCCTCAGCATGCAAATGGTTGAACAAGGGAGTGACTGTCTTTTCAAGGTCCTTAGCTGGTAGCTGGGACTTGCGCTACCACGTCTTAGCTCTAAATCATTATTAGTTACTCGAATTTTTAGTGTATTTTAGTGTAATCTTTACATCACAAGTCTTGAAACAGTGTTTCAGAAGATATGCTATAAAGAACTGCTACTGGGGAGAAGAAAAATGTTTAGATCACAACACTCAAAGCCATATCTAAGGACTAGAAATTTCTATGCAATGGCTCCAGGGGCTAAACAGCAACAGGAACAGCCTGATGTAAAAGATGTAGTATCTGAAAACTTGAAAGTAGTTCTTGGTGTCCAAGACAGTTCTGTTCCTCAGCAAAAGCTCATAAGAGCTGAGAAGACACTGGGGAATCACTTGGAAAATATGACTTGCAGTTAAGCCCTTGATCAATCAGTGTAGTGAAAGGAGGAGTATCACTCTTCGGAAGTTAATTAGACACTAAGAGTAATACTCTAGAAAGCTTTGAGAGCAGATTGTGTAAAGACAGCTCCCCATATAAATCATTACTATACCTCAAGTCTGAATTTCCATCAATTATTAAAGCTTTCTAGGCAAGCTAAGCAGATATTTCAAGATGCATATTTCAGAAATTTCCACCTGTTAAAAATTAAGTATTGTCAAACAAGCTGGGCCAGGCAATGAGAGCCTTTGGATCTCCCACCCCAATGTACTCACGTCACTCATTCCATCTCTGGGCTCTACTGTGCCACTTCCCCCTCCAACCAATGCCTTTTGGGCTCTTTTCCCTGGATTTGGGCACATCTGAGGATGTTCAGAAGTGCTCCCTGGTTCTTCAGAATGCTTTGGGTCAGCAGGGTTTTATATCGTGGCACAAACTAAAGGAAAAGGGATGTGAAAGAAAGGATAAGGCAGAAGAGGACTGTGGAGAGGAACTTGGGTGAAGAACCAAAGCCTGGCTAGGTGCTAGGAATGAGGCTCTTCCCCTCATTCTTCAGATTTCTCTGTGATAGTTTCCTTGCTTTTGTGATCAGACATGGAAAGAAACAGATCTGGATCAAAGATGTAATTTGAACAAACCCTCCTGGCAAACTCAAATGTCGAGAGAACTCAGACTAAGCTGATCCATGGCTTTTCTTTGGAATTTAAGTAGAAACAAAAGTCCACTAAAATTCTGTCATTTGGGATGATGGCATTAAGTCCTTTCTAAGTCCAACTTCTGAGTAAAGTATTGGAGCAGGGGTCTTGTTGCTGTTTTGATTTAGATTTCCAGAATTTCCAGATAAGACTAACAGAACTACAGCTTAACATATTCTGAAATAGATCTACATCCTATGTAGTAATCTCTCGTGCTTCTGTAGTTAAATAAAAGAAGAAAATCAAGGGATTTTTAGTAATTGCAAACATGTGGGAATACAATCCTCCCATTCTATCTGGTGGGTCATTTTTTTTTTTTTTTTTTGCATTAAATATAAGTTAACTTTATTTGTAAATAAAAAGTAGCCTTGCTCTTTTTCTTTTTTCTCCTTTTTTTTTTTTTTTTTTGAATGAACAAAATAGAAGAGACTGGCAATGAAAATATTCCAAGGATTTAGACGGAGTAGCAGGGTTTGGATTTGCATGCAAAGCTTTCACTGTGATGAAATGTACCCAAATAGAGTGTCGCAATTTTCGATTATTCAAATCAAGATACTGCAACATTTTTGGACACTCAAGGCTTTGAACTGTTTATTTATTCATTTTCTTTCTTTACTGCCTTTTTCCCCTGAGAAACCTAACAACTGAAATACAGCAACAGAGCAGAATATTTATCGGAGAATACAGGCACTTAACAGGATTGCAAAATTCCAAGTTCTCAAGAAGGAAAAGCAGTAGGCATTAAAACAAAAGCTGCTGATACTGTACAACTTCTCACTTCTACAGATAAGACGCACCTTCTGCTTTCAAGAAGAGGACTAAGCATAGCTAAATAAGTGTTAGGGTGCTTGTCATCCAAACTGCAGAGCAGAAGGAGACCTTGGCAAAAATGTATAAATCCTACGTTTGACCACCCAGGTAATATTTGAAAACAGTCACTGTTCGTTTAGCTAAGGGCTAATGACTATTGGTAGCAAAACACTTGTGAAAATAGAATAGCCATGGTGAGTGGTTTGAAACACTGCAGGCAATGACATCAACAGTATTTTCAATTGCAGTTTTGGCAAGGATAGGTGGTGCTTTACAAGAGATAAAGAGCTGCCTGGTCCCTGAAGTCCGTGGGTACCTGTCTGGACAGAAAGATGCTCCCTAATATGAGAACCACCGCTAAGAAAAATGTGGATACAGAGGCTGGGATACCTGTGCTACCCTTGGGTAAGAGAGCAGAGGGTGAAGTGCTGTCCCCAAGAAGGCAGAGGGTCTCCATGCCAGGAACTCACAGAAGCACAGTTCTCCTCAGAGATTTTGTTCACACTTGACAGATTTTTTTTCAGAATGGCCACAAACCTCCTGCTTACTCCCAGCAAAGCAGGTGAAGTATTTGAAAAACTCTGAGGTCTTGTCCTCAGACAGAATGGCCACAGACCTCCTGCTTACTCCTCACACTTCCAGCAAAGCAGGTGAAGTATTTGAAAAACTCTGAGGTCTTGTCCTCAGACTTTGCATGGCAGGACAAGTTGTCTTGCACGAGTCCTTGTTTGAACCCAAGATACAGCATGAAATAAAAATTAGCAGCCTCAATCATGTGATCACCTCGTATGTTAATGAATGAGGGAGTAGAAATAAGGTTGCCTGAGCAACCTCAGCTCTGGCATTGCTTAATATCAGAGTATTTGGCTAAGCAACAGGAATGATTTCCTTTTACTACCAAGGGGGTTTCTTAGACAAGTCTAGAGAGCACATTGCCTGCTTACACTGCTGGGAGTGAGGGTACAAACATACACATCTCATTTCCACTACCTCATCCCAGTTTAGGGTCTGAGGTTGTCCACAGGGCAAAGCAGCACTAAATCCAATCCAAGGGCTGCCTGAACTCATACCCAAACAAGTTGTTCCCCAAAACAAAACACATTCCCACTCTGCCTTGCCCTTCCATGGTTTCTCTCACCAGAAGCCAACCAAACCTCCAGCAACTTGAACAAATTTTTTTCAAGTTCAGGATGGAAAGCAATGCCATCCTCAAAACAAAACAGGGGGAAAAAGAGCCTGTTTCAAATGAAAATGTGAATTGGATACTATTTAACCCGTGGCACACCTTCCTCCACCTCGTTTCAGCCTGCTACATATTGGAAAGATTTTGATACTTAAAAATACAACACACAAATACAATACAATTCAACAAATAACTAATGTAATGACTGTGTTTGAAGTATCATGGTACATAGAATCAGACAATTCTCCCCTTTTAACTACAGTCCATAGGATTGCACTTTATTCCTGAAATCCTGTAGGATTTGAAAAGAAATGGTCCCAGTTTAGAATGACAGTGCTCCAAACAGTTCTTGTGTTTTCTATTAATTTTTGGTTGTATTGGTATTCTGTTCCAATTAGCCTCTGTCAGTGCTTCAAAGCTCTATCTTATCTGCAGATAACATCAAAGATGAGAGCTTCCAGTTTAAATTTGGTTTGTAGTTATTTTAAAGATACAAAGACATCATTTGTGAATAGCTGATCAAATAGAATAAATACTTCTTTGTTTTGGCTCCAAAAGGGCCAGAAAACTACTTTTCTTTTTGAGGTTCAATTTCATTTAGACACCAGGCCTTATTTTCCAGATTCTGAACTCCTGGAGCTCACGTTTTCTTCAGTTGCAGTTGCATGTGCTCAGGGAGGAAACACACTTCCTCTTAAACAAAACTTTGAGACTTCACAATTTTCACCATTCCATAAAATCATAGGATGGTTTGAGTCAGAAGGAATCTTAACGATCATCTGATTCCAACCCCTCTTCCATGGCCAGGGACAACTTCCCTGAGACCAGGTTGCTCAGAACCCCATCCAACCAGAATTTAACACTTCCAGGCCAACTTTTCATTAGTCCAAATCGCAGATCTTACAAAGAATCTCATAGAAGCATTAGCAAGAAAAATTCCAGGTAACCCCCTTGACCACCAGCCTATTCTCTGCTTTAGGACAACCTCTTAATCTCTCTTGCCAGACCTGTTTCCCTCCAGCTGGAAGGAAACACAATCATGCAGGAGTCTGACCTGAGATTTCTTATACCCCAGTGAGAGCCTACCTAAGAGTTCACCAAGTTGCTGATTTTTGTTGTTACTGCTGCCTCCTATCTGTCCTGATCAGGATTTAAACAAGCCAAACAAACCTAGGAAAAATGCAAAAATCTCATTTCAGTAGTGGTTAGCTAAGAAATAATAGCGCTGACTTCAAGGCAACTACAAATTCCTTTGACACCTTCCTGAAATAATGTAGAGATCTAATTTTGTCTTTTTCTTGTAAGAGTAATTTAGACAAACCCCCTCCTTCTCAGCTCTGCTCAGCACCTCCGAGAAGCGACCACATTTCAACCACTGTTGGGAAGCAGCTTATTTAAAAGCATGAGGGGAAAACACTCAAGTCAGTTTTCTCTCTGTTTAAAAAGCACAGTGATTTCACTGACATCTTTTCTGGGATAGTGCTGTTTAGGGAACTGCTGTCAAGCTTTGCCAGTCAACAAAGGAGTCCGTAAGTGCTCAGGTTCCTCTTCATTAGAAAATACTTGCCACCAGCTTTTTACATTTGATGGAAGATGTAACAAATCACTCTTGTGCCTACCTGGCTCACAAATAATATTAAAGACAGTGTGATCTGTCTGTCAATACTCTCAGTATTCACTTGCTGAAAACACAAGGGATTTTTCTCTGTGTCCCCACATGGGTCATACTGATGGCTCAAGAGGATGGCTCTGCAGTTTGGCAGACTGCAGAGAGTCAGAAATTAAAGATATTCATGGATTCCTGAAAGGGAATGAGCTGTGGGGGCACATGCGTAGTTTGGGAAGCACAGAGCTTCATTTCTGACCTACTCCAAGCACCTATATTGCAGAGGCAAGGGATTTCCACAGAAATTCTGCAAAAAGTCCACCAGATGATGGTGGGACCACAACAAGGTGGAGTCCCATCCTCTCCTCTAACAAGCATGTTAGAGGACAGGATGAGAGTTCAAAATGACCTTCACAAACCAGGAAAACAGAGTGAAGAAGATTAGGGTGAAATTCTGGAAGCTCTGCTGCACGATCCTATGCTTAGGTAGGAGAAAACAGTAGCATTAAAAAAGAAAACGACTGGTTGCATTTCTGTGCTGCAGAACAGAATCTGGGGAACAGCATGGATTATAAACCAAACAGAAGTCAACAATTTCATGCTGTCACGAAAAATACAAATATCAGTCTGGGATGGGCTAACAGGCCTGTGAAACATGCCAGTAACCTCACTGCTCTGTCCATGTGGGCAAGGCCTTAGGAGGAACAAGAACAGTTCTGGACACCAGAAAGGTGACACCTGCAAAAATCATGACCACAGGCTAAAGAATGTGTAAATAAAGTATTGATAAAAACTGAGGACATGTGATAACATTCCTTCATCTGCTGTAAAGATTGTTGCAAAGGGACAGGAAACTCAGCTTTGCATGAGCATTTCAGAGAGGATAAGAGTTATGGGTTAAATCTACAGTGAAGGAAGAGTTAGAATAGACATCATGAGAAGTTTATGTATTTGTGAACAGGATTGAAAAGCCCTGGGCTGTCTAGAAAGGGCATCTGCCTGAGTGTCTTCACAGGCCTTCAAGGACAGCTTGTCTGAGCATTGGCTAGACAATCCTGCATTGAACTAAAAAGGAAGTGATTGAAAAATATTCAGCTAGTGGCATTACAATAACCCAAGATATCCAGCTCTTAGATAGCAGCAAAGGATTGCTTCAATTAAGATATTACCTTCATTTTTCACCTGTACACTCCCATAAAAGTCGTGTAGCTGCTGTTGGTTGCACCCATCTGCCAAAGGCTACAGCTCCCTGAGATGGTCACATTCCTGTCTCATTTATACTGTGATACAGCAGCAATTATTCTGCTTATTTTCCATCTCATCATTACAAGTCTGTCCCAATTTTTGCTGTGATATCCAAGAAGCTTTCAATTATTTTTCTAGAAGTTCCCTCTAGCATGGATGGATCCCTCCAGGTCAAGGGACACTGCTTCACCTGCCTTTCTAAAAGCACCAAACTGAGCCTCTAAAATGTCAAATCACCCTGTAACACACTATAAACCAGTGTTTAGAAAACCTCTTGGGTTTAAGATACTTTCCACCCAAATGACAGGGCAAAGCAGAAGAATTTGTAAAGAGAATACACACAGAGGTCGTGAAGAACGTGGCCCATGATGGGCAAAACACAACACAGCATGGGAGGATTTCCTGCTGCAGCCAGGATGTGCAGAGGCACACACAGCTTGTGTTACTACAGACTCAGACTCTGGGCTTGAATTTTCACTGGTAGGAGAGAAAATGGCCCAGGCCACTACTGCATTCAGAGACCCTCTCCCAGCTGGGACAGGGCTTTCATGGCTCCAGGGCTAGTGCCTGGGTCTCTCTGCCTTCCCCACCCCAGCACCACACTCATCGTCACATTTATTTCACACTGGAGCTTCATCCTCTTTTCCTAGCAGTGTCCCAATTGTCACTTTCTCACAAAGACACCAAGTAACCTCCCTGCCCTCCTGACAATGAAGGATGTGATGTCTCTCTCTTTTCTTTACTACACAGTGGAAGTATGGACCATTCTTAATTTCATTTGTTTGGGCTTTCTCCATGTTATGAGTGACCTCTATACTAACCTGCCTCTGCAACTCTTTTCAAGGTTTTATTCCATCCTCCAGCCTAAACACATTCCAGACTTTCAGTGACCTACAGTGGCACCGAGTGGAAAAGTGAAATAAAGCCCTGTGTCTCCTCTTGCAGGACACAGAATTACTGAGAAATTATCTGGAGTGTCTACAAGTGATGAGGAGCAAAATCTTATCTTTGTACTGCTCTGGGTCTCTGCAGCATATAGATCATTTGTCAGTGCCAGTTTGAGGTAGTCTCTCTAAACAGCCTGTTTTGCATTTGAAGCACTCACAGGACATGATGGTTCGGCTAAAAAACCATGCATTTTACATGAAATCACCAGGATAATTTGGCTGTATATCGTGTTCCCACAACTTAATATTCTACCTACAGATGCGTGATCAAGAAGAGATTCCTTAACTTTGACAGGGCACATCACATTATACTCACTTTATTATTGGAAATGATCACCCCAGGGTGCAAAAGGGAGCAAAGGCATAGTTTCATCATACCTTTTTTTTTTTTAAATAAACCACATTTACAGCAGTGTGGGGTATTCCAAAGCTACAGAGCGCCACTTGCCAGTGGACAAGTGGCTATATTTTACCTGGATTGTGCAAGAAAGAAGTAACTGCTTAATTTAATGCTGAGCTGTGTAAAATTCACGCTGGAAAATTCAACTTTTAGGCACATAGTTCATATCCTCCAGTAAAAAGTAATTTCAGGTAATGAAATTAAATATTTTAAATGCTGTACTCATAGGTGTAACAAAAACTCTCCTCACTGTGGCTACACATCCTCCCTTGTACTCATGACAAGATCCAGTACTGGACCCCTGACCTTCACAAAACTTTAACAGTTTTGATGCTTGCTAGAACCAACAGTGAGATTTTTCCCCTGCTTTGATGGTTATTACAGCCAACTAAAGTTTCCTATTCTCCAACTCCACAAAGACTTGACTGCAGACCCAGTTGAGCAGACCAGAAAAATATACTCTTGAATCTCAACAAGCACTTGATACAGTACATTTATTTGGAAACTGATACCACATCTATTTTGGCATTATGATTTTTATTTTTAATTCTCCATTTAAATACCCTATTTCACATCCAGGAAGGAAAATGAACATGGGATGGCCCATAGATATTTAGTAGCTATAAAATAAAACCTATAAAAATGAAAGTGAAATGAATTATCAAACCATAAACTAAAGTTCGGTGTTTAAAATCAGCCAGGGCTTTAAAAATTCAATTACAGCTTTAACAGAAACAAGTTTACTCAATATTTTAATAACCTTCTCCCATAATGTTTTTTTCTTCCTTTGCAAAACCTGGCATTACTGAGGATGTATGGCAAGGTTGCTTTTCCTCTAACTACTTTAAGATTGATTAGGAAACAGAAATATTGATGCATTTATCCAAAATAACTTAATTAAATGAAGCAAAAAATAGCTCACAGGAACATGTCTCAGTAGAAAACTGGAGCTGATCAAGATCATGAAAGGTTACATTTAATATTTCTGGACTGAAAAACATCAGGACCATTAATTGAATATCGGTAATGGAGAGTATAAAGAGTAAGAAAGTTATTTAATGTTTTCTTAGCTCACTGGTGGGTTATTTCTTGTTCAGTAACTTCTGTTGGTTTACAAGCTGCCAACGCTTGGGGGTCCTGCAGGGCATCTCAGGACAGCAGGTGAAGAGAACATCCCAGAGCACTGATCTGCATTACCTTTGTTAATGCTCAAATACAGAGGTATAAAACCTGATGGAAACTCAGGTCTGTGTTTGCTTGGTGTTGACAAACTGGTATTTGTCAAGGTTTGGGGGATACATTCAGCTGTCTTCAAGCACCACTGGCTGCTCACATTCCTGGAGGCTCAGTCCTGGCTCCTGCTGGCTTCAAAGAGAGTTTAAGTGACAAAACCCCTGAAGGACAAGGCTTCAGGGGCTGTTATCTCAAGCCACAGCAGTTTTCAGGTCTGTGGTTTTAGAAGGGCTTTCTCCTCATCTGTTTTACTTTCTTTGGGAAAGGCATTAGGATTTTGTCAAAACCTCTAGAAAAACAGTGAGGATGTGCCAGATGAACTAAGGAACTTTCACTCTAGTTTAGTTTGGAAACCACCTGTATCTTCATTTTAAACAGTGGCTTCTGAAATGCAGAGTAGCACCAGACCCTAGCTACAATCAGAGAGGTTCAGACTGCTCTATGTGGAGCCCAGATGATTTTATTAGGATCCACCAGGAGCTCCACAGCCTGGAAAATCCAGCTAAAGAACCACCACCACTGATAAATTTAAAACATTGCAGATGCAACAACATGGAAAAATAGGTGTTTCTGGGAGAACAGGAACTGCAATTGAAAACACATGATTCTCAAAGCTGCATCCAAGGAGAATGGAACAAAGATCTTAAAATACTACCCCTAGAGTTTCCCCCCACCGTGGTTGCAATTGTTTCTGAAGCACCCTGCTTAAAACAGGTTTTCAAACCATGAAAGATAATCATTGCAATTTGGAGAGGTAAGTAGGCACTTAGCACGCAGTTCACAATTAGCTAAAGATGGTAGAAGAATCTCCGTTAGGTTGGCACAGGAGATTTTAAAAAAAAGAAAGAAAACATTTTTTTTCTAGCAAGAATGACATGTGATGGGAGGATAGAGGAAGATAATTGTCATAACAAATGGAATATGTTATTATTTATTGGCCACACTTAAGCACTGGAATCCTGGATTATAGTATCTGCTGACAAATGTTGCTTGAAATTTTGTAAATATCACTTAAAAAGTATGATAAATGAGTAATTCTGCACATACTGCACAACCAACCCTTTCAAACTTCAGTTCTGAGAAGCAGAGTGACTTTTTTTGTCCTGTATGAAAAGACAACATGCCTGAGCACCCTAAAATCATCTTCTCTTTAGGCTTCATCCTACCCCTACTACCAGTACAGCAATATTGCTGGTAACTGTGGCAAGAGAATTTTTAAAATCAACAAACAAACTGAACTTTGTAGTGACTCCAAGGTGTGGCAAGCCCACCCCAGTTGTCCCCTGCCCCCTTGTGCTGTCCCCAGCAGGGAGCACTCAGCCCCGTGGCACTGGAGGGAAGGGCTGAGCTGCCCTTCCTGAGCTGGGGAGGGTCACAACACTCAGCTCCCCACGGGCTGAGACCATTCCTTTGCCAAAGTGACAGCTGTAAATAGATATTTGGTGTCTAATTTCTATATCCTTCAGTATCTTAACTTATATTTAGCCAAAACCATGACACATTTATCTGATTTGTTGCTATTAATTTCCTGGTTCCCTTTCTATTTTCTTCCTCCTCTCACAGATTCACTGGGTTATGAACTGCAGTAATAACATCTCCAAACCAATTTTTTCTATTTGAAAAGCCTCTGATATTTTTTTTAAACCACTCCAGTAGTGCTGGGATACTCACTACCCTCCTCCTTCCCTCCCCAGCTCTAGAAGTGAATGCAAACAACAACGAGGGGGGGAGAAAAAGCCCCAAACCCTCAGCAGTAAGTTGGCTGATGCTGGCAGCAAGACAAATCTGGCACCACACAGCAGGCAGGCAGAGAGTGCACTGCTCATCCTTTCGGTTTGCCGTGTGTGGGAATGCTGGACACCAACACCCAGCGAGGGATTCGGCCAAGGGCTCCTCTCCTCGGCGCCTGAACCCTGCTGCTCTGTGCCTGGGTGGGAGATACAGGTAAAAACAGAGAAATGCTTGAGATGACTGCCTTCTATTTCCACTGAATGCAGTTAGGAGAAGCCCAGGCTGCCTGATCTTATTCCTAGCACAAACCACAGTGCAGGGGCTGGGCACGTAATGCCCTCAGGTACCGGGTCTCGCTCGGGATTCTTCGCTTTACAGCAAATAAATTGATGCAAGTGGCAGTAAAGATTTTTTTTTTTGGGGGGGGATACTTTTTTCAAGCTGCCTTTATAAATATTTATTACTATTTATATAATTATAGCTCTCTGACAGCAGGCTTTACAGCAACTTTGAGCCACAATAAACAGGCAGCCTGGATGCCTCCTCCCCAGCCTGACTGTACCTATTCTATGTGTTATATGTTTATCTATTACCACCATGATCTGAGCTTATAATTTATTTCATAATGTAATTTATAGTTACATTACAAAAGCATCCCTCTGCAAACAGCAACCATGTAATATTGATAAAGCATTTAGGGACAGAACATAAATTCAATGGCTCAGATATTATGTAGTATCAATAATCTGCAGGGGAAAAAAAGTGTCTGTGTAAGTATGCACAATTTATTATGGCAGGAACC
Source organism: Pyrgilauda ruficollis (assembly GCF_017590135.1). Lineage (NCBI taxonomy): Eukaryota > Metazoa > Chordata > Aves > Passeriformes > Passeridae > Pyrgilauda > Pyrgilauda ruficollis. Next base: position 4,355,477 of record NW_024508101.1, read on the forward strand.
TAAACAGAGAACATCTTTCTCTGTCAAACTTCCTTTAAGAGAACTTGACATCCCCAAATTCTTTTCTCTCCCACAGATGTCAGAGGACAAGACAGACAAGGTAAAAATCAAAGCAGCTGAAAGTTTTGAACATGAAAAGCAAAATATTTCTTGGCTGAGAAAAGGTAAGTTACTTTGAGTTATTAGTTACTGGTTTATGTTCAGACATTTCTCTTTCTCTTAAAAAAAAAAAAAAGGCAGAAAATAGCCTATAGGCTTGAATATGGCCTGAAATTTCTGCTCAATGTGAACATACAATTTCTTTTGGTAAAGAAAGGCCTAAATTATCAAATTTTAAAGTAACGTGAAAGCTCATTTTTCTAATGTCCTTGCATTCCTGGGAAAGTTTTATTTGAGATGACCTATAAGTATGGATGCTCATCTTATTTCTGATGAAAAGTTTTTAATAACTAAAACTGTTACAGAATTGGATTAATATTATTAGTTACTATTAGTAATTATATTCTCAAACATGAGTAAAGATCAAGCCTGAATCTTCAGTTTTCGCAGTGTCTTAGAATAAAGTAACATCAGTTGTCAGCGCTTTGGATGTACAGAAACACAGACCCTCAAATGTAGACAAGTCATAAAAGCCAAGCACGGGACCTTTCAGGTTTAAAAGGCTGAAAAAGAAATGGTGTGAAGTAGCTAATTTGCAACAAATACCAGTATTTCAAATACTACATTCTATTTTTTAAGGTTTTTTTTTTTTTTTTAAAAAAAAAAGAAAAAATTAGAAAGATTTCCTTATTTTTTGTACTGATAAAGAAGGAATCTTCTTAGGACATATTTCTTGCTGAAAAAAATATTGATTTGCTAAGTTAGAACACAGCTTATTACATCTTTGTGCAAATTTGTTGGTCATAGCAGAATCCCTTTACTGCATTTATTACAGACAAGTAGGATTTGAATGAAATAGAAGTTCCAAGAGTAAGCTTTCAAGATGCATAAGACAGAAGTTAAAAGTCTATGGCTGGGTGCAAATTATGCTTTTTAATGAGAATAGTTGTATTCTAATCCTAAAAAAATTATTTTGGAAAGACTCAACAAGTGACCTCATATTTTGAAAATGCTGACTATGGGAGTATTGGGCAAAAGGCACATTTATAGCCACTGTTATGTCATCTGTAAGATGTGCATCACTATTTTAAGCTCATGTCATTAGCTGTGTGTTAGATCTTTTAGTTGCAAAGGAGTTTTCAGCAAAGGAGGCTTCCTGCATTGCAGCCTTCCATGTTTTTGCATCATTTGCACAGAATGAAAAGCTCCTGCTGGAGCAGGGCTCACTGACCAACCTGCAGACTTGGCTTGACTGGATACCCAAAGTCCTCTGCTTGCACGGGGTCACTTAACTTCAACAACAACTCAGCAAGCAGAAACTTTGTAGTTTGAGTGTCCCAGAGAGGGACACAGCTGAGTGAGCAAACAGCAAACATGTAACTGAACTGAGTATTTATTCCATTGCTAGAGAGTAAAACACAAGAGATCTGCGACTCTGCAAAGGGATATAAAAGTCCAAAGGATTTTACCATATCTGTGAACAGGGTAAGAGTCACGGCAGAGCCCTCAGTGTCCCACATTGTGATTTATCCTCTGGTCCAGACCTCCTCCAGAAGCCAGTTACATCCCTCAGAGCCGTACACTACCTGAGCTCATTTCACTTAGCTAGGCTACTTCACTACTAAGGTTTTATTCCTCCAGATCCTAAGGAGAGACACCATGCAGAGTTTCAGGATCATTAGCAATGTTTTGATTGTTCTGTGCTTGGAGGAGCTACAATCTCTCAGAAAGAGCCAAGTGTTGACTATTGGCACTTCTCCTTTCCAAAGTGCCACTGAGCAGAATTGGGCCTTGAAGATCTCCTACAGCAGCTGAGTCAATAACTGAATGTGTCTCATGAGGAAAGCAAGTTTTCCTTGAAATAAGAATATGGAAATTATTTTATCTTAAATTGAAGTTTGTTTTTAAAAAAAATTTGTTGTTGTTTCTTTGCTTTAAGCACTTCTGTGGTATGCACTGGGATTTTAGAATATGGTGAAACAAATTGTCTGGAGCAGAAGCTTAACTTCTATGTTTAAATGTTTTAAAAATACCTCATGTATAGATTTCAGGCATTCCAATAAACAAAGAATTGTGGAGAACAGACTTGTACTGTTTCCATCAGGCACAGTAAGAAGACTATATGTTCTTTTAGCATCCAGTCTTAAAGAAAAGTTATTTTTATTCATGGTTTTGTATTGATTATCTGTTCCTTCTAAAAGAAACAATAATGAACCACATAGTATCAGAAATAAACAACTAGGCTGTGGTCTTAGTGTCTTTCCTAGACTTCAGTTTTTCCTAATGCTTTGCAAAGTAAAGGCTCATGGACTGGTTGTAGAGTGGGTCAACAGCAAAAAGGTATCTATAAATTTTTGTTGTCTTTCAGCATTAGAAACAGTTTAATCAGGGCAGAGGGATTTTTATCTGGCTGCCAGTTATTTATCTTCTACTGTTTCTTGGAAGAAGAGAATTTACTTCTGTCATGAACCCTCTAAGAGCAGAAATCAAATCCTGGTTCTGAGGGAGAACTTTCCCAAAGCAAAACAGAAACCAAACCAGCCTTGTCAGAAGTGCTACAGAAAAACAGTAGGCTGGGCATCTAGGGTTGTATCTTATCAGCAGGAAGAGTACAAACAGTTCAGCTCATGGCTCTGCCTCTAAATAAGTCATTTTTACCCACTGATGTGCCCTCACACCCCTGCCAGGGGTGCACCAGGAAACTGATGGCAGTTAAAGATGACACAGGGATAAAAATGTTGCACAAGTCAGCACAGTCTGGGAAATCATAATTAGGGCCTCGATATGTTTGTTTTTTTTTTAAAGGACAATGACAAATTTATCCTTTCCTTTTCTTTTTTCCCTTGTACTACAAGCCTTTTTCTGGTGAGGGGTCCTCTACAGCCCCTGCAGAATGTAAAATCATAATGAAATAGTAATCAAAATGTAAACAGGGAGTAGAGTGTTAAATGTGTTTTCTAGGTTAGCTTAGACTTCAAAAAGTCCCAAAACATCTTTATCTCTTGAGGAATTTAGCACTGAAGTCTAGATGTGGATAACATGAAAGACTCCCAGGGCTGAAAGCGAGAACAAGGATGGTGAAATGTTTACAGTCCTATTCCATGATGTCCCAGGGTAAGGAATATATACACCAGAAATGTGTTCTGATAGTATGGAATATTCTTCAGGACTATTTATTTCTGAAGATCCCACAATAGATGAGAAACCCTGCATCTGAAGGGTATGCATCAGACCATCACATGCACATCAAGCAGAATCTCTATGAATGAGCATGGAGAAAAGGCAGCTCTGCTTGTCTGACCTCAACACTGCTGGGAACCAACCCAAGGAAGCTGGGATATAGCAGCAAAACCAGACAATGACTCCTATTTTGTGTAGGAGGGGAGACAATTATTGGAGCTTTTTTCCTTCCATGAGAAGAATGAGGGAGTTGCTGGAGATGGGAGTTAGTTTTGGATGGAGATATAGAGATCCCCACATCAGTGCCTACAAAACATCAGGGCAGAGTGAAATATGGGTTTATTAGCAAAGAAGCACTTCAAAAGTTATCTGCCATAGAAAACTGGAGCAGGAATCCTCAGTGCATGTGCTCTCCTCACTTATGCACATTTTGCCCTGACATGCACAAAATAACATAAATGACAGTGCATAGAATATGACATGTATAAATAAAGAACAGCCAATATAACTTGAAGATAATATTTGAGAAATGTCCTCTGCAAGGCCTTGCATCCCCACCTGCTTCATGCACTCACAAGATTCCATGCAGAGAGAGTGACAGAAAAAGTGGGAAGTTTTTTTAAAATTTAAAATAAAATGGACATCTTAAATTAGATGTTGGGAAGAAATTCTTCCCTGTGAGGGTGGGGAGGCCCTGGCACAGGGTGCCCAGAGCAGCTGTGGCAGCCCCTTCCCTGGAAGTGTCCAAGGCCAAGTTGGATGGAGCTTGGAACAACCTGGGATAGTGAAATGTGTCCCCATCCACAGCAGGGGATGAAACTGGATGATCTTAGAGGTCCCTTCCAACCCAAACCCAAATCCACCATTCGAGGATTCTGAGATTCGATGAGCAACAAGCAGATCATCACACCTCAAACAAGAAGAATCTCTGTGCCCCTAACCCAGCATTAGAGGGTCCTGTAAAATCTGGAAGCCACACAAGACATGCCTTTAGAAAGGCAGGACTCAAGGATGAGCAGCACTCCCAGGAATTGGCTCTGGGATGGTCCCACCTTGCCCAACACAGCCACGGCCCTGCCTTTTGGAAGGGGCCAGTGGCTCCTTCCACCGTGACAGTGATTTAGGGCCAGATCAGCAGCCATCTGGTGGGAAAGGAGGGAGGTCAAAGCAGAGCTAAATTCACACCAGCCTCAGCATGTGGCTTTTGGAGTTCCTTACAAACAAATCTCTTGGTATCACTCGGTGATTACAGCCATATGGAAACGTGGGAGCAGGCGGGAGCTTATCTGACGGACATAAAGCTATAAAAGGTGACACTGATTTTGCACAGGGACCACAGTGGTCTGTTCACTATTTCTGCATCCATTGCAAATGCAAGGGGAAAAAAAAATGTTTGAGGGCCTCACACTGCCCTCCCATGGTTTCATCCCAAACTGGCCACGGCAGCCCAGGAATGCAGATCCAAGTCACACAGAAATGAAATTTCATTTCAGGATATTTTCACACAAAGCCCTCCTGTTTTATGCTGCCCAGCTGTGTACACAAATGCCCTCCATATATAACTTCCAGTGAAAAGTTAATGAAATGGCTTCCTTGCTCTCTTGCCAAAAATATAGCTGAAAGTCTAATCTCAAGACTTTCTCCAAAATAGCCCCTTTTTGCACTAAAATTCTCATAAATCAGAAACATTTTTGTCTAAAATAAGCCTGTTTTCATTGTCTTGCAAATAGCAAAAAGTCTAGCCCCAATTTCTTTAATCCACTGCTCCAGCCAGCAGATTTTTGCTGTAGGGTGAAATTCAGCCCAGTACTGAGGGTCAGTGCAAGGTCAGCACTTAAACCATAAAATAGGGCTTAAGTGGTAAATAGAGCCTCTGTTCAGGATTATATTTCACCCCTTAAAAGGACTACATTTCATAAGGAAAGAGAGATTTACTTATATCATAGGCCTGGCTGTAGTGGCATTATTCAAATAATACATTATTCCTGTGTTAGTCCCTTTGGGTGAGACTGGGCCACATTTCTTTGTGGTACATCCCAACACAGGAGCAGATTATTCCTGTCTTCACCAAAACTTCCCACAGCCTGGTCCTGGGATAAGGGGAAAACCTTTCTATATGGCAGCACTCAAAAATGCCTTTTCCCAAGAACACTTCTCTCCCATTCACCCAAGGGCTTGAAGAGACTTTTACAAGCATTAATAAAGTGGGAAGGACACAATGCCACGAGACTGGTATTGCAGAAGGAAAATTGTCCTGGAGGCACTCAGGGAATTTCCCAGTTTTTTACAACCTTCCAGTTTTATCCCTGGTTTGGGAGGACTGGAGTAAAAGTACAAGGCTTTTACTTTTGCTGAGACTATTCTCAGCGGAGTGTTTTGATCTGACTTGCGTGCCTTCATTTAGGGAGTTAAATGACATTTTTAGAATTTCTTCCTAAAATTTCACAAGTCAGTGAATGCAATTTTACATACAAGGTTGGACACTTGTTTCCTGAATTTTGCTGACTTGGGTCCAGAAGCTTTTTTCACTCTCTTCTTTCAGCCTGAATTAAGTCATTGCATTGAAAAGCTTTATAGAAGACTGATAGCAAAGAAAGACTTCTCAGTTTCATGTAACAGAAAATGCCAAATGCTTCTCAGATGAATGTTCTAATCCGAGCAGACGGGTTCCAGATAAGAACACCACACACACAAAAAAAGAGCACATTTAAAAACTGATGACAAGGATCCCAGGGGGCTCAAATTCCTGGAAGATGCCTTGTCAGCTTCAGGACTATGACCAAATGAATTAATGAAGACAACTCTTCCTTTAAGTTGTAAAACAGCAGATTTAAAGACTCTTCCAATGGAGAGGGAGTATATGAAATCTGCAATGGTCCCAGCTCACCACTCCTAATTACAATGTTATAAACTGAGGGGTCCTTGACCTTCGAGCTGGAAGATCCCTGAAGATGTAAGACTTTGGATGTACAGACAAGGGTATTTCGCTGGGTGATAGTGTTAAAGTTTTAAAGGTTTAAAGTCACACTCCTATGTGGGGAAATCCTGGATATCTATTTTAAAAATATATGTGAATGTTTATTTAGGTTTGATTGCCTGAAGTAAATTTGTTCTACAAAGGAAAAGTTTATTTCATTCAACTGCCAGTTCTGGGGAAGACCTGAATGTATTGTTTCATTCACTACTGGAAGTCTTCCAGACCAACTCTGTTCTTTGCTGTACTTGGGCAAAATATTCAGAATTTTGCCCATCGTTGTGTCAGCTGAACAAAACATGAAATAACAGCACAGACACCCTTTAGTTGTTGAATATCTCAGCAACATAAACATTAAAGTAGAACTCACATGTCCAAGGGCCTCCATAGCACTTCCTACTTAAGATGGCAAATTGGTGCATGGAAAATCTTAGCCTAAGGGTCAGTGTCAAAGAGATGAATAATTCCATTAAAGCAACAGAGCTGCACTGACTTTCAAAAAATCTGATTTGTCTCAATATGCTTAAGAATAGATAGCACTAATCATCTCAGAGCATCACTGCAGAAGGAGGAACAAAGCCATGGCTCATTTTACCACCTCAGTTCATAGAGGGAAGGGTCAAATGCCAAACTGCTCTGCTAGATCTGAGGCAGTGCAAGCCCATCACAATAAAAACTATGCAGGCCTGATTTACTCTGAGTTAGAAGGGAGAATAAACAGGGATTATTTACAGCCAGTTTTCGGGAAGTGTTTTATAGGCCTGGGAGATTTCACACTGGTATGTGGAGCCAAACTGACAGTCACAGTCATACAGAGGTGTAGCAAAATCCTTATTATTGGAGCAGTTCAATGAAATATTCAGATTTAATATAATTAGATTATGGAGAAAAAATAGACCTTGCCTCATCTGTCTGAAGATTTCTAATAATTTTCTAAAATACAACTGCTCCTAAGTACTCAAGACAAAATGCTGTGTGGATGGGCTAAATACTGGGCAGGCTGGTGGTCTATTGTTTTTGAAAGATATTACAGGAAAAAAGATCAGAAGTGAAATTAGTTTAAATCTTTCTTGTTAGCTGAGATTCAACAGAATTATTTTCCATCTATTTTTAAATGAGTATTTAGAACTAAGTCCAAATGGAAAGAGACGTTAAAAGTGACTGCTCTACATGACCAGTAATAAAATCCTGGACACAAACCCCTCCCCAGAACAGCTTGGTGATTAGATCTGGGACTTGAGATCTGGGCTCAGGGCACATGAACATGAGAGTACTCATATTCAATCCTTCCAGAAGAAGACTCTCATCCCCAGATATCAGATACTCTGTGCAATATCATGGTTTGAAGATTCCCAAGTGTCTCTGTCTGGACTGACCACTTAAAGCTCATTGCTCCAGAGAGATAGAGGGAAGGACACCTGAGTGAAGAGGTGGGCTCTAATTCTGTCAGGGAAAGTATTCAGCTATCAGTAAAAAGTCAAAATCTTTGAGATCCAACACCCCATCCAACTTTAATTCCTTGTTTCCTCACCTATCCCCTCACCTTTTGAGTCCCAGCCTCCTGACCCTCTGCATGCACAGGGTAGAAGGTTGAACCTGGGAGTCTGCTGCCTGCTGGACAGAAGGGCACATGCAAAAATGAGGTGCTGAAGCCCTCAGTGTCAGCTGAGTTCCTTAATAACTCCTACTGCTCCTGAGATTCACCTCTTTGAAGACAATTGCACAAGGCCTCTTAACCCCCTAAGTGATATTTCAGTGTTGCAGAGATCTTTGTTATCCCCCTAAACTAAATTAATTTTTATTTTATAGGAGTCAAACAGTCTCTTAGGGTCTCTTGATTATATAGTCTCATTCTAATTTCAGTCTTTAATCTGAATAAACACATTAGAAAAACACAGACACAATTAACTTAATCATAAATTCAGATGGATTGTTTATTATCTGTCTACTTAATGTGCTTATGATTGCAGCAGTTAAACATGATAATGTTGTCTTCTCTCACATATAAATGAATACACACAGCACAGAAATATGCCCAGGAAGAAAAACTTCTCCCTGAATACATCAGTGAGCTCCAGATACAGAGAAGTAGATGCACCAGTCACTGCTGTGCTCTACAGAAAAACAAACATTGCTGTGATATTGCTGAGACATGAGAGAACTGATTACTGACAGATTATGGTCTTCTTGCTGAAATATGTCTACAAACAGCTTCACATGAAAGGAGATGCTACTGCAGCAGAGAGGCAACTAGGAACAATCTCTGCTTATGTCACTGCACCTGCAATTCAAAGGAAGTGTAGATTTTGGGTAAATAAAACCACTTGAGTTCTTCAGAGTAAGGTACAGGTCAAATCAGTATCTTCCAACTGAAGAAAACATCAGATTTGGAGAACTTTCTGATTTGTGATCTTTGTAAATATAATTGTCTTAAATAGAAGTTAAACCCTTTTAGCACCAAAAATTGTGTTTAGTTACATGCCCATGGCAACTAAAACTTGTGCCAAAATGCTTTCATGTATCCACAAATGCTTGGATGCCAGAATTTAAATTGGAATGTGATTCTTCCTGTTCCTACAGCATATTGAATATGAATAATTATTTCAAGCATGCGTCCAAGTTAAGTTGTTGATTATTACTCAGGCTTCTCTGTCACTAGACTAGTTTTTTAATAACTACACAGTATTCCATGATGAAGTTTTATTTGCCTTCACAATACTGAAGTTTTAACTGATTTTAAAACCCACTACACTATTCACCCTCAAACAAGAACCACTGAAAAATATCTACTATGAAAGTTCATGAGCAAAGAGGAAGAAGAGGGAAGATAAAAGAATGAAAACTCAAAAGTCAATTCAAGTCTCTTCAGTTTCACTTTCTCAACAGTTTCCCTCATCTATAAACACTAAAAAAACAAATTTCCTTATTAAAAGAAAAAGTAGTTGTAGGTAAATTTTGAAGCTCTGAAGTCCGTGCTTATATTCCAGGAGTGGGTAAAACAATATAAGAGATGATGAGATTAGGGGAAGAAAGCCAAGAGAATCATAGGAAAAAGCAATTATGGCACCTGGTAGTCATTCTGGCTAGATGATGTGGTGACCAAATTTATTGTCAGCAGGTATTTTAAGTGCTTACTATTTAAAAAAATACTATTGTTATAAAACAAGGCATATAAAATCTAGCATAAAGTATTTGAACTAGATCCAATTCAGCTTCCAGCTAAGCAATCTTTTTTCCTTTTCTTAGTTTATTTATGATTTAAATAAATAAATAGCCCATGAGCTTTAGGAAGATATTCAGTTCACACTCTTGGCCACCAACTTTATGATCAGCCCTGTTCCATCAGAAATGGCAACCACTGAGCAAAGAAATTCCAAACAGCAGTGGAAGCTTCCCCGGCTCTGACTTGGAGGGAATCACCAATACTTGTAGAAGGATAGTACAGTCCCCATGCCTTGAAAATTTTTCATGAAAAATAAATAAAATATAAAATCTCAGCAGTGGTTTTTACAGTATGACACAGCAGTATTACTTGCATTAGGCCAATTTACCACTTATGATAGCAGTAATAGCACTAAAAGCCAATAAAAGCGGTCTGTTCGTTCAGAGATTGGCTTTTATGGCTTATTCTAAATATTATCAAGTGAATCAAAAGCTGTCATTATAGTGTCTAAAAAGCCTTCGTACCTTGTAAGCAAACAGTGTGACTTTGACAAATAATCATTAATATGCCTGTGTGAGACCAGGGCTAAAAGAGAAAGAAAAAGGAAAACCCAATATTTCACTTTACATAAATCATTAAGATCATTACAGTTAAATTTCACACAGAATAAAACAGATTTATATGTACAATGTCATAGTTTTCCCAAGTTGGGTTTTTTTTATCTCTCTACATTTTCATAAAACAAGAACTTGTCAGAATACTGAGCAATGGATGATTGGACTACAAATATGCACCTTCATCAGCTCTGGGAAAACAAATGGTGCACGTGTCTAGGCAGTGCCTTTTGAGCCACATCTAACCTGATCTTCCCTGACTCTCATCCTGCCTGCCAAAAATTTCTTCCTCATGTTCTCCTGCTGCTGAACCTTACAAGGGTGGTCTTTCAAGGTCACAGCTCTGACAGCCAGATATCCCTGCTGGCTGGCTCTATAATGCCCTCATTTCTTATTGGACCCCCTTGGGCAGGCATTGCCTGGGCTCCCTAGGGACAGGGAGGAGGATTGACAAGATGGAAACATGGCAGGAGCTTCAGGACACCACGTGGATGGGGCATCACACGTGGGAAGGGTGAGCACAGCACCACATAAGTGTGGGTATTGGAAAACTGGGCATGGATTGTACAAGAGCTTGATTATGTAGTCCAGACTTTTCTCAATTAAAGAAAAACTGTTAATGCATAAACTAATTGAACTAATAACTGGTGTTATTCAAATAACAGTAGACTCTCAGCTGTGCACACACCACGTGCCCCTTCTGCTCACAGAATTATTTTTCAGTGCAATGCCAGCAAGAGAGTTTGAGAGCCCCAGTTATGCTGAGCGCCTTATGAGGAGCCTGTCCTTAGGTCTGCAGGGCACAGCACTTCTCCAGCCTCCCCTCAGCCCCCAAACCACCCTCAGTGACCTCTTAACCACTCTGGCAGACATCCAGGCTCCAGGCATGAGACCAGGACAAACTCAGAGCCCTGGGCCAGGCATGGCCACCTGTCAAGTGGCCTTGACTACAAGGCTTGGGCAGCTGGCTCAAGCATTCCTGCTACCACAGGTAGTGCTGTGCCTCCAGGAGGATTTTTTGCCCACTCTATTTACAGTTCTGGGGGTCCCCAGGGATGGCCAGCTGGCACTGACAGCGTTATGTGATCCACTGTCCAGCTGCACGGCGCACATGGACAAGCAGGAACATGTGGTGCTGCCTTGCCAGGGGAATTATCCCCCCAGCACAGCCCTTCAACAGCCACGTGTGTTTTGCAGGCAATTTATGAGAGCAGAAAACCAACAGACCTCCCATTCCAAGCTTCTAATTTCTTTGGCTGTTTTTCTTTTTTTCCCCTGTGAAGAACTTTCCAGAAACAGTACATTAAGAGTGAGTTAGAAAGATCCCAGGTAAAAACTGGTACTCCAGGTTTTGCCTAAGGTATCCTAAACCATGGTAGGAAACCTGTTAGGATTTACTACCTGCTTGTGTTTAGCCAAGAAGAGGTGTATTATATCCTTTAAATCTACACCAAGTAGAGCTGCTTCCCTAAAAAAACCCCACCCACTGAATTATTTGGTTTGGGTTGAATTATTACCCACCCATTGAATTATTTGCGTTTGATTGTTTCAACCTAAAAAGTAAAAAAAGCAGATAAGAGCTGCTGATCTACTTAGAGCTACAGAATATTTTGGGATGGAAGCAACCTTAAAAAGACCATCTTGTTCCCACCCCCTGCCATGGGTTCAACATTACAAGGATAAAAGGACTTTTGTCCATCTGAACCTCATCTTTGAGGCAGAGTGCAGCAACTACCAAGGTCCCTGCCAGACCCAAAACACAAATTAAACATCTGCTTTCCCATTCCCATTCCCAGGCTTGGTGTATAGACAGAGGATCAGCTGTGAAGACCTAGAGAACAGAATCTGCTCACTGAAATTGATAATGTCAGTGTTCCTCCCCCAGTACTTTGCAGTGCTGATTTCAGTTGCCAGCTTTCCTATAAAACGGGAGAAAAAGATTTTGCCACTCAAAGATTTGAGTGGTTTGGTCTGTTTGGTTTTCAGGCTGGGGGTCTGCAGTGCATGGATTCATCACACACAGTTTTCCTGTGCTATTTTTCCCAAGGCTTCAATCTCCCATACTTCAGCCCCACCTTCATTCCTGTCGCACTCAAGTTCTCTATTACTGCTGAAGAAAATCAGAACACAGGACGCTGCAGGTTGCTGTGCAACCCAAAACAACCCATGCACATGCTGACAAAATGAAAACATCAGATATGATTCTTTAGGCCAAGATTTCAAGAGCAGAGTCACCAGAATTACTCATATGCCTGAAGTTAGGCTTGTGCTTAGGCCTGTTGCTGAATCTGCTTCTGATAGAAGATGAAGAATGCCTTGGTTTTGATTAGAGGCCACATCTTGGCTATAGTATTGCGCTGTTTCTAATTGTTGTTGTAGTCAAGAAACTCTATCCTTCCACTTGAGACCACCTGGAGAAATACATTCCCCACCCCACTGCCCTAAACTTCTCCCAGGAGCCCAAAACTTGGCATTTATATAATACATATTTTCCATTCTCCCCCCACTAATGAGATGCATTGATATTTTTACCTGCTTGTGCTGTGTTTTGTTAATGGGAAATGTTTCAAACACTGCGTGGTAATGGGATATGGGATTATATATTTATTAATCTCAAGAGCACTGTGTAGACCATACCAATAAGTTACAAGCAAACTGGCAGCACAGGGTTTGAGTTCTGGCAGGGAAACTCTTCCAGGCCTTGCTTGTTGGGCTGCTTTAGGCTGTGCTTTAAAAGTTTGTGCTGAGCTAGAGCTGCTTGGGTCAACCGTGATGCAAACAGGCTGCACTGACCCCTCTGCTCTGGGTCAGTGGTGTCACAGCCAGGGTGACCTGGTGGCCCAGGAGAGGCACTTACAGCAGCTGATCAATGTGGTTTGTTGCATAATATAGAAAAGCTTGTTATATGCAGAGAAAAGAAAAGAAAAAAAAAGGTTAGTCGTGGTGTGTCTCCATTGACAGAAAAAAGCTCTTTCCACCCTTGGAGATTGTGTTTACATGCAGTGATGTCTAAATCTGTCTGCACGGGAGTTCACAGCAGATGCTGCAGTCAAATACCCTCTCCACCTTCTCTCCTGCCCCAGTAGGTCAGCCTAGAGTTCTCAGCTAGGTGGCTTTTACAGAATTAAAGACCTTTTTTTCCACAACTGAAAGACTGTCACTTGAAGATGAAGCCTGATTCACCTCCCAGAGGAAAATTAGAGAAAGTTTGATGGATTTGCCCTCGGTAATATTCAAGTTTGAATGCAGCAAGAAAAGGAAATAAAAACTAATAGAAAGAGACATTTCCTCTAGGATCAAAGCTGAATTCTTCCAAGAATGCAGTCCCAGACTTTACTCAGAAGAAACAGTTGTGAGGTCAAATGATTCACTAAGTCCAGCTTTGCTCAGGCACCTTGTTTTCCCTTATGAGGTAAAAAAACTTGACAAATTTTTACTTTTCACTTGAGGTTCTCAAATCCTTTTCAGCACTTAACCACTAAAGCAGCCTATTTGCTCCATGAAGGTGATTAATAGGAGTGGAGGTGAAGCAATTACTTAGAAGTGTGATTGCTTTAGGTATATGTAATACTTAGATATTCTAAATATCCAGCTTTATGGGTAGCTGAGACCCTTGACTGCAGTTTCTAGTGCCCAGCACCTCTTAATGAACTCTGCATATAGCCAAGAAATAAACAGAAATAATTTTAGCACCCAAAATTAATAGCTGTAGATGAGGTAAAAATCACAAAGGACTGACATCGACTTTAACGAGAGAAATGAGCCCTTAATAAAAATGCCAGCACTGAATTGTTAGAATCTGGCTTTCCCTGATTCTCAGTCTCATTTTCTGTTGCTTTATCACTCTTAAAGAAAAAAGTGGCAACACCTACGTTTCTGGCCTGTGATAACCTTGTTTGTGCAATACCAGCCTGTTCAAAATATTGCATTTCATTTTATCAGCTCTGAACTGAAGCCCTAGAATTGGTTTTAAAACTAAACTTTCACTCCCAAAAATAAACATTTTTGAGGCAGATGCTCACAGCTCTGCACATCAATTTTAAGTCTCGCTCCAGGACTGGTCACTCTGAGCCCCTTCTCCCATCAGTGTCCCCACTGGAATGCAGGTTTCTTTAAAAATTAGAGCTGAATCCTGTAAGTGCCTCCAAATCCTGGATTCCCTTGGAATGCCAGGGAAGAGGCAGCAGTCACCATTAGCCAGGCACAACACTGGAGCTGTTGGCATGGCTCTTGCCTTGGAATGTATGTAAATTTACATTACAGCTATTTAAGCTGCTGATTTTAAACTGCTTTCTTCATCTACATTGCCCATAATGTACATTATAAAATCCTTATTTTCACTGTGGTGAAGACTGCCTAAACTCCAGCTGGATAAAGACTCTATTTGCTTTGTCTAAACAGTGCAAGCTCTCCCATATTCAATGACTACTGGAATTATTGTGTGATCTTTTCAGCTTCTAATGCATATTAATTTGTAATATACAAAACCCTTCAATAAATAATTGTGCAGACTGAATAAAAAAGCAATTTAAACTTTTTCCCCCCCTAACTGGAGACACTTTTTACAAATAGTTCTTTTAAGTAGTCTTAATAGTATCTCTTTAATATTGCCATTAAAATTCACCAGAGTTCAAGAGCAGAGCAAATTTACATCTGTTAAAATAATGGAATTGACACTGATATTACATCATTGCTATTTTAAATAATCATTCTTCATAATTCTAACCTACTTGCTTTAAGTTGCAAATAAAGGGCTTGTTCCTACTTTCATCAAAGTGGATGGCAAAACTCCCTTTGGCTTTCAGGGAGCAGCACCTAGGTTTAGACAGGACTCTCTGCTGATGTGTTGGGGTTTGGCTGCATTCACTAATGCAGCAAGGAATAAATCCCTCTGGAAGAAAAATTACTGACAGGGGTTCTGTGAGCTCCAGACAGAGAGGATAATTGTACTGGGCTAGCCTGCTCCCAAAAATCACAGAGCTCCATAGACTACTCGGAGCTCCAAGGTATTTTTGCTTATTTTCACAAGAAAGCAACATTTTAAGTAGGGCGGGTTTTGCCATTTTAGTGCAATTTTGTGGTTTTCCTTCCTTAAAATTTTGGGAAAGGTTGTTTGAAAAGAAGCATAATGACAACCCTCACAAATTCACCTTCTCTTGGGAGAACATTAGAACCTTCACTGAAATTACGTAAGTGTTCTATGAACAATTCAAACTGAACCTAAAGGAATTAAAAATATACACCATACACAGCTGGAAAGCCACCTAGAAGGTGAATCAATGTAGTTCTTTCCTTGATGACAGCAGAAAATAAAGCAAGGATTTTTAAGCAATAGAAAGGATAAAGGCCATAGCTGACACTATTTAAAACTGGAGAAAAAAATAGACTTTTCATTATCCATTTAGCACTCAAATGAACACAGTTTTGTACCTGACTTTACCTGAGCTGCTTTTGTGTTCTTCAGAAAAAAATAAATCTGTGTCCACATTGCAGCTTATCATCTGTAAAATCACCACAGTTCAGTTGTCTATGCAGACCTCAAGTTTTCAGGGACAGAAATGTTTCACCTGTATCTGCACTGAGTATTTAGTGTGACAGATTTCTGGCCATGGCAGAAATCACCAGTCACTCCTCATAGTAACTTTGTGCTAATGCACCACTGAAATATGCTGAACATTTACAGGACAATAACCACCAGCTGAGTCTTAGCCATAATTTTGGACTGCTGTAACGGGGCTGTTACATGTTATCTGGGAACCAGAGAACTTTATTAGCACTGTCATAAAAGCTAAAGCAGAATCAACCCCTTGTCCTAGCACCACTGACACTGCCTATTATAAATAAGATATCCATCAAACATACTTAGATCCTAACTGAAATGGCAATTGCCTTGGGTGTCTTTAAGGGTAATTTGATTTAAAAGAAAACCACATGAGAGAACAAAATGTGACCCTTTACTGTGAAGAAAAGCACAAGTAAGCAGTACCACCAAAACCAGGAGGAAACAAATTATTCCAGAAATATCAAGTTTTGAAGAATCTGCAGTGCTGACTTCTTTACTCCACTTGGAATTACTTACCCATCATATAACTTTCCACTTTCACAGTGGGGCACCTGCCCTTGTGCTCATTTGGGGAAAAGAATTAAACACAGCTTGAATGCTAGGGAAATATTTTCCAATCAAGGATGATTAGGCAATGCTGTGCCCTAGGAAGTGTTTCAGGCACTGTCACTTAATGAAGTTCAAGGAGAAATAAGAGGAAAATCACCTAAAGGTTTAGCCCACAGAGATTTTCATGTCATGAAGACTGGGTCTAGCTGAACTGAGATCCTTTGCGTCTGCATGATCTGTAATCCTTTTTGGCATCATTCCTCAGCTTTAAAATATTCCATCATTCCCATGCCAGTGGCCCTAACTGAAGACAATGTCTGTGCAACCCAGCCTTCAGGGTAGTCCTGAATCACACTGCAAATCATGGAAGGGCAAATTAAACATGTTACAGATATAGCTTTTGGAAGAAACTTACTTATTTTGTGGCTTTCCAACCATATTAATAGGAGGAAACATATACCTGACATAGAAGACCAGCTGTTGCCACAATTCTTCACCACAGGAAGAAGGAATATTCAAACATGTCTATCCCTCTCTAATTAAGCCTATATTACACAGACTATTTTTATATTATAAATGTACATTCTAGATTCTTCATTCCAATACTGTTCTCTTCCAGCATTAAAACCTGCTTATCTGAAGAACTCACGTAGCTGCAAAAATTTTCATTGGAAGAAATATGTTCTCATGTCATCTATTTTTGGCTTTCCATGCTGTGACAACAGAGGCTGGCCTGGTGTTTCTATATCTGAATATTTCTCAGGTAGCAGAAGAGCTGCCGCAGATTGCCTGGCACCTGCTCGAGGATGAGGTGAACAGAAAGCAAAGCAAAAGTATTTTTATTTCATCAAGAACATTTCGGCCAAGCCTTATTTGTAGAAGGTAAAAACTGAGGAAAGTGTAAATCGATGGGGAATGTAATCTTTTAATATTTTGGGAGCATGAAACAGTGAAATCAGAGTTCAGAACTAGATTTAAAATACAGTGGAGCAAAAGTGGCAGGTGCTGGGGAGAAATATCTTTTTCAGGATAAGTGATTTCAAGACATGGTAGCTACATTTTGGTAGTTCTAATCTTCTTTAAACAAAATAATTTCTGACAAGACAATATAAAAATATGGAACACAAATGCCAATAGAAACCTATTGCAAGTGTGAAACATCAGCAAAAAGCCTGTGGCAGCTGAGTAGAAAAAAAAAACCCAATGTACTTAGATACATTGTCTTTTGCTAATATACTTTTTGAAGATCTGACTTTTTTTAATAGAGCAGCTATTAAGAGAAACTAATTATGATTTTATTTTTAAGGGCCTGGATTTTCTCTTTCATGTATCATCCTAACTCAGGAGAAAGGCCATTCAAGCAAATGAGATGAGGTTGGTGTGAACGAGTTTAAATGATCACACAGAGGCCTCAAGATATTTATGGGAGGAATGAGTCATTCCTGTTCTGGTTGGATGATTGCATCAGTGGAGAATTAGTCTATCATCATGCAGGGCCTGAGCCTCCATTCTCCTACATCACCATACATCAGGAAACACCGTGTGAAGTTGGTCAGTATTTCAGTACCCTAAAACCAACAAGTTGGTAGCACTGAGCCCACAGCCCCAGTTCCACATAGCAGTTGTGCACTGACTCTAAAGAGGCTGCCCCATCTAAATCAGGAGATCAAGTGCTCCTTCTTCTTTAGTCTGTTTACCTAAAGTAACTTAGCAAAATTTAGTAAGACTTGTTTCTCATTTAAAATGTGAAGTAAGCGTGGTCGAAGAACATTCTTTTTCTAGCAACACATTCAAAAAAGTAGCTTTTCTTCCATCAGTCTCCAGCAACATGTCTACAAAGGAGACATTAATTAGGTAACACAAGTTGAGTTACTCAGACTCCATTTTACACTAAATGCAGGTCTGTGAGACATCTTCAGCAAGCCAAATCTTGGAATATTTTGCAATGATTTCTGGGTGAAACAACCATGGCAGAACCAACTGGATTTTTGTAATTTAAGGTACACACCAGATTTGGTGGTGCTAGAACAACATGTGACCCATCCATCTTATCACTAAGAACAAGCAATGCCAGCTATTCAAGAAGTCAGCTCACAAAGTGCTGCGGTGACTATCTAGAATAGATTATGAGATAAAGAAATGGCTGGAACATCTCCAGCAACTGTTGGAGTTCCCAAGAAGTTTTTTTCCTCACAGTAATGACTTTAGGGCTAATTAGAGGCAGAAAATCAAAGACAAATTCCCCAGACACCAGGTGTTTACCAGAAAAATCTCTTCCCCAGCCAGACACCATCCCTGGTCTCAGTGATCTCCACAAGCCTCTCCCCTACTTGACAGGAGGTGTTCTGCCTCCCCATCGTGTCTGTGCACTTCTCACTTTGGAGAATTGGGAAGGCTTAAAATCACCTTTAAGGTTGAGAAAACCAAGTGTGGATGCTGCTTGCAGCAGCCCCAGGAGCTGGCTGAGAACCTGAGTGAGGTTTTTCATGGTGTAGGCTACCAGGGCTATTGTGTCTTGCTGCTCTCCTGTCCCTGCCTGCCCAGAAGTCCACCACAAACATGAACCTGGAGAACACTGGATTTAAATAACTCCCAGTGCAGTTTTAATTCCTACTATTCCACCTTTTTCTGAAGATATTTAAGCACCAAGCACCGCAAGTATTGTGGTTTCATGTTCATGTTATAATTTATATTTACCTGTAGTGTTTGCCTGCATTAAGTGGTGTTTTTTCTCTTTTCCCACAAATAAGAGATGTCTGCACTACAACATAACCTTTGGGCAGCTCTATTAATATCTAAAGCCTGAGGATTTTTGGGAGGGAAAAAAAAGAAGATTATGTATTTATTCAGAAATTAAATGAGATTAATAATTTTGAAAGCAATTTACAAATAGCAATCAGCCCCTGCAATGAAGGTCAAAAGAAAAAGGACACATTAGCAATTGAATCTCTTCCCTTCCTTTAAAGTTTTAATGTTGCATACCTGTTAATGATGGGAAATATTCTTCTTCAAGAGTAGCATTTTCAAAAATTGGTAGGATCCTTTTGCTAATTCTAATCTGCTTTTAAGAAAATAATTTGCTAAAAAGGATTATAAAAAAGCATGAAAATGAAATGCCAGTGGAAACGTACTGCCTATACAATAAATAGTTAATGTATTTTCTAAATGAATGATTTAAAATAGCTATTAAAGTAAAGAGAATGAGCTTATGTTTCTAGTAATGACTTCTCTGCCTCAGAATGAAATCTGTAAATCCCTGATTGCAATTTCACATCCCAAAAGAACAAGCAGTCCTGGGACCAATGCTTATTGCCTTTATCATTAATACTAGCACACTAAATATGTAATTTTTATATCACTGGTTTGAATATTTAGATTTATACTTGTGTATGCTTTATATTTTAAATCCCACACAACCATTCTGTCACAAAAATAAAGCTCTCCTTCAACAAGGCTTTTTTGTACGTACATGTATACACAGACTTTCAGTATAACTACAATTTTATTCATAAGAGTGCATAATGATTCAGGCTGTGATTGTTAATAAAAATGCATTTCTAACCATCAAATTTGAGTCTATTATTCTAAGTTAATTGCATTTGCCCTAAAGAGACTTGCGACTGGCTGTCAGCCTATTTGTGTCAGTTCCATTTTATTCATCAGTCAATCTTGTCTCCTCTTTTTTCACATCCCATATATTGATCAAATAGATTTGTTAGCATGCCTCTGCAGCTTTAAAAAAGTTTTTGTTATTTGTCAGGTTTATTTGATTACTATATTAGTTGAGTGTTATCTTAATTGTTATTTCAATAGAAAATAAATGCCCTTTGATAGTCCCACAAGATTCCCATTAAATATAATCCATATAACAAGTTAGTGGATGAAGTGAATGTGGTGAGAAAATAAACACATTAAGCCTTTTTTAAAAGGTGGTATTAATCTGCAGCCGTATTGTACTTGATCCAAAAGACAGGAATAGAAATAAGTACAGTGTAAAACAATTTTGATAAACATCAGTGCCGTATCATTGCATATTATGCTATGTATAAAATACCTTAACAAAAAGATGTGTGATATAAAATAAACTGAGGCCATATCTGGAAGAATGGCGTTTGTGGTTATGTGTGAAATTGAACTGTATTAAATGCGGCTTTTGACACTAAAAATTAGGCTAGAGAGGCTGTACACAAAGGGAGGTGGAAGTGCTGTTATATGGGGCAAATTTTTGGTAGGGAGGGAAAAAAGGAAACCAGTTTTCAGGAAAGTATTGTAGCAAAAAGTAAGCATGTATGCAGGTAGCTTCTTCCTCTACAAAGGTGTGATACACAGTTCAGTGAAATTAAGAGTTTAGCTAGATTAGTATTTGGAGACAGCATCTTGTGCACATCAGTCCCTCTGTTTTTGGTAAGGAAGTCACAATACCAAAATTTTTACTGCAATCTTATCTAAGGGGAAGGTGATGCAACCAGTTTTCCCTTATGAATGTCTCAGAAACCTGTCTCTCATATCTTCATTATCAGCAAGGTTACATAACCCTGGCTCCTTGCCCAGCCTCAAATCTGGGATCTGCCCAGCTGGTACCTGAACTTACACAGTGTCAGAAATACCATCTCATTTTAAAAGATATGAGAAGTCCATATGTTTTAAGATAGCTACTCAAGATATAGAAGCATTGATTTAATAAAAATTTTAGGCAACATAATCTACTGCTTTACCTGTATTGAAGTACATTGACTGAACCCATTACTTCCTGAAACTGAGATGAAGAACCTTATGAAAAGCTGAATTTCTCTCATTTCTTTGGCCAGGATTAGTCAATCATCTGACTTCAGAGAAGTTTGAGTTCTGGTTTGAATAATTATCTGTAGCCAGCTGCACGGGGTAGGTGTGAGAGTAGGGACAAAACTAGACTTCCACAAAAGCAATTTTTTCCTGGCTTAATCTCTTCAGTCAAGGTGAGATGACTTGCAGCAGGATGGGTTTGTCTACCATTGATTTCTGTAGGAGTTTAGGCAAGACTGAACAACAATTCTACCCATCAGGTAGAGCTGGAATGATGAACACCACCCTAAGGGGGACCTCTCTCATTAGAGCAGGAGCATTTTTAAGGGCCTATACCTGGCTGAGGATGCTTGAAAAATCCAATTCCCAGACTGTTTTTCATCTGGAACCTCTTTATCAGTATTTCATACTAAACTACCATGCTAAATCTTCAGATGCCCTAAAAAAACCCTCAAATTTGCAGTCATCCTAGAGCTGTTAGCAACACTCCTGTGATTCAGAAGCACACGGTGTGATGATGGTTTCAAGCTAAACTGTTATGACCAGCTAGTATGGAATATAAACAGGAACAGATGAGAGGAATACAGCCTCAACATTTTTGAGACAACAAAGAAAGAGTGAAATGATTGCTACATAAAAGACATTTCAAAGACCTCCCAGAAAAGCAGGCATAAAAATCCCCAATAAAAAGGCTCAGCAAGAAAACTGTCACACCCCCTAATCCTCAGCAGACTCTAACAAGATGTTCGCATGAGCCAGAGATTGTCTCCTTCCCCAGAAGACAAAAGGCACAGAAATCAATACTGTCTAGCATAGGATTAGGAGGCAAGAGATAGATAAAAAGGATTCCTTAACCTTACAATTAGAAACCCCAACTCTCCAGCCAAAAAGATAATCAGAAACAGACTGCAAACCTGTGTCACAATAATTGCTGCATCTTTTACTCTTTGAAAACTGATATTTTCAGAAGATTTTTTTATAATTTATTGCCACCCCAAGAAAGGTTTTGATGGCCACTTAGCTGCAGACAACTGCTGCGACCAAACCACAATTCAACACACATGGCAATAGAATTATTTCCTAGTCTTTATGTTTTAACCACCTCCAACCAAGCAAAAATTATATTACCAATGCTTGTACCAACCTCCCAGTAAATTGTACCACTAAAAGCAAAATTATATGTAATGCACTACTTCTAACAAATGATCAGCTTACTGTGCCCTGAACCAAACACTTCCACAGATTCTTCATGCCAAACCTGGCATAAGCATGTGCTCTGATTAAAAAGGAAACAACTTAGTTGTTATAGCAAGCGTCTTTAGCTTTATTTGGTATTACTAATGCTTTTAAACAGAAGGCAGGGTACTGGCAAGAGTAAAAAACAGACTTGAAGGGGGAGGAAACCTGCAGGCTGGAAAGAAGCTGCAGTCTCCTAAGTCTGACCCTCCTGCTGTAGATAACGAGTGACCAGAAGATGTGAGAGCTGGAGAAGTTTGCTGCACAGAAATTTCAGACTCTTTCAGAAGCTCAGCAAGGCAACCACAAGACCTTGACAATGACATTTATGAAGCCTATATTAGCTTACAGCCATTACTTCAGCATCCAATCATATATGCTTAGGTACTGTATGCTTCCACTTTACACGGGGTTAAATAGCACAAGTTCTTATTGAAGGACAGTCAGAAGTTAAGCCGTCAGCACATCCAATGTTACAAGAGTTTCCTGGTCTTCCTGGTGCTATCAGGAGAGGAAAAGTCAAATAATTTCTTTTTTCTCCAAGTGCAAAATGCTTGCAAACCATCACTTCATCATGTTACAAGACTTTCCTGGTGCTATCAGGAGAGAAAAATTTCTTTTTTCTCCAAGTGCAAAATGCTTGCAAACCATCACTTCATGCTCCTGTGATCCTACTGTCTACTGAACCTTAAATTTCCTGCCTTAAGCTAACTTTCCACGGTTTTGTTCAGTGCAAGTTAGACACTACCTCAGAGCTGCCTCATGTTCTGTGGCAGATGAAATAATCCCTGTAAGTAAACTACTTGAAACCACTTAGAAAGAGGTTGGCAGAGATGCAACTTAAACCATTGTCATTTGTCATGGAAAGACAAACAAATCACCCTTCCCAGAAGAGTCATGACTCAAAATAAACACATGGAAACAGGCATGAATTTCTGTTCCCTTTTTAGCAAGCTCAAAGACAACATAAAGCTTGTCTTACACATTCTTGGAGAATAAAAAGGAGAAATGATATCTACAGATTTCGAAGCACATTTTCTGGACCTCAGTCCAGATGGGAATAAGTCATTCCCTCAATCCACCCCCAAAGGCTGAAGCCAGACAGAGCAGCCCAGGCTGTGAATCAAACAGGGTGGGAGCAGAGGGCAGTGTGGTCTGCACGGTGGCACAAGCAAATTAATCCCTTCTCAGACACACAGCTCCCCAGGGACTCCATGTCTTGCTTGTGGCAAAGTGTCAGAGTCTCACAAGCCTTTGCCTACAAGCACACTTGTCCCCAAGCCACAAGAAGCTCCCCTGCTGTCCAGCTGGAAGGCCAGCTTTGCTGGAATTCAGTCTGGGAATATGGCACCCTGCCTGTTATCTGAAAGTTATTTCCAGATAACATTTTTCTCATTTTATAGCAAAGCAAGCTACTGGTTAGCACTATTAGAAGCACAACTTGAGACACAATTTGTATTCAGATCAAGATTTACCAAAGAAACTGCAAAACATTATTTTTGTGACCTCTGTGTGGCACAAAATCTCACACCCATTGGGATCCCAGGGCCACCCAAGCATTCAGTCATTTAGATGAGAGCTACATCTTCCCCTCCAAACAGAGGAGAAAGGCACAGTGCTACAGAGATCACCAAGTTTCCAACTTTGCCAGTTAAAGATTTTGAGATTCTCAGAGGTCATAGTGGTGAAAGGCTACACAAAAGCCTAGAATACCTAAAAAGATAGGAAGCACTGCTATGCTGAAACAGAGAAGTAAAGATGGGCGAGCTAAACTTGAACCTTCAAAATATTCCAAACCCATGGTTCAGAAATCTATACTGGGGTTATGTTTAATAACTTATTCCATGACCTTCAAAAGTCCAGCATCTTTATCTGTACCATTGGTAGCAGCAGGGATGTGACAAAGCATACAGCTCATTACCAGTGGTTACCTCAGGTAATGAAGGTTTACATAATTAAGATTTTCATTTTGGTGCAGGTATCAGATACAACACTTGCAGTGGTTTGCCCTGCAACCAAACAATTCCTTCACCTTTAATGGGCATTAGGATGGTCTCTCATGGATTGAGGCAGACTCATTTCACTGGTCAGGTGCATAAAGAAAGCTCAAACATGGGCTACCAAAACAAAGACAGCAGAAGACAAATTTTACTCACTCAGAAACTCAGGGTTCAATGCTGCATCAGTGAATCAGGATCCCCAAGCAGTCTCTGCCCTTTTGGGTAAGCCAGGTTGTGTCAACTGCACGAAAATTGCTGCATTCCCTGGGGAAAACACAGAATTATAGAATCACTTTTGTTGGAAAACATATCCAAGATCATCTCAGTAAGAGGCCACAGAACATGAACTAAAGGGAAGGGGCATCTCCCAACTTCTATTAGGAATCAATTTTAACATACTCATGAAGTCAATTAGGGGACATAGCTTGACTTTTCTCTTTCCTCTGATAACAATACAGCTTTGAGGTGTTCACAAAACACCCATGTGGGATAACAAAGGCACTTCACCAGCTCAGGAGCTTCTCCTGCTTAGTGAAACTTTCTTTTCCCATTATTTTCTCAAATTGGGCAGCCCCTTAGACACTCAGGTAAACCCCTCACCTACTCTGCTCTTGGAGCAGAGCACCACTTCAGGTACTCAAGTAGCACTTTCCATTAAAAAAAAATAGCTCAATAAGTCTAATTCCATTGGGGGATGGAAGCAACACTTTTTCCTTCATATTTTTCATCTGTTTCAGCTTTCAGCCCATCTTTAAATTGAGATTATTTTTTATGTTAATGATGCTAAAGAAACATTTTGAAGTTTACTCAAAACAGCAGTACAAACACAAAAATGCTGTGCAGAGGCCTAAAAGCTTTAGAGCACGAGAATGAGCTCATAACCTCACCACCATTCTCTTATGAAAATTGAGTAAGAACCCCAAAAGGGTCAGATTAGGAGCCACAAAAATGCTGTTTATTCCTGTTTGCAGGATCTCACTTGATTACTTTTGTATCAGGCAGCCCTTAAGCTGCCTCCTTTCCAGGGCTACTAATTTTGCACATTACCTGGAGAACTGCCATGATGCTGTTTGCCCTCTTTCCTCTATTTATCTGCTGAAGAAGAAGCAAGGCCTGTGGCCCTCTCCCCTCCCAGCTGAGGATGTTTTCCTAACTGAGGCTTCTCATACCAATTAACACCATCTGAAAGCCTTTAGAATGGGGAGATATGCCAATTTATCTGCTTTCTACCCAGCCACTCCAGAAGTGGGTAATGCTTATCTGCTCCAATTACTTCTGAAAATGTCATTTGGAGCGTCCCAGATGGAGCCAACCCAAGAGACCTTTCAGATTTTGGCAGTGGCCCTCAGCAGTGCTCACCATGACCATTAATTGGGGTGTTGCTGATTAAAGGATGAGTACACCAGGCTGGGCAGCACCCACAGGCTGGGCTCTTCCAGTAGCAATGAGCTGGCTGTGTTAGAAACCACATCATCCAAAAATTTTAGAAAGCACCATGGCCCCACAAGGAATGGACACCCAAGACCCCATTGTTGCCATCAAAAAGCCTACACCTGATGGATTCAGTACCTCATGAGGACCTACAAGAGAGCTGGGAGGGGGCTTTTGGCAAAGGCATGAAGTGATAGATAAGGGGGAACGGCTTAAATCTGAAGAGTAGGTTTAGAGTCGATATCAGGAGGAGATGTTTTACTGTGAAGACAGCAAGACACTGGCACTGGTTAGCCAGAGAAGTTCCCCATCCCTGGAAATGTTCAAGACCAGGCTGGATGGAGCTCTGAGAACCCTCAGCTGGTGGAAGGTGTCCCTGCCCATGGCAGGGGGCTTGGAATAGTATGATCCTTAAGGTCCCCTCCAACCCAAACCATTCTGTGATTCTGTTTGTACTGGATGCACACACAATGCAAACTTTCTCTGCTACTTAGAGGACACTGATGATGTAGGTAAGGTCAAGATGCTCACCTGCTCTGATAAAGCATGAGGAGGTAAATCATCCTGTGCAACTCAAGTCATTCAGATGGTACTTTTGGCATTTCCCCCCCCCCTCCTGCTTTTGTTCTGTCAGTCTGAAGAGAACAGCTCGTGTGATGTAATTTAGAATGGAGCTTTTTTAAAGCTTTCACTCAGGAAAAGCTTCAGGAGCTCTGGGGGTATAGCTTAGCTCAGAGAAATAGAAAGAAAGCAAGTTTGCATTGACAGCTTGATCCCAGAGAGAGGTGGCTGCCTGCTTGTCTAACAGGTCCTCTGGGTCTGGATGAGGCAGAGACAGAGGAGCAGTCATATTAAGTGAACGCGCGCTGCCAATGTTAAAGGAACAATTACCATTATTCTGCATAGTTCACTGTTTGCTACTGCTATTTCCTTCAATAAAACCTCTTTTCACTTGCCAATTGGAGCTTGTCATGTAACAATATTTCTTATGCACAATACACATACTAAAATGCCCCTGTGTTTTTAATACATTTATAGTTGTTAACAATAGCAGTATAGCGACAGAAAAAACTGTGCTTGCTTTGAATACAGAACAGATTGAAAAAGAACAAACCAGTGGCCCTGCTCTGAAGGATTAATGGGGGTTAGATTTTGCCTAATCTGTGTTAAAATAGTGACACCTCTTCCATTTCTTTGACGCCCACTTCTTCCTCTCAGGGCCTGGGCTGTGACCTCCTCGCTTGGAAGGGTTTGTACACCTGAGCCTTGTGCAAAACTTCAGTAATGATTTTATGTCATGGATTGTTTGTACACCTGAGCCTTGTGCAAAACTTCAGTAATGATTTTATGTCAGGGAGTGCTGGGGAGAGCATTGGGCTCTCGCCTGTCCCCAAGCCAGGCAGCCCCAAGGAGGATGGACAAGAGGTGCCACTCCTGTGTCCTTGGCAAGCCCAGCCTGCTGAAGGCTGCCCAACAACCCTTCCCTCCTTGTGCGTGGTGCACAGACAGGTGGGAGCTGTGCTGCCATCCAGCAACACCTGAAACTCTGGGGTTCACTGCCCACATCAGACTAACAAAAGTCCTTGTGAATGCAGCTCCTGGTGAAGCAGGACAAACAGACAGATCTGGGGAGACTGGCATTTCCCTGGGGCTGTGGAGCTCTACAGCTCTCCTCCAAGAGCTCACACAATGCAGACATTGTGTTACTACTGCACTTGCCAGCATCACAAAGCCAGGTGGAAATGACCACAGCGAAGGTGCCACGGTGAGAAGAAATTACGTGTTTGCACTTCTAAGCAGGCTGAACCTCATATTTCATGCACCCAAAGGAACAAGCAGCTGTTCAGAAACCTTTGTGGCACAATCATGAAGGAAACTTTCTTCTGCCATAAGAGTCGTGTTTTCTAAGAACGCTATTTTCTTCAGAACGAGTTAATATACACAGGAAAAGACATCTTGAGTGTTCCTGACTCTCCTACACTATCCAGGAATAGTGATAGACTGCGAGTTTAAACACATTCTTCCACTGCACAGCTAGAGAAGTGTGTTTAATGCTGTGAGCAGAACATTTACCGTGTTTGCCTTTGCCAGAGCCGGCAAGACTACACCACTTTAAGAGTACTTATTACATACATAAGTAACAGTGGATGTCATCTGTCTGCCCCCAGAATAGATGTTTTGCATCTTTGGTGCAGGGAGAAAAGAGGATTTGTGAAAAGATGCACAGCATGATACATCTTCTGCTTCAGATATTGCTAATTGCTTTGTCTGTGCCTTTTTCTGAGGAAAAGAGCAAGGAAACCCAGAGAAGGCCACCATACTGGAGGCTGGTTTGGGGCCTGATCTGAGCCCCCTGGAACTCTTTTCTTTGACATCTGGAGGTACAGGATCAAGCCCTTGCAAAGATAAATAAGTAGTTTTCCAGCATGGTCCAGCACAGCCTGTTCTGCAACACCTGGGGAGGTGCTCAGATGGCAATAAGATTAATAATGTTTATTACAGTGTGCAAGTCCAGCTCCCAGTTGTGTTCCAGCCCAGCATGCAGGCAAGAGAGAAACAAATGGAAGTGTTTGCTGGAAAAGACTCATAGAAGACATAAGACTCACAGATTGCCACTCACCATTGGGTTCAAGTCAAAGAAAAGCTTTTATACCTCATTAGAAGATGTGGAGGGTTGTAGTCATATATATCATATGTCAATTTACCAACAGTAGAGATCTAAGGACTACCTGTGAGAAGTGCTGCATCTTTTGTGATTTGCAGCTCTATTTCACAGCATTTAAAATGTTTGGACGTATATTTTAAGAATATATATGGGTTGGATGGTGTTAATATACGTGGGCTTGTTAGTGTTTCCCCCCACCAAATGAAAACGCTGACATTCTTGGAACAGCTCTGCCATTAATGCTGTGCAAGGATATCTTTGTGACCATAACTGTGTGTAATGCCTGCTTTGGGAATAAACTCTTGGCACACCACTTCTGTGTCATTCAGAAAGCAGCACAGTTGTCAAGGACCTTGGGACACGAAAGGAAGACACTGTACTGTCTTTTCATTGGAAAGTTCACAAATTCTGCCTAGAGATCCCTCTGATATTTTCACTTTTCAATACATAGTGATTACCAAAAATAAAACTGAGAATTTTAAGTGCTTTCCAAATTTAATGACACAGAGTTTTACATGGAAAAAATTTCTTTTGTAATCAGCTCAGCATTTTCTGGTTTATATTACCCATAAATTTTCCCAGCTAAAGAGTGAGCAATTGCTCAAGGTTGTCCATGGGTGACATCTACCTTTAGTTACTGTGGCAGTGATTAAACAAAGCCCCGTCCACTTCTGGCTACTCAGCTCAGGTTAGGATTTTGTTTCTGAAATTTGGTCATATTGGCAGACAATCTTAACCTCATTGTGGGGTGAGTCATTAACCACGAGAGGAAGGAGGAGTGAATTAATGCAGCAGTGACATCAAAGCAACAATAACAACAATAACAATTGTAAAGTTTATTTTGTCTCTGCTTTGAAAACAGTAAGGTCAATTCAAATGAGACAATACATCAAACCTTCCAGTTTCACTCTGTGCAGTGAGGAATAAAGAGAATTTGAGAGGTTTGAGTTAGCCCTGCAAAACAAGAAGATGTCCATGAGCACTGGGATGGATCTGCCCCAGCAGCCACTGAGGGGTGTGCAGGCAGCCCCATCAGAGCATGGCCTCAGGGGCTCTGTGTGGTGCTGTGCATCCCAAATCCCAACCTGGGGAAGAGGACAGGGACTGGCACAGACATATGGTAACAGGGGTGACCTACTGACATTAATAAAAACAAGCATTGCTAAGCCCTCCACTTGGAGTGGGGAGGACAGGGCTGTGTGCTTTCAGTTTGGGTTCAGTTTGTGACTTGTTCTGAGTTTTTAAATTATCCCTTTTAGCAAATCTCAGCAGAGTGCAGTTTTAAACAAAAAGAAAGAAAAAAATAGTTTGGAAAGCAGAATTTAGCTTCATTTACAACACTTTTTAGGGCTGTTTCATACAATAGGGCCACCACACACCTACACGGTCCTCCCCATCTCTGGAGTTCTCAAGGCCAGGTTCCACAGGGCTTGGAGCAACCTGGTCTAGTAGCAAGTGTTCCTGCCCATGGTGGGTGGTTGGGACTAGATGGTATTTCAGTCCCTTCCAACCCAAACCACTCTATAATTCAGTAAGACAAAAAAAATCCAGTCTGGAGCTTAAATACAACTTCAGGTATAGCCTGAATACAGGCTATATAGCCACCCTGCCTCAGTTACTCCCAGAGAGGATGATCTCTTTCAAGACCTGCTGGAATAACAACAGGGTGCCAGGATGCTCTGATCATAAAATTCAAAACAGGGAGAAGATGATAAAAAAAATTACCTAACAGCAAGAAGCATGTGAAATACTATGAGATCCTGCTGCTCTCTGGACCAACCCCAATTCCTGCAATAGATTTATCTCATGGAAGCCATTCAAAAAGTCAGGACTGCCAGGACAGAAATATGGACCTAAAGAAAAAAAATGACAGGGAAAGAAAACAGTGGCTGAAGGGGAATTTGAGAGAGCTAATCTAAAGGGGAATTTGTGAGACCCAATCTACAAACAAGTCCTGAGGGCTCTTATAAGGCTCTCCTGAAAGGTGCACAGCTGTATCCCACATCCAGCCCCCTGGGTTTCAGGGATTGCCTTGCCTGTTGACCAGCTGATGTTGTGTTTCTGCTTCAGTTAACACTGATACCAAAGCTGTGAGGTTCCTGTGACAATTCGGTGATTTATCCTGGTGCTCATCAGCTGAGGCTCCTGAGGACCTCGCAGCAGGCTGCGACAGGGAGCCATGGACAGGAAGGGCTCTGGGCAGGCCCTGCAAACCAGCCAGTGAACACACTGGGAATTTTGCTATTGTGGGCATTTAGGGCATGAATTATGCACAGCCTTTAACACAGATGATGATGTCTGATGCAACAGGGACTTTGGACTTAGCACATAAAAACCTTTCCATAAATTGCTCAGTCCCCCTTCTTGCAAAGTCGTTACAACTCCAAGGTGTAAGAGAACAGCATAAAATTCACACTGATCCCTTCAATTCTTTTTTAAGCATCTTTAAATCCAGCTTTTTTTTCCTGCTATACATCTTACTTTTTATAGTTAAAAGTAATTTTGAAGCAAAAAAGAACATAAACAATATACACTGACTCTTGACACTCCATTGCTTTTTTAAACTAGAATAATAAAAATTTGCAAATGAACAAAAGAGTGGGAGGAAGATATCTGATTTACAATGTTTTTGAGATAAAGAACACTATAAAAAAAGATCAATGTGAATAATAAAGCATTGTTAACTGAGTCATGACATTTCTATTCTCAGTGAAGATTTGAACAGTAGAGCTCTGCAAATGAGCACCTTGTGCCATTTTCAAAGTGGGAGGAAGACATATAATTATAATTTTTAAAGTGAAAAGAATTTTTAAAAAAATCCCTGTGAAAAAGTTTATTGAAAAACATATCGACATATCAATATGACATAAATTACTTTAATTTTATTAAACTGGGGGGGGGGGGGGAACCTCTTTTTGAAGACTGGCTGCAGAAAGCATTCCTTGAAAAGAATTTTCTTTATTAAAAACTCTTTGCTAAGATGAAACAGCACTGAATGTCAGCACTACCGTATATTTATTCTGTAACTCTTCCAACAGCCAAGATCTATAAAAGAAACATATTTTCAAAACAGTTTTAACCTCCATTGTCTTGATCATTCGTATTAACATTTTTCATGTCACCTATTGAAATCCCTTAAAGGAACCTTTTATTCAGTCAAAGTTAATGAAGCCGTTTTCTTAAACAGCCTCCAAAAAGTAAAAAGGACGTAATGTTGTACATTTTATTTGACATACGTTTTCTGCCATTTCACTTATTTGTGTGATGAGAGCAATACTTCATATTTATGCTATCAAGTCTGCAGAGAAAAGTGATTTTGAGACAGAAGAAAACCAACTCTGCTCTTGCTGTGTGTGCAATTTAAATCCACAGCGAAAATACAGCATTGATCAGATTACTCCAATTGAATCATTTAGTGCTTTGGCATTCCTGAAGTTAGGGCCCAGCTGTGAAATCATAGTTGGGGCCAAACATTGCTGTTAGGTGAGTGCACATGGCTCCCATTTTCTTCAAAGGGAATGACACACATGGCCAATATTTAGCTTTCACCTTTTCCATTCTTTAGCTAGCAAAGCCAGAACCAGTGGAGTATATGCAGGCAATTTAACCGAATTAAGAATACAATCAAGATTTTCCAGGACTTACTAGTGATTTGGGATATATAATTCAATACACATCAAAACACAGATGCTCAGCGTATTCTGAAAATCAGGCCATCTCGAATGTCTTGCTTTAAGCAGGTAAAATCATAAATTACTCTGAGTATTTTGGCCATTGGATCCTAACAAACTGGGTGTAATACACTTCTTCAAAATTATAAACTCCAATTTCTGGCTTGGATAGGATGCCTGGGAGAATTACAACATCCCAGCCCATTTTTGTTCCTGTGTTGGCACACGGTTCTCCCCTGCCATTACCATTAGAGGACTTGAACACAGTGCAGGTGCCCTTCTGCAGCAGGTGACCCCTAGGGAAAATCCAGGTCCTGGCTCTGCTGTCCCCCTTGGGATGCACTGAGCTGCTGGGATGGCCCACAAGACCTTATAGCTAAATGCCATGGAGAAAAAAAAAGGATACATCCCAAAAATCTAGCTGCCCCATGCTGCATGCAGATCTTCATTTCAACTCAAGGTCAAGTGGAAAACTTTTCTACCATCCTTGCTGACTCTCCTCTTCACTTTCTCCTGACTCCATCTGTTCCTCACCCATCTCCTTCGTTCCGCACTCGCCTCCCTCTTCTTCCTGTGTCCATCTGTTCCCTCCTTCCTCGACACAAGTTGGGGAAGGGAAGTAAATTCAGTCATTCACTGAACAGATTTCAAGATGAACCCCCTCCCTTTCCAGTTCTAACTTCATTCATCATGGTAAAAATTATAATGAATAGAAATGTTGAAGGTGAAAATTTATTAGGGATTGTGTTGCTTTCTTATATGAAAAGCAGTTAAAGCGGCATATAAACATTGGCTTCATTCATTTTTTCTTAATATATGGCATAATTAGTGAGAAATATTAGTGGAAGTGCTTGCTATGCAGTCCATCAACACATGCCTGTCAGAGCTTAGGATCTGGGCCAAAAGTTTTTGCCAGTCCTATGATAGATTTACAATAAGCCTATAGAAGGCTTTACAGTTAGCTGGGTCACTAATTCATGAAGTACAATGTATGCAATGAGGTCAAAAATTCACTATTGATAAAATACCCCCTCCTGGGATTGCACCATTAGCTTTGTTACTGCAACAGCAAAATAAAGTAAACCCAAAGCTCCTGTGAATTACCAGTCCATCATCGTAAATCAGTAGTGAAGCACTTGCACGAGTTCATGATGTCATCTGAAGCCCGGGATATATTTATAGCCTTGTGTACTATTTCCTGTTTCCTCATGACAAAAATAAACAGTCTCCAAATCCCCTGCATCCTTCTGCCTGAGCTCAGCAAAATGTAATGGGCACGAATCTCTGAAAGCCCCTGTGATATATTGGTCTGGAGCAGCTCCCTTCGATGGGCCACGGCGCCCACGCTCCCTCCGGCCTCTCCCATGTGGGCAACAGCAGTTCCCATGGAGTTTGCTCCATCTGCTGCACTCACTGCTGGGATAGTCCCACACCCCCTCCTGCTTTGCCTCCCTGACACATGGAGAGAGAAGGAAAGGAGATTTAAGTCTCCAAGCCTTAGGCATGGAGTGAACAGCCTGGCAGGCCCATCTGAGGTGGAGGAGCTCAGCACTGTTCCGTGTGGGGACCTGGGCTTGTTACCACAGGGACCTTGGGCATCTTGTCCACCAAGACTGACAAGCCATGAAGCTTGGAGTTTGGGCTTAAATTTCCTCTCTCTTCCCTTACTCAAGATTTGGGATCCTCATTTAAGGTTTCTGAGGTGTTTGAGCTTGGGTGACGCCCCACATTTCATCTCAGACCTCCCAGCTCTCAAATTTTCTGTACCTAACTGAATTACTGTGTTTGCTGGTGATTCTCTTCACCTCTTCTTGGGTGAAATTTTCTGTCTTGGCAGTTTATTTTTTGCTTCCTTTCCTGAAACAAGACAGAGGGTAACACAAACAGCACACCATGCCATGTAACCTCCCTCTGCAAGGAAGCAGATTTGCTTCTGTTTGACCTCAGACCAACAACTCGTGAAGTCAATGACTGTCACTAAGTGGCTGTGAGTAACAGCTGTGCCAAACCACATTCATTTGACACTTATCCCTCTTCAATTTTGTTTTCTTCTCTCCACCAAGACCGTCGCACCAGCTCCCTGCCTCTACTGGCCCTCCCTGGGGTGACACCGAGCAGTGAGGACCATCCAGGTAAGATGCTGTCCCCATGCATGCAGAGATACTCCCTCCCTGGCAGGCCATTATATCCATTAAATGATCAAGAAAAGGCGTTGTGTTTTTATTTGGCTTTTGCCTTTTTGAAGCACTGCTGTCAAACCCTGAGGTTTGGGTTTCTCCATTCTATGAGAACCACTGTGTTCAGACCAAGCCTTCATACGTACAAGTTTTCATCCATCAGGTCTGATGTAGCTCTGCCTGTGTCATCTGGGGACTGAATGGACATGGCACACAGCCCTTTCAGTGATGAGCATGTGCTACATTAAACAGACAGGTAGCGACAGCAGGGCACGGGGAAATGAATGCTGCACTGATACACCAACATGCCTCAGGGGAAAATTAAAAAGTTACAGGTCCTAAACTGCTACAGTTTTCCACACAGTTTAGCATTAACCCTTGGGACTCCTTGCTACAGGGGCATGAGACAAAGGGCCACTGCCAGGATGGATTTGGAATAAATGCCAGCACTGAGTAGAGCCACAGGCTCCCTCGTCCTTTGCTTGTAAGACATGGATGAGCCCTAGGAGGGTCAGAGATCAATTCTCCTTCCCCTTCAGTGGAGTCTCCTCCTAAACAGCTGCTCTGAGAGCTGCTTGGATTACCTGCATTGCTGCAGTCCCTGTTCAGCAGAACAGAGCACCTCTTAAACCCTCTGTCCCTTATCAAAAATAGACTTAGAGCCCTTGTATACCTCTATAGTAAATCTAATTTCAGAAGCATGCAGGGAAACTGCAGACTCCTCTTCTCCAGGGCTGCAAGATGCTGGTTTGTGCCTAAAGCCAATGAAGAGAAATAGAGGTCAGGGGACATACTGCAAATGCCAGTCTTGGTATCACTGCTCCTCCCTATTAACCAGAGGGATCTGGGGCTGGCCTCAGTGGAAAGTAAGTGATTTACTTTGTGCTTTCATGAATTTAGACACTTGTAGTCAGCCATCTGAATCGCCCAACTCCAAAAAGAAAAAGAAAAAAGAAATTCCAAGTGAGTATTGAGACTATCTTTAATACAAACATGGGTGAACAATCCCAGTGTTCTACTGCAACAGCCAAGGCGAGTCCCAGCTTCCCCATGTGAGGAAGAAAGTTGCTACTTCATACTACTTAAAAATGGCACATTGTGGGGGTGTACCTTTAGCAGCCTCTGCCTAACAGTCTAACACTGAATAATCTGAGATTTCTTCATCATGATACACTTATTTTTCCCTTTAAGTTCACTTCAGTGGTTGATTTCTATATGTTAAAAACACAGACATATGTGGGCATTTGAAGCTGAAGACAGACTCTTAAAGGAGAGTTGCAAAGTTTGACCCTCTTCCCATCTCTAATTGTAATTTGGGGATTTTTATATTCTCATTTAACAGTAATCATAATTAGTATCAGTGGTATATAATATATTTTTAAAGCCTATTTGGCTACATCTATGTGTTCCAAACTCTCAACCTACTACTGTTCTATCCAGCAACAAACCATAATAGAAAAAAAAAAAAAAGTGCTAACCACCTTTTATTTCTGCTGGTCTAGCACAATCTTTATTTCTTCAGACACTTTGTGCAAACATTAAATTGATAAAAGACATAATGTAGATGGACCCACAGCTGAACTGAAGGTAATTGCATAAAAATGAAATGGAGACCTATAATTGTACACTGCTTTAGCCTCTCCTGCAGTGTTTTCTGGAAGCAAGGATCTCGCTTGTCATAGCAAGTTGCTTGTTACAGTGATTGCATGAAGACTTGATCTAGCTGTACAAGACAAGTATAACATTACTGAAAGGGAGCTTTTCAAACTAAAAGTCTGACACTAAAATGTACTGTATTTTCCAAGATGTAGTATGCTTTAACAAACAGAAGAGTCTCTGAGTGACAGCTTTTGTTACCCTTTTGTTTGATGGTGCTGTATTGAAAAATTCAGGTTATGTCTATGCCTTTCTATTTCTGGTTTTGATTTCTCTTCAACAGCACTTCAAGAATAAAAATTGACTCCAAGTATGAATAGTAGAAGTCGGTGGATACAGTAAATGTCAGTCTGGCATTTACTGATTACTTCTGTCAGACTTTTTTTCAGTCTCGCCTCTTGAATGCTTAAATCCATTCCGTGGGCCATTGTATTGTTGCGGAATTGGGGAACTCAACAAATATATCATGGATTAAAACATATCTAGTTTAGATTTTTGGGCAGATTTTGAAAGTGGAAAATAATAGTTATTCTTGCCTAAGCCTTTTGATCTGATCCATGTGTATCCAAAGGCTCAGCCTGGGTGTAGCTCTCAGGGTGAGCAAACAGGACCCATTTGTGATATTGGCACCTGGCTAACAGGGAGGGCTTGTGTCTTTTGGACTCACAAAACAATTGCTATCCAATAAATCTAATGCCTAAGAGGGTCATTGCTTCCTCCTGAGCTCTGCTGCTTTAATCAGCACTTTTCCTGGAGATGGTTTGTTATTGAATGAAAGTGCAGGCAAACCTGTGGAATGTCATTGATTTACAGACACTGGAAAACAGTCATGACTCTGCATGAAAGGACATCCAAAATACATGAGTTTTCACATTATGGACTGAAGAGGCTGGCCAAGAAGTCAGAAAG
Organism: Pyrgilauda ruficollis; assembly: GCF_017590135.1. Classification (NCBI taxonomy): domain Eukaryota; kingdom Metazoa; phylum Chordata; class Aves; order Passeriformes; family Passeridae; genus Pyrgilauda; species Pyrgilauda ruficollis. The sequence goes on from NW_024508101.1 coordinate 4,392,146, forward strand.
GAGGGGGGAAAAAGCTGTATGTATTTGCTCTGAGGGGAAAACTATCAACAACTCATCACAGATGGGCAAACCCAGACATGCATAGCCTCGGATGCTGATTTCCTATGACCAAGGGTACAAGCTCAGGGGAGAACTGTTGTGCTTTACACTGCTGGGTCACACTCAGTGGTGCCACTGCCTCTCCTGTCCTTCTCATCTTGCCTGTGGCTTTCCTTCACCATAATGCTCACAAAACCTGACAGTTATAGGTTTCTGAGCCGCCTCTCTGTGCCACTGCTCTCTTGCTGCCTCCACTCCATCTTTCACTCCCTGCCCAAGGCCAAGTCTCCTGGACAGGGAAATTCACATTTCCATCACAGTAGACTTTGTTGTCATTATGACTTCAAAATCAAGAAGTCAGTTACCTCTGCCAACACACAATTTTAAAGCAGTGATTTAAAATGAAAATGATAGCCTAGTTTTTATACTTATCTTATCCCAAGATCTCTACTAACTTCTACCCAGCTTTTCTGCTTCTACGTATTTCACTAGGTAAAAATGACAGAAAATGGCTAGAAACACGTCTAGAAATTTAAATTACTTGCTCACTCATTCTGTAAGTAAATGGAGTCACATAAATCATAGGAAAATTAGCTTGGAAGGGACTCTAGAATCACCACATTTAGCCTCTGTCAGAAACCCAGAGTAAGAGCAGGTTGCTGGGGTCCATGCCCAGCTCTTCATACAACCACAGCCTTGCTGTGGTCTGTTCTGGTGCTTTACACATCCCATGATGAGGAATTCCTTCTCTGGACAGTTCCAGTTGCCTTTGCTGCAGCTTCTGACAGTGCCCTCTCCTCGTTTTCCATCTGTGCCCTGCTGGGAGGAGTTGGGGTCTGGCTTCTCAGTTTCCCTGGCTCTGGAGGGGAACAAGGCATCCAGAACTGTTCTTTGCCTTCTCCTTCACGCCAACCAAAGACAGCTCCCCCAGCCTCTGCTCACACAGAAGGTCTTCCAGACCCCTCACCACCTCAGTGGCCTTCACTGGACTTGAGCAAGATACCACTTATCTCTCAAATCCTTGCTTCCCCCCTCTTCAAGCCTTATGGTTGCACTGGTTTTTCACTTACCCTGCAATCCATCCATCCCACCCACATTTCCTCCTCTCTCTGCAAGGATAGTGGGGGATCAGCTGCAGTCTCATCAAGGTTTCACTCTCTGTCAGCATTTCCTTGGCTTTTCTTTACCATGTGTCAGAAGTCAAAGGTACCTAAAAACCAAGAGATATGCGGGCCCTCTCTTCAGACTCCTTGCAGGCAAGTGCAGACGAACTACTTCAGAGCACTCACTGTTCCTCTCAGAAAGTAGCATTTGCAAAACTGAGGTGTTTGTAAAGATTGATTTTCTGTATATAGCTCAAGAGCAAGCATATCACAAGATTTAAGTGAGATAAAAAGTGAGGCTGTGCTTGATGTGAGGTGCAGGAGTTAATCAGCTGTAGATAAGAACTGATGAGGTTTTATCATCCCCTCCATGGAGAGAATGACTGTGTTTCTTGGCCACTTGATCACTTCAGAGATCGAGTGAAACTATATATCAACCCATGTTTATCTGTGCCTGAAGAGTTCTTCGAGAATAAATTGAACTCAGAACTCTTCTTAACCTTTCCCCTAGTTGGGGCTTAAAATTAAGCTCTCCCTCTGGTTTTTGAGCTGCCTCTCTGGCATGCTGACAGCATGTGAAGTATCCCATCTCCTAGTTGACTTCCAGGCCAACAATGCAAGTGGGGATGAAGTTATGAAATAAGGAATCTGGATGCTAAGCAGAGACCATCTGGCTGTCTTTGCTACAAGATTATGAGCCACGGTGATCTGGCACACCTGCATCCAGGTACCGCCTACATGCACGTTGTTGGCTGTTAATTTAGGGCAATGAAGTTGCAGCTGATAAATAACAAGATAATTGTTTTACCTTCTTTTATGTCACAAATTGAAGTTAGGATATCAAACTCTAAATAGATGTCAGCCGAGGCAATAGTTCTGTTTTCTTTCCAAACCTGATCCCACCCACTGGAAGTGAATTATTACTTAGCCTCTAAGTCCTCTGGGTTTAAGAGAAAGCCTTAGAAGGCAAGTTCACAAATACCTTTACTATGAATAAACCTCTGCAAAGAGACTGAAATCATTAGGTGAGAAGGGTTAGGCCTTGGAAGTAAACAACTGTAGGTTTGAAAATTCTGCATATGTTATTCTCTCAGATCTCTGCCTTGGTATCACAGTCTTTTTTTTCCTAATCCCACCAGATAACCAGCTTACAAATGAAAAACACACAGATGAAAAGCCTATGAAAGGTATTGTTATGAGTTCTGTCGCAGAATTCAGCATCACAGACGCTTCATCAAAGGGTACCAAAAATGAGAAGAAATTGTCAGATGCAAGCAGATCATCCATTGCTTCCCTGGAGAAATGCAGAGAATTCACTTACATTGAAGATGATGCATCAGTACATCAGAGAGACAGTGACGGTATGTTTTATAAAACAGATCACATTTGAGCTGATTTCTAAATAATGCCCACTGCAAAAGAACTATGTATAACCAACTCGAAATTAAATGTTGAACAGGAGGTTCAAGAACATCGCCAAAAGCAATGTTAAGTTGCCCTGAAGACATTTGTGTGATAGATGAGAATTTCTAGATGATGATCTTAAATTGTCAGTGATACTAAAGTCATAGAAGAGGAGCTTAGAGCTTATTGTGCCACAGAGCATTTGTACTTTAGTAGTGAGAGTTTGCACAGAGACACCAGTGTCAGTATCAGATAAATCTATTCTTGGTTATTCCAGTGGATGTTAAAAAAAGGCTCTGTGAAGTATTTCAGAAGTTTCTTTGGAGTGCCTTTTGCAATAATGGATTAGCCTGTTATATCCAATGGAGCTGGGATCTGTCATGCATATCATTTAACAATTCCTAAATTAAGCATTTCTAAATACAGATCAACACAATAAAGTGCCCTGTTCTCCAAGAATCATTAACATCTCTATTGTGTCACAGATCCTTACAAAAGGGATGTCTATGATACATCTATTGGAATATGCTCAATTTCAGAGAAGGATTAGAAGTATTTATTTTATTTAGGGGACTTGGCCTCTTGTCCAGACACTCCCTATTTTGAGTCTGAGGTCTAGCTCAACCACTACTGGCACACAGGTGTGTACCATGTGATGCAAATAACAGATTTCATCCTCCTTAAAAAAGCTAAATGTGAAGGAAATTAACAACAACAAAAAAACCCCAATCTGTGCTTAATTAATAATGTTAAGGTCTGGATAGAAGCCAAGAAAACCAAAGGAAGACAGATTTGTGGTTGTCATTGCGTACTCCGCTCACTCCACTCTGACAACTTACTGCTTATTCTACATACACAAGGCCAAATCCTGTTTGCTGGTGCTTGGAGTACCTCTGAAGGCAAAGAAATAGATGAGGAAATTGGTGATTATTTTGTTCCCTGTGCTCAGACAAGAGCAAATACAACACTCATAGGTCTCACCAAGGATGACCAGAAAGGCTTCAGCAAGCTTTGGACCAGGGTTGTTCAGAGCATCATCTGTGTGAGCAGATGCCACCAAACAAGAGCAGGAAAACTTAGAGATGAGGCATGCTAGAAAAATTATTATAAATTCTTCTTTTGTGCTAATTAATCTAGCAATGTAGAGAACGAGAGCTGAGGTCATTGTTCTCACTGAGATAAACGCAGTAATGCCGTTTGGCAAACAGCAGGGAAAACAGAGGGGAAAACAAGAGATTGCATCTTCTTTTATGCAGTTTGTGGCTAATTTATTTTCAAATATATAAATGAATGCATAGGAATGGATGTCTAATTGCTAATATCTATTATTTATATACATTACCCCACTTAAAACAGGACCAAAAAGCCTCACACATGCAGATTTTTTGAAATGTGTTACATCCATTATCACAGTTCATGGTGTGTGCTCTGATGGGAATTTAAAAGCATCTTTACTGCACATCACAGAGTCTGTGCTGAAACATTACTTTATTATTAAAATCTTGTGCTTTTTGTGTACTATCTTTCCTGGATGAAGCCCTAAGAATTATATCTATTCTCTCCAGATTACACAAGCATCATTATGGTAACACATTCAGGAAAAAAACCTGTTATTAAAAAAATGGATCTTTGGAGAGGGAGAAAAAAATTGCCAAATCCTTAATTGAGACATAACTTTGAATTCTGTCTCTCACATCTATGTATAGGAAAGAAATTTCATAAACATAAGTAATCTAAAAAGAATAGTCTTAATTACACCAAGAACTACTGGATAAAATGATTACATTTTCTACAGTGTAAATTTCATACAATTAAATACAGTGGTGTCACCTTATTAACTGTTTCAATTTTATAATTATTTCAGTTCATTTAGCTAGGAAAAAATATAAGCATGAACTTACTGAGTATCACCAAAATCTAGTCATTCTTATTTGACAGAACTCACTTAGAAGTTAGTTGTGCTTGTCTGAACCTAAATAGATCTTGACATATTTAAATAAGTATTAAAATTGATAACATTGGTGATGATATGCCATTTAGAAAGAAGTTCAGACATATGCTATTTGTTCTTGCTACCTTGCCTTTTTAATAAAGAAGCTGGAATGATTTTTTTTTAATTTTGTATTTTTCATCAAGAAAGCTTTCTAAAAAAAAAAAAGCATAATTCTGGAAACTTCCTGGCAGTGAACTTCATGTTACGTGAGCTAGAAAATGCCACAACAGAACCAATGCAGTTGAATGAGTTCACAGTTAGTCATCCTAGGGCAAGAAATGTGGTTATAACCATATGCTTTCCTGAAAGAACCAATGAAAAGACATTCATATTGTTGAAGGCATTTTTCCTTTCCAAAAACAAGAAGGAAAAAAAAAAAAAAGGAAAAAAAAAAAAAAAAAAAAAAGAAAAAAAAAAAAAAAAAAAAAAGGAAAGATCTGGGTCTGTGCTCCAAGTGGATTCACACAGTTGGAATCTCACACCTGCTGCACCCAAGAAGTCTCCCCAGATGCTGGAGGCTGAGGGATGAGGAGTTAATTAGTTGATTTTGGGAGGGCACAAACATAGCACAGAGTTTTAGTCATGGTGAGAAAATTTTCAGGAATATTTACTGGCTCCAGACACACATCCTACATAATCTATTTTCCAAACTTTTGTCTCCTTTGAAAAATTGACATTTGTGAACAAAAAGGTGAGAACCCTGTTTGGTGGGGAGTTGGGAGGACCATGAGCTGAGACACACTCCCCTCTATGAATGCTCTTCCCCAGACCTGCTCTCCCTCCCTGTCTTTGGCAGGCTTTAAACATTTTTAGTGCAAACTCTTGTGAAAATGAAAATAAACTCCAGTGTCACCTGTCATGGTTTACTCAGCCCCACAGAACCCCCCACTCACTGCCCCACTGCAGAATGGGAATACCAGAAGGGTAAAAGGAAGAAAACTCATGGGATAGATAAATACAGTGTAATAGGATAATGTAGTGTTTTTACATGGGAGGAAGATAATAATAATAATAATAATAATAATAATAATTACAAAACAAGGGATACAAATTGCAATTGCTCACCACTCACCAACTGATGCCCAGTTAGTTATCTGAGCAGAAACCCCTGCTTGTTTTCTGCCTAATTTATATTGATGCCATATGGTCTGGACTATCCTTCTAGCCAGCTGGGGTCAGCTGTCCTGCCTGTGTCCCCTCCCAGCTTCTCGTGCCTCTTCAGCCTCCTTGCTGTCCAGGCATGAGAAGATAAAATTTGGTTTAAGGGGTTTGTTCTTCTGGACTTCACTGCCATAGAATGTCTCCATTCAAATTCTTTTCATACAGCTGCTGTTTTCCCAAAGCAATTAAAATAGAAAATAAACTTTTCACTTGTCTCTATGGAAGTCATTATCATCAATGTACTTTCAGCCCAGCCCCTCACCTCTGTGTAGCCACACTGGCCTAAACCTGGGTAATCCCAGCTCACACTTGTTCTTACGTCTCCCTGCTTTTCCTTTCTCTTAGATGAATGCGCAACACTTATCCTGGCCTGCTTGTTCTGCCAGTTTTGGGACTTTCTTATAATGCTGCCTGATACCTGTGAACATTGGCTGACAGATACCTGTTGTCCATCCAATAGATATTACCAGACCTCCGACGAAGACCACGGCAACAACGACTGCAACTGCGACTGTGACATTGATTGCAGCCTCTTTGAGTCCTGCCACGAGACTGGGGAGTGCCTGGAGCTCGCCATGGAGATTTCAGAAGTCTGCTATCGCTGATAGGAAAACAATTGGCAAAATCCCTCAAAACTACCTGACAGATTACAAAGGAGATTTTTTTTTTTTTAATATTAATCATAGCCAGAGTTTTTGTCAATGAGGACTACGTGCATCTTGTTGCTGCCTCCCTGGAGGTCTCTATATCTGTACCGCTCTGGTGGCATGATATCACAAATAAAGGACAAAAAGGGGTCTTCTCTGCCATAGCAAAATGAAAAAAAAACCAGAATTCCTAAGTGCCAAGTGTGCTCGCTGCTTTACCCACTGTCAATCCAAGCTTTTATAAACCTTTAATTGCTTTAAACACTGATTTCGCCATTCATAAGCACAGAACAAATTAGGACGTTATTTTAGGACTGATATATATATATTAGTTCATCTTCCTAATGGATTCATACCTAAACATGTGTTACACATTGTTGGTTATTATAAATAATTTATGATACAACATCATTTTATAATTAAAAATTTATTTATTCAATCTCTTAAAACACTCTTATATGCCCAGTATAGGTAGAAAAAAAAAATTAATGAATTAGAAATCATGCTACTGGTAATTACAGCGAATGTCACTGAAAATCTCCAGTGACTTTTGTGGAGGAAGCATTTTCACAGTGTACTGCAATTCAACAGTGTATTAATGTGCTGGCCCATGGTTATGTAATAACAGGTTATGCCTATTGTTCATTAGTTACAGGAAAGGGCTTCTTAAGTGTAATTAGCCTAAATGGGAATTGACTGCACATTTCCAGAGGAGAATTACCCCATAGATAACCAGTAACTCCTTTGCTTGATTTTCATTTGTAAGAATTTTGCAAGAAACAGAATATTGCCACCTATTCTAGAACAAACAGGTTTCTCCACCTGTGCACAAAAGATTACAAAATGACAGTATCTATCCTGGTTGTGCTTTCAAATTCCCCCTATCTCTTTTCTGATGGCAGGTCTGATTAATAAAAAGGTAATGCATGTTGCACATTACACATATGACAACAAAAACATGTAAATTCAGCTGCCTGAGGGTGCAGAGCACAGGTATTAAGCACAGAGGAAAATACAGAATTGCTTGCTCACATTAGGTATTTATAGACTAACACCAAAGTCAGTGTTTGCTTTGTATAAGCACTAAAATTTCTCCCTAAAACCCCACTGATCTCAGTGCAGAAGTGTCTCTGGAATCCCAAACAAGGATCCTGGGCAAGATGCTGGAATATTAAGCATTTCTAAAATCATTGAAGCCACTTTGAAGCCACAGAGTAGTCCTGGTGCACAAACATTTAATGGGGGGGAAATCATGTGTATATCCTTACCTTACCCCCTTCTAGAAAACTCATGTTTTCAAAAAAAATCAGAAAGCCAGAAGTAGAGCCACTAACAACCTTTTTCCAGGTGTCTTACAAAGCCTGGTGACCAGAAGACACCAAACCTCAGCAATGCAGTGAGCAGCCCAGAGCACCTCATTTCTCTGCTCCTTACAGGACATTGGTGGGGAATAGAAGAGATTTGCTTATCTTGCATTGTCCCATTGTGAGCTGTAGTCACCTGAAGGAGCTAAATCTTTAGTCCTTCATACCATGCCTGTCCCAGCCTGCTCTGGACCCAAACCCCAGAACACAACACATTGCTTTTCAGGAGGCACTGGTTTGGGCCACCCACCCCAGGATGGGCAATGCTGAGTTTTAATGCTTCAGTTTGCATTCTCCCACAGAATTTTGATCTTAAATCTTCCAAAGCTAAGCTAAACTCTCACTTCTACATATCAGGCCACAGAGGTTTGGATCATTCTATCCTTTCTACCACAGGTTGTCCTTGACAAAGTGGCATGTGGGTATTTATGAATAAAAACTGTGAGCCAAGACATTTAGGAGTCAGAAAAGAGGGAAGCTTGTTCCACATACCAGTTCCTAGAGAAGCACCAATAAAGATGTACATTGGCAGTCCTTGCTCTTGATTTCAATCTCCAAAATGGGAGATTCCATGTGCAATGGCTGGATGGAGCCCAAGAGGGGAAACCAGAGGGTGGCATACCCCAAAATGTTGTCAGTGAGGGAATCAGAGATGGGGACTTTGCCTTTCAAGCCAGGATGTCTTGTTCCAGTTCTGAGTCTGCAAGAAAAAACATATTGACCACACCAGTATAACTGGTATGGCAAGTGAAGTCTCATTCAGCTGTGGAACTGGACTGGGGGCTGGGGGCTTTTGGCACAAATGTGGATTTTTTCCTAACTCTTTTCCTGGGAATCATTATTCAAAATATTTTTTTTAATTTTTTTTTTTTTGTGTGTGTGTGTGTTTTAATGCATAGGTTGGCATACTGAGGTCATGTCTACTACAGGGCACAGGTAAGGTCAAAGACAGAATTACTACAGCCATGATTAGACAGGAAGTCCCAGCAATAGGAATGGAATCACACTGGGATATATTGAGAGCTGCTGTTGGTGGTGTTTTAAATAATGCAGAAATATCTCCTTGCCTGAAGTGTACAAGGTTACACTGCTCAGTTTCCTGCTTTAGGAAGTAGATTTTTTTTGAGACATTTTTGAGCCATGAAACTTTGAAAAACATGTTATTTCATACAACACAGTAGAATCAGCAGCTTATGATAACTTCGTTTTCTGTCTTAAAGTTGGTAATTGCAACATTGTACTTTCATGACACGTAGGAACACTTAAACATATTGACACCAGAGAAAGTCAGTCAGACTTTTCCATTAACTATTCCAGAAACTCTTTGAAAAGCCATCCTATTCCCACACTAAACTGACTTCCTCGTGCAGAAAAATACCCATTTATCAGATCTGAACATGGGCAGACATTCCAGTGAAGCCGAAGCATTTGGAACAATTCGAGGCTGTCTCTGTATTTTTTATTTACTGGGAAGGAAGGTCTGGGTGCTGGAGTAGGAGGCGTTTGGGTGGATGGCTGTTGGGAACATGTTGGACTCAGCTGTGCTCCCGGGGAGATGTCAGCGCGTGAAACCAGCTCCTGAGAACAACAAATAGAAGTTCCCGTTTTGCAAACGGGAACAGCGCTCCGACACGACGCCTCTCCCCGGCACCAGAAATGCACTGACAGATTGCTTGGGGGAAGAGAGAGACAGAGAGAATAACGGAGAGCTGCATTGCTACCTTCCACAGGAAAGGACCATGGGATGCTCTCTAAGGATCTCCTCTTGGAAATGACCCAGCAGTCTCATCCTTGAGACAAAAATGTCTTTTCACCTCTGTTCACTCTGTTCTCAGAACACAGTACGGGTTAGGATGTAAACTTTAGGGGAATTGATGTTTGCTGAATATTGGATAAGACTCTGGGGACTTCCAAAAGTTTAATGTTCAGTTATCTCAAAGGATATTAAGTTCTCTGACTGATCGTGAGCCCTTCCATAATGTTGTTCTGGTGCCTTCCTCTCCATGTACAATGAGTGTCCTAGATGTGGGGCTGGCAAAAATTATGTCATGTACATCCCCAGATATAGGGATGGAATATATTATATTACTTCATTTGACTTCCCTCACTTTGATCATTTGTATGCTCTCAAGCAATCATCAACTAGAACAACCAACATCTTCCAAATGTCCAGAAAATGCACAGCTCTGCCTTAACTCCAGTGGTGCTTAGGGATTCAGGTTGAGTGCTACAGCTGGGCTCTAGAAGATTTTGGTTCTCAGGAAGAAAGTAAAATACGGGAGCAATTAAGATGTTTGCAATTGTATTTCTTCTATTATGCTTGTACAGTATCAAAAAAAGTTTAAGAGTGTCAGACTAATAATGTATGTATCTATTAAATTTTTCTTTTAATTATATGAAATGGGTGGTTCCATTGCTTTCATCTGTTTGGTTCTCTTAAATGCAAGGTAAGTTTCCTATTATGCAAGAAAATGAGTTTACCAAGCAGACTGGGATTTCCAGGCACTGCTCCACTATAATTCACTGTAACTGAGCATTAATCATGATTAATAATCTATCATTCCTGTGGTTTAGGAAAATAAAAAGGAGTACTTTATTGAGAAACTGCCCTTTCTCTTAGCATACTTCATATAATTGCACAATGGAACAATTCTAGGGAATTCATTATTCTGCTGGTAATGATCTAGATTTCCCTAACATTGCACACGAATGGGAATCGTTGCCATCTGATGGATGTTCCATGGCCTGTACAAAATGAGTTGGTGGGTGCAAGCCAATTCATAATGGATGTGTGCCCATATCACAAAAAACACCATTATAATTGGTACCCTTAGGAAAAATGCCAAGGTCTGAGTGTAAACAGAGCACTTTCTGTCCCAAGAGCTCGCGCTTCCCTGGTCAGAGTTGAAGCACAACAGAATGAGCAATGCTGAACTGCATCTGCTGCCTCTGTAAAGGGCTTCGCTCTCCTGAGGTAGCACTTGGCATCTTGGACCCTCTTTAAAATAAGAAAAATCATTCTGAAGAGCCACACTTGTGCCTCTTCCCTCACCAGCACTAAAATCATCGTGGGGGTTGTGCAAGTATAAAATGTAGCAGAGACAGTCATTGCTACAGTCCATAATCTGTTCTCTAAGTGCATCCAGAAAAAAAACTATACTGTCACTAAATGAGAAGTGTTTGTTCACCAATCCTCTTTGAAATCTGAGAAATCTTCCTATCAGAAAATGCTCAAAGTCACTGACTTACCATCTCCTAGTGCTTTCCAGTGGGAGACAACATTTCAGTTGTGTTGAAGAGGGACTAGGGACTTCCAACAAAGTTCATAGTTCATTGCTTAAAAAATAAAGAGAGAAGAATGAAGATATCTCATGGACATTCTGTTGATGGCCTGAAGGAACAGAGCAGTTTAAGCAGCAAATATTGGAAAAGTCTTCCTCCTTATTAGAGAATCCTGCAAATCAATCAGTCATTCACACGCCCACACTAGAGTATATTGGAATGACCATGGAACAAAGAGAGGAAAAAAAGCCCCACCTTATCCAAATGCATGAAAAAATCACCATCAATGTCATTAAAATGCAGACTCAATTTATACTGCCAGTTTTGCCATGCTTCCTACAAAGTAAAAAATAATGCCAGAGAGCAGTGAGGAAAATATTATTAGATCAACTGTATAAAAAGCATGAATGATTCCATTAGCAAGCACAGCTGAGAAAAGACAGGATTTAAATCAAATCTAAATATGATAAGATTATACAGCCAAAGTGACATGTCCATTTTAGAAAACATACAGAAGAAACAAAACAAAAGCAGAATTTGAGTTTTATGCCATAAAACATGTTCCATCTCACAAAACATTTAAAAACCTGATGGAAGTGTCCTGTCAGCTCCGCAATTTTATACCGTATTTGTTCTAGGTGAATGACAAATATGCAGATAATTTAGAAGAACACCCTTTGTTCATCTCTCTTGCAGTATATTTGCATCATTCTTCCCTTCAGAGAGTCACTGTGCTGTATCACTTGATACAGTCATCACAAAAACCCTTCTAAAGGAACAGCAAAGCTCCCCACAGAACCACAATTCCACTTCCTAAAATCTTTTGGGGCATTGTAACCTGGTGTTGCTCCACATGGAAGGTGAAGCAAAATGTACCAAAATTTGGTGTTAAGTGGGACAGCCAATAGTTTAAAATAAAAGGATCAGGTTTTCTGATGTGGTCTCTTTTGGAGCAGGAGAGTTCAGCCTTCACTTCATGAGGCTTTTCATCAAAAATACAGATGGAAAAAATCTTTCTCCAAGAAGCATTTTTTGGATACTATTGTGTCAAATAAATTCTCCTGTAGAGGTACATGGAGAGAGAGAGAAAAAGAGAGAGAGAGGTAAAGGATGAAGAGGCAGGAAGAGATGGAGTATCTTTGAGTCATGTAACTGAGAGCAGTTGTCCCTCATTTGTGATCTCTGATTGCTCTGTGAAGTTTTCCCTTGTCAGGGTAATCCTTGTGATTTCTGCTGCACCAGGGGCAAATGAGACATGGGGTGAAAGCAGGATGAGCCTTTGCCCCAGGCCTCAAAGATTTCTCCTTCCTCATGTGCTGCCCATTGCTGTCCTTGTTTACATCCAGGTGGTCTCTCAGATACATTTTTATTTGTAAGGGATTTGACCACAGCTCAAAATCAGGAGTGGAGAAGGACACACATCAGTATTCATCTTCTCAAAGATATAATCAAATATTAATCCATTTTAAAACCCTTGATTTTACTATGCATTTCAATTTTTCCTGTAATCTATAACCCGTACACACCATAAAGTCATCACTGAGAGGGGAAGCTGGAAAAATCCAGCTACCTTTCCAAATGGAAATCAGAATATATATTTTTAGCTACATTAAGCCAACTGCATGCAGCTCTGCACACTTATGTAATTCCCACATAAAAATAATCCATAATATTCCAGAGGAACAAATCCAATTCTTAGTCATATAAATTTTCATATAAGTCCATCAAAACCTATTCCAAAAATGTCTCAGTCTTTTTGAGTGCTAGAGTTGGAACAAAAGAGCGAGTCCTTTAAAATGCCTTTGGAGCTTCCAGGGATGTTAAATCTAATTGCCCTTAGCATAGCACCGATCCACAAAGGTTTAAGTCATGGAAAATGTATTTTACCTTTATACAAGGTATACTATGCAAACTTTATGGTGGCAAAGTAAAATCGTGTCTAACTTGCTTCATGCAGATTTCAGACAGAAAGAAATTAACCTTTGATGCTTCACTTTGACTAACCAGGACAGAAAAATGTGTCTTCTCATTGCAGACACACAATATTGTACTAAAAGATATGATGCAGCATGGTATGATATGATAAAATGTCCATTTGTGCACTTGGGTCTATATGTGCATGTAGAAATCCATATTTAAACTCACAGATATTTATAGCAATGTCTCTATGTTCCAAGAAACAAGAAAGGATGGAGAGTAGGAAAAAATTAATTGTGATAGAAACCTTCTTAAGATGAAGCCAGAACCAACACTATTTGTTAATACCCTTAGAAGCTGTATAATCATCCCAGATGAGCCTGAGGATAAATTTTCCAGTGAAAGAGTTGCTCATGACAGAGGGATCATTTGCTAAAGCAGCACCATGGGTGCTGGGAATTGCTCATTTCCCTGGAGAGTTCCATAGGGCTTTGCCACCCCACAGAAAGAGGAATGACCCAGGCCCTTGCCTGACAGCCTGGAAAGTCCTGGAGACTCAGGTCAACCTTCTGTTCCATTTCATGAAAATATTAAATAATAACAAGAAGAAAAACCTTCCTTTTTTATTCCAGAAAAATTCTCTTTGACAATCCTCTTGCATGAGGTCTTTAATTTTCTAAAATCTATCTGGACAAATATTTTTCCCCAAACTCCAGAATCTCTGGTGGAATAAACTGCTCTGCTTTTGCCCATAATGGCTCTGTCACAACCCCCGTTTATAGGAGTAACCATATCTGAGCCAGAGAGCTTATAACTTTATAGACAAAAGAGGGAACACTACAAGTCAGCACAGTCTGCCATGGGAAAGCAGAACAAAGGGACCAAGGACGGATTTTTTTCCCCCTCAGAGAACTTTAGTTCTCAGCTAGAAACCTGATCTGCAGCGAGGGGAGCCAAGGGACAAGCCGTGTTTATAACACAGCCAAGGATGCCATTCCCTCAGCTCAGTCCCCCAGTGCACTCAACACTCCTAAGCTACATCTGCTCTGTAAAGGCCCAAGAAAACTTAGGCAGCCTTAAAAAAAAAAAAAAAAAAAAAATTTGCAAAGGCACGTCTTCTTAACCAGCATCATGGAAAAGTCATGTTGCTCTGCATATAGCCTTCAGGATTGTGTCTGTAACACTTGAAATCCTGCCCAAGTCTGGCTCCGCTCGCGCTAACAGGTACTCTGTGTGCTTCTGCATCTTTTCCTACAAGCAAATGTTGCAACTTTCCCATTGCGACAGCTGTAAGAGGCATTCACTTTACTCTGTTTTTCCTTAACACTCCCGATTCCTTTTATATCTAGTTGGGAATACACTCAAGCGCTAATGGCACTTGTTCAGCCATCCAGGGAAGGCGCAGCGTCGCCTTCCCAGCTATTTGTATTTCTTCATTTTGGCAATCTGAACTTCGCCAAGATCCAAATGCCTGATATTTAACTTAGATTACTCTCTCTTAAGGTCAGAAGGCACCAGTAATATTATCTGGCAACACAAAATCGGCAGCTACTTGGAGAAAGGAGGTTTTAAATCAATCATTCCTCCCTCTTACTCATGTAAGTGAGAGGATTCCAGGTGCCAGGTTATTAAGTCACCACTGACAGATGAGACAGGTGATAGACCTGCATCCCTATGATATCACTGCTAGTTTGGTAACCTCAAGGGAGGTGGCTCCTGCTGCACGATGGGGATCTACAGCTGCTGGTGTTTGCTGATCGCTCAGCACAGGCTCCTTCTGCCATTGCCTGATGGAAAAGTCCCAAGGGGACGAGCAGAAATATACCTCTTAAGGCTCCAAAGACATCGTTTCATGGAAAAGGACCTGCTCTGGGGTTTCAGACCATAAACACTTTCAGCTGTCAGCCCCGTGGGGTGGTTCAAAGCATAGGGAACAGCACCACTGCAGCCCTGAACAGTGGAAAATAACCCAAACCACCTTGTGAGCCACTTCCAGATCTTTGAACCTGTGTGGAGAAAGTGGCTTGGGCGGGATAAGAGGAAATGGCATTGAAAGCCCTACAAAAGCCATTGGTAAGGCAAAGCCAGCAGAGCTGCAGGGGAGCTAAAGGAGCGTGGCGACAGCCAAAAAATTCAGAAACTCCTTCAGCAACCAGGAGAGAGACAAACCACCACCCAGGCGGGTCTGACATCAGGGTTTTGAACAGGAGCCTTCAAAGTTTTGTTTTTTTTTTTATGAGGCTCCTTTTCGTGAGGCAGGGCACAGCAAATACTCCATTTAAGGCTTCCGTGGAGTAGAACCAGAAATATCCAGCCTTGCAAATATCCTCCCCAGCCAAGCGCGGAGCCGAGACATGCAAAATGAGCGCCCGTCAGCTCCGTGCCAGCGCAACAGAAGGCAGAAGTGCTTCAAGGAACTTGTGACAGGTTCTCTGGATGCACCAATTCGAGATGGGCCAATCCCTGCTTGAAATGTGCAAACTCTCACACTCCTTGGCATGACCGCACAGCCAAAATGCACATTTTTTAAAGGATTTAAAGAAAACACGACCAAAGGGACAGGAACGTGGAAGAATTTGGCAATGGGGAGCAGATGCTTCCAAGGGAGGAGACAGGACTTAGTTTGAAAAAGGTTTGAGGGAAACTTTATATATAGAAGTTGAATGAAGTTGCTGAAATTTGTTTTATGGGAGAATGTCTAACTTACAGGGAGGACCGTACCCTAAACAGTCACCTAGGAGAGCAACTCTGTGGAGATTCACTTGGGGGAGTGAGGTAACTTCAATGGTAAAAATATCAGGGTTCTGGTTTACCTACAGCAGCTGCTGCTGGCAGCCACTGCCACAACCCAGGTTAGCCAGGTTTTGTCATCACTGCTCTTTAACAACCCTTCTGGAGACCCAGGGGTGACGTATCTGGAATGGCTGCAGCCAGAGGGTGAGCTGGCGTGTGGGGCTGGAGTGGGAAAGAGAAAGAGAGGGGATCAAAATGCATTTAAGGCACAAACAAGAAGAGCAGAGACTGAAGATGAAGTCCAAAGCTGCTGGCAAGGAAGAGAAGAAACATGACCAGCAGTCATGAGGAGAGAGGTGGTACAGTCCAGGCTTGTTCCTGGCTAGTGGCATACAGATTTTTGTTGAAATTTGCCTGAGAACTCAGTGCCCAGCACAAAATGGAAAGAAAAGGAAGGACAGGCTGACTTGGGAGGGATGAAGTTTCATACCTTAGACACATACCAGGTTTGAGGGAAATTGTCCCAGGATAGACTAGAAAGTCCTACAAGACAAAGAAGAGAAAGAGCATCACTATTCTCTGTTATTGCACTAAAAAAGGTTTTGCAACCACAGGCAAGTCTGAAATGCCTTCTTCCAAAAGGACTTCAGTTATATTTTGAGCTGAGCCTTTGCATCCTTCCATTAAAAAAAAAATACATTTGAGGTTGTCTGGGATTCAGCCCTTTTCATACTGGTGCTAATTTTATTTTTCAGGCCGAACAAGATCACTCCTCGTTCACATTTTAGGGCCTCCTTATAAAATTAGCCTGGGAAAGCAAGACAATTGGACTGAAAACTTTGGACTTGCCTCAGCTTTGGGACACTGTAAAAAACCTTATGTTTCCTTGGAAATACTCCCCATTTGACCAAACTAAACCTGCTCTATTTCCACTAAGTGTCACAAGACCGTACCTCCTTCCAGCGGGACCAGAAAATTTCCTTTCTATAAAGCTAGTTTTAAAGACCAGCTGCACTCCTGAGGCTCCAGCACAGCCTTCAGCCTCCAGCACACCCCATGCCAGAAACCAGCCTCTCCACAGACTCACAAAGGCTGTAAAATATCTTGTGCAGTGTTGAGAAAAAAAAAACCTAAAAAAATGCCAAGGAGCTTTGCCAAACAATTTCTGCTTCCTAACATCAATGCCAAATGCTTTGCAGCCTTTTGAGGGGGACCCCAGACCCTCATGGGTCAGCCCAGATCTGTCCTTTGCAGAGAACAGCTGATTTTGAGCTAGCTGTAACCCTCAGCTCCTGCAAACTGGCATCCTCAGGCTGCAGTGAGGCATTCTGCTGGTGACTGCCAGGGAGGATTTGGTTCTCCACATCAGCAGGTGATGCAGAGGATGGGCCAGCATCCTGAAGGCGTGGGATGCATGGTCCCAGCCATGCCACAACCAAAGGGTTGTCCCTTCCCAGTCCTGCCTTCATCCCTCTCCTCGTGCAGGTATCAGCACAGGATCTGCCCTGGTAAAGGGATCTGGAACAATCACTTCTGACTTGGACCTGGCTTTTGTCAAAGCCTATAATTCCAGCTCTGTTTCCCCACTGTTTTGAACCTTCATACCTACAACACTGAAGGCTCAGATTTGTCAAAACACGCAAAGGTGCTGCCAGAGGCTGAGCAACTCATTTCAGTCCCTTTACAAAGCCATTTTAAGGAAAGAAACAACGTGTCAGGGCAATGCCAACAACTGACTGTACCAACAAGGAGAGATTTGACATACCTTTCTCTGCTGCAGTGACTGTTATAATAAAAGACAGCAGTGAATTAGTGAAAGATTTATGCTCATATCTCAACAATGGAAAACATGAGCTTTGCTGTATTCTCATTCACACTGAGACAGGCAGTGAGGGCATGTCATGTTACACTATTTCCAGGAAAGATGCTACAACTGAAGAAATGCTGGTGCAGTAAGACAATTCCTGGAAGCAGGACAGGCTCTTGTGTTATCATCATTGCAGAGGGAGAATTTGACTGTGCAGCCTCTTCTCCTGAGCTGTTTAGGAGGGGAGAGGGAAGGCTCTCCTGCCCCTCGGGGGTAGGGAGAAAAGGTGAGCCAGGAAGGCTGGGAGAGCTGCCTTGGCCCCCTCTGTGCAGCACCAGCCTCCCTGGCACTCTCAGGGCCCTCCATGCCAGCAGGCACAAGTGCCAGCTAATTGAATTTGCTAATGATACATTCTCTCGAAACCCTTCGCACTGATCCCACCATTTTGCACTTGCAATTAAATTACAAGCACAAAAAAAAAAAAAAAAAAAAAAAAAAAAAAGAAAAAAAAAAAAAAAAAAAAAATGCCCTGTGGTGTCATTTGACATTTAGATGTCAAAGTAACTGATTGACAGGGAAAAAAAATCAACAGCAAAAGGCCTGTTCCTGCCAAAGCCAGTGGGGAGGTTGCCAGCGGCGTTGGGAAGAGCAGGATTGGGGCCCTTGCAGGCCAAAGGGATGAGGCAGAGCACAGGGTGAGCAGGCAAACCTTGTGCCAGGGTATCCCGGCCCTGAGAGAGGCAGGAGGAAGGACTCAGCCACCTCCTGGAGCATCCTTCCCATCCCCTGCCCTTCAGCACAGGGGTTTGGGGACCTCTGGAGGAGCAGACCCTGACACCTTCACAGGGGGGTGACTCTGGGCACAGCCTGGGAAGTTGGGGTTCTGCCACCTTGTCAGAGGTTTTAGCCTCGCAGAGGTTTTTTTCTGCCCCTGTTCAGGATAAAGAAAGAGGGATTGTTAAAAAAAAAAATATTTCTGAGCTGACCACTGGGAAAAAAAGCAGAATTAAACAAATCACTAATTTTGGTCATTTTGAAACCTTTCATTCTTTTTTTTTTTTTTTTTTTTTTTACCTTAAACATTTTTACTGGTTTTAACCCAAAGAAGAAAGTAAAGACCATTTCAAAGCAAAATGAAAAATTTAACAGTCAAAACATGGAGAGGTTCCATATTTTCAAAAAGCTTTTTTCACCACAAACCTTTTCAAGCTGAAGAAAATCATCAAAATAAGCCCCATCCTGCACAAAAGCCTCAGCAATGTTAAATACAACATTTTTCCAGTGGGATTAAAGGTTTAGTCACCCGGATTCCTGGTGAAGGAGGGAGACCTGCCTTAGGGGCAGTGAGGTGGGAAAAGGACTTCATCCACACCCCAAGAGCCTCAGTCAGCACCTGGACATGGTTCAGGAGTGAAAAGGAGCATTTGGGTTGGGAAAGGGAAAAGAGAGGGGGGAAAAAAAGGGGAATTGCAGGTGCACCTTTCCTCATTCACAGCTCTCACATGGATGTTGGGTAGGTAAATGAGATTTTGGGTCACCACTACAGCAGCCCAAGCTCCACCCACATGGTCCTCTGCTTCTGGAGGGGTGCAAGCTCCTGTAAGAGAAGACCAAAATACAAAACAAATCAAAAATAAACTAGAAAAAAATAGACAAAAATAGAGGCTCTCTCCCTCTCAGGCTCACTTACACAGTGTCCATAGCAAGCAGCACATCAGTGATGCTCCCTGCCTGCCCCATCCCTGCCTGAGCAGTGATGTCCCACAGATCCCTCAGCATATGGGTTTTGCTGGGCTCCAACTCCTCCTCCCAGACCTACACTGGGCAGGCAGAGGGTGCTGACATTTATGTGTTTTAATGGAATGGACAAGGTATGCACATGGAGTTAAAAATAAAGCTTTGGGGCTTTTTTGCTGCTTTAGATGCAGGTGGGGCTATAAAACCCTGTTAGCATGAGTCAGAGATCCAGACTTGGCAAAGCTTGGCTTGCCACTTTAAAAACAGAGCACTAATTAAATCAAGTAACAACAAGGAAAAAAAATCTCTTTTTTTCCAATAATCCAGCCTGAAATGAATTAAAAATATTTTACCTGGACGCTATTCATGTACAGAATAAAGAAAAAAAAACATGCCTGAAAAAAAATTGCTTGGCAAAAACCTAATGCAAATTGATCTAGCATGATAGTGCAGACTCTTTTTAAGCTGTTTAGATAGATTTAATCATGAAGCTGAAAGTCTCTTCCTTCTCTAAGGAGAGGCCAGATAAATAGCCCTTCCCTGGGTGTACTTTGTAGGGGAGAGAGGATGGGACTGTCATAGTCATTCCAAGTATCCCTTTACAATCTGACACTAACAGGCAAAAATATATCCTTTATCTTCCAGTGTATGGTCTACACCCCAATACGGCTGTCAGTGTGTTCATTAAGGTGAGGTTATGGCAGAAGTTTAGAATTTGGGCTGGTTCTGTATCCCCTGTGTAGTGGTCAGCCTTCACTGGGCAATGCTGCTTTGCCCCAGAACTGTCCCTGATACAGAGATGCTGAACCTGCATTGATGCAGAAAAGCATTCATTCTTCCAGTACTCTGCAGCTCCTTGGCACTATCCTTACAGATTTTTTTCCCAGGGTTGTTTTTTTTCCCCAATAGTATGCTGTTTGTAAAAAAAAAAAAAAAAAAAAAAACAAAAAACAAAAAACTTCAGAAATGTCAGTATATTTGAGACACAGAAAATTAGTGTGAAAAACACTCAGTAAAAATACTGGGATGTGACAGGAAGTAATCTATTTTTAAAACCAGCTAATTCCTCCTGAGCACACAGTACTTACAGAATTAGTCAGGAACAGCCAGGCTTCACACAGGAGTCATGGGACAAAGCTGTACAGTTGTGCAGGACATCTGATGAGCCCATCATGGAATGCACTTGCCTGTAAAATTACTTGGGGCAAAACCCTGTGCAAATCCAGCTCAGTGTACACGACAGCCATGCCATTAACTCCAATAGAAACCTGCTCACCTGAATAAAACAGGAAAGACTTGCTGGGGAATTTCTCTCAGTGCAGCAAGCAGTAATAAGTGCAAAGCACACAGCCTGCAGTTATTCACTCTGGATTTTTTTTTTATTGGGAGCTATTCACAGAGGTAGCTGCAGCTGCACATTTGTGGGTGCACTGGCCAGCCTGGACCGTGGAGTGCGATCCCGAGGGCCACCAAGTCAAACTGGCACCTCTCCCTGGGGTTTGCTGCTGCAGGCTGTGCTCTTGTGCTCTGTGTGGGCTTATACCTGTACCCAAATCTGCCAGTAACCACAGGGATAAATCTGGCTGCCAAGGAAAGTCCACTCAGCTGGGTGGAGGGCACACCATGGACAGCATCACCCATGAAGCCTAAGCATCAACCCCCTTAATGGCCACTCAAATTCCCAGCTGGCTGGAAGGAAAACAGACATTGGTTGGCATGCAGGGGAGTCAAGGGGAGGGAGGAGGCACCACTCCCATGTTTCTGCAGGTCAAACCTGGTTTGGGTATGGGACACCAAAGCATGGGGACCCACAACCACAGAGCTCAGTGGGTGCCATGCTGAGCCCCCCTCACAGCTTGTCCCCTCACTGTCCCAAGCACCTCACGTGAACCTGGCTCCACAATATTTCTGCAAGGAAAAGAAAACTCAAGGAGCACACCAGAAATTACATAGGAAAAGCAGTCACCTGAGACTTTCCAAGCTGCATCCTTGAGTTTTTCATTGAAGGCTTCTTTGGGTTTTTTACCAAGCGCTCATTTAAATCACATTTAATAAGATAGTCACGTCACATTTTGTTTATAGAAGTTTACTCTTCAAGTCAGTAGGGAAAATAAAAATCTATCGACTGTGGGTTTTAAACAATAAGAACACAGATTTTTTTTATTAGCACTTCATTTCAGTGCCGACAGAAACATCTCTGACTATCACTGTTGTTTACTGTTAAAGGCACAGCTCCTACTGCCTTTCCACACATAGAATATTCCCATGGCAATCAATGGAAGTTTAGCATAAAGAGCAAAATATACTCCATCATGTTGTCTCTCTATATAGTAAATGCTAATTTCTTGCCAACTACAAACTTGAAAATTTCTTGCAGTGCATTGCAACACAAACCTATTCTCAGTGTGTAATTTAGATTTTCAGGATGTGTACATTCCCGGAGGAGAGTCATTTGTGTGTATGTGTGTGTGTGAGCACATGTATCGAGGAAATGAAATGTTAATGATTTCTCCATCTCCATTTCTTTACTTTTTAGCTTTTCCTATGCATTTTCTTCTGCCCTTCAGAGTGCTAATTGTGCCTGTTAAAGTCCAGGAAATTTGTGTCATAAATAGTTTCTGCTTATTATAGCCAATGAAACACATACTGAGACAAATATATGGGACTGAATCTCAAGTTATTTCACTGAAGTCAGTGGGGTTACTGTGCATTTTGATTTCAATTTGGCAAAGCATGTGGTCTAAAGTTGGTCTTGGAGACGGGAATAAAATTAAGCACATGCATACATTCTTGTCTGGGGCTTTTTTTAAAAATTGATTCCATACAGGGAGCAGAATTTAGCTAAATATATTGAATATAGCTTCCTTCTGATATTCATCTCTATAGATAATAGCTTGTATTAGGAAAAGTGTGCCATAAATATCACACTTTTGCCAGAGAGTGGGCAAATAGGAAATAGTGATGCTGCTTTTGAATCAGTAGCAGTGCTGATTTTGATGGCCAGATTACTGCCATCTGGCCATTAATTTTTCTGGTATGTTGGAAAATAATTTTATTTTCTGTGTTAACTAATGAATTTTTTATTTGGGAAAAACAACAAATTCTTTGGATTCTCAGGAGTTCAGAAGTATTACTGTTTCTTTGCCTGTTTCCCCAGTTTTCAGGGTGTGTCACTCTCTCTGGTGGGTCTATTCAGCTCTTAAAACTAAGGGGTTTTTTTTCATGTGGTAAAGAGCTGTGTGCATGTGTGTTTTTAAACAAGGGCACCTGCATGAAAAATGTCTATCCTCATTAGATCCATTTTCTCAATTAAATTCAAGTTTCTATGTCCAAAAGGCATAAATCTGGGTATCGATTTAGCCATAAAATAATGAAACTCCCAGCAGTCTTCTAAACCCATTTTACTTGGATGAGCGTATAAGCTTTTAAAATATCGAGTTATTCCAGTATTTAATACACATAACTGCTTCCAGAGGTCTGGAGGCAATAAGGCATATCTTCCCCACTCCATTTGAAGTGCTGCAGTGAGAGCCAGCCAGTCCCTCACTACTGGTTTTAAGGCTTTTGACAATTTTACTCAGTGTGAGTTTGATACTTTCTCAACGGGGGCTATATCCCCCGAAGCCAAAATCAATAACCTATCAAATCAAATCTCTATAAAATACCAATGGGCTCTTGGTGGTTTACTCCCATAAATACAATTTGGCTTAACTCTACACTTTCAAAACAGGCTGATTCTACTTTTTCTGGTCTCTCCCAAAAAGTTAACTGTATCAGCAACAGGCACTTCCAAAAATTTTTTTCTAGGCAACAAATAATGACCTCTTAATTGTAAAGTAAAGAATTAAAACCAATTCCACTCACTTGTATTCAGGGATAACTCTGTGTCTGGGTTTCCTTTTTTTCCCAAATGGGACAGACCTTTGCTCCTCCAGTGCCACCTTTACCTGGCTCAGAGGACATCCACAGCAGAGCAAGTGGAACCTCTGTGGGGATATCAGGAGCCTGAAAAAGCATTTCAGTTTTATAAATGTAGTCCCATTTCAGGTTAAACTGGATTTCACAGTGCATAGATAAGTGTTGTTAAACAAGCTGTAAAGGTACCTTGACCTCTTGCTCAGCCCTGTCTATGCTCAGGGCAGTTTGAAAATTTAGAAAGAATAGTAGATAGATGAAAATATTTTTAAATGTGCCTTTGTTTTATTTGAATCTATTCCACTCCTCACACACATGTTGAGGTTGATGCTTGATAAAGCAAAATCTCACAGAGATGAGCACTTTATGAGCAAAGAAACCTTCTCTTCTACTGCAAAGTGTAGCAGTGCAAGGAGTAACATACCTTGTTAAATGAAAGCAAATTCCCATACAGTGCTTTTCCCCAGCTGACAGAGTTTAGCAAACAAACCTGCCCTGTGTAATATAACAAATATTCTTCTAATAACTAGGAGCATCATTTCAAATTCAGTGGGGTTGGAAGGTGTTTGCTCTGTTGATACAAGTTGTGGCTCCTTTGCTTTCCTCGCCTTTAGCACCACAAGCTCAGTTCACTGCCATATTATTCCAGGATTTGCACTGATACACAACTGGGGCAAAGCACCTGTATTGGAGCTTTTCAAGTTATCTGAAAAGTATTGAACTCTCAAGTTTCACTGAAATTGCACACACCAAAAACTGAAGTAATATAGTGATGAATTAGCCTCCAAATACAAGTGGTTTGATTATTAATGATCATGAAATACGCTTGTTCCTAGAAATTCCTTGTATACCACCTTGAGTCCTGCTCAGCAGCAAGATTGGCTTCTAAATATAGTCCTTGAGGTCAGCATGTAAAAACTGTAATGCGTGGCCACATTTCAAATGTGGTTGTATATCATAAATCAAAATTAATGCCAACAACTTTCATTCAAATTAGTGTCTTTTGGCTCTGCCTCTCCTCTCTTACTCTCTGATGAATGCTTTTCACATAAATATAGCAAGTTACTTGCTTTTTTTTTTTCTTAATTTGAATGGCATTTACATAGTTCCCTTACAGCAAACATCACAGGAACTTATTTATGTGTTGATCTCTTGTGTCCTCCAAAAAAACAATTCCCTAATGCAGCATTATTCCAAAAGGGTTCTTATATTCTTGACTCTGTTCTGCAGAATTAATAAACATGTTTTCTTTTATGTTAACAATAAAAAAGTTAGAGTGGTTGCTCAGATCGACTGATATTATCTGGAATATTTCCTCCCACTATTAATTCCATCTCTGCAGCTATCAAGGACGATGGCCAGATTTGGAGGGCTGAACAGCTGCCGAGCATGACCACAACCTTTGTTTGATGCCACCTCTTGTTTTGACCCCTGCTTTCTGGTCACCAGAGAGATGATTGACTAAGTGCACAGCAAAGTCCATTTTTAGTGCGGTGGACTGGAGCACGGCATGACAAACTGTGATGTCTGAGTTTTGTGTTACACCATCTGGCCTGCCACTTCCAGAGCCTCACATCAGAGTCCTGATGATGTATGTTTAAGCCTGGCACTATCATTTATCTCGTATCTTGTGTTTAAACAGATGCAAGCTGAATATAACAGGAAAGGAGACCTTGGTGCAGGAGCTGCTGAAGAAAGCGATGCTGCTGAGCTGTCTACAGAATCCAAGATTAAGTGTAAAATCTGACAGGGAGGATATGTATTAAAAAATATGTGTTGACAGAATGATTTAGCTAATATTTTAAAGGCAAAACATCAACTGAATTTCCATATCACGTATAATGCCAGTGAACAAGGTACCACAAAGCAGGCTATCCCCTTCTGTCACCAGCATCTTATTCGCAACTTTATTTTACAGATCAAGAATGTTTTAATAAAAGGAAGCTCTGGGGCCTGATTTTCAGCTGTTGTACATCAACCCAGCTACACTGATAGCACCAGAGTAGCCACATTAATGAAGTGACACAATTTACAGCAGCTGAGAATCTGTTCCCTAGTTCTAATGCAAGTTCTTATACACAGCCATAACCTGCTTCATTGCCAGGAATAAAAGACCTCAATAATCAAAATGAGCCCTTAAAATGCTGTGGGTGGGAACTCATGGTCTGACCCAGATGTGTTCATCAGCCCAGGAAGAGGAGACAAAAGGAGAGGGGTCTGCCCACCATGAGGCCACGTGGTGGTGCTGGGTGTTGGGTTCCTGCTGTCCCAATTGGGCTCAGCCCTTTTTTAACTTCATCCTGTATTAAAATTATAGCATCTCAGAAGGTTTTTGGTTGCAAGAGACCCTAATGATCATCTCATTCCACTCCCCTACAATGGGCAGCGTCAGCTTTCACTAACCAGGTTGCTCCAAGTCCAGTCCAACCTGGCCTTGGACACTTCCAGGGATGGGGCAGCCGCAGCTTCTCTGGGCAGCCTGTGCCAGGGGCTCCCCACAAAACACTCCTGGATCTAACTTACATGAATCAGCAAATCCAGTGGAGGAAAGACATTTCACACCAGCTTTGGGTTCAGCCTCTGAAGCCTACACAAAATTCAACAAGCTGTAGAAATTCAACTAATGGCACTAGTTAAATTAGCTGTCCAGATCTGTACTCCTAATCCACACAATGAGGAAGGCACAACCAGATGGGGGTGCAGCCCATTTTAAGATATGAAACATTGATTGAGGGATGAAAACCTCAATTCTCTGACAGGAAGAAAAGTGCTGAGCAACTATGTTGTGTCCTGGACAGCCATGTCCCAATACCCAAAAGAGAAAATATCTCAGGGCAAACAAGCTAATGGATGCAGGCAGATTGGAACTCTAGGGGAGAAACTGGAAGCTGGAAGGGGAAGAAAACTGAATAAAAGAAGTAACTGAGATGTGAACAGTTTGAGAAGACTGAACTGTGAAAAACCTGGATATCCCTCTTATTCCCCCAGCACTGCTGTAAGTGACAGCAGCACTTCCACGGTGTCCATGGCACATCCTGGTGCTGGAGCTGGACAGGAGCAGCCCCGGTGCCAGGGGAGGAGGCAGCAGCCCCCGAGTGACACACGCCCTGCAGCAGCTCCTGAGCAGACAATTTTCAGCCCTTATTAAAACGTTAGCACTTTATTTTGTGAATGGAGCAGTACTTTCATTGCATGCACAATTAGCCTTTTCGTATTAGCAACTTCCTAGCAACTCTGTTTCTTAAAATAGGGACTTACAGTGCAAGCTTTTATCTTATATAATCCCTTAGAAAAAGATAGCTCAGACACCTTTTGGGGGTTTTATACATCAAACCTTCAGCTTGAGACCTGTCTTTATCAAAGGAACTAGCAGCTCTATCTAGGGTTTATGTTCTTTAGAGGAATTCCAAATTGCCTGTTTTTTACAGACTACCTACATAACAACCTCCTACAGTATTTAAATTTTTGTAATTTTCTACTCCTAATGTGATCTTCACATTTAAATGCACACAGATTATTTCACATTTATCTATTTAATATCAGAGTTATGCCTTTCTTTAAATGCCTGTTATTCAACAACTTATTAATAGCTAGCGTTTTTTTTTAACAGAAGCCATTTAAATTTAGTTAGTTTATGGTGATTTCTTGTATCTTTTCAGCCAGGAGAAAAGCCTTAATAGCCTAGAAGACTATATTTATAAAACATATTTGTCTATTTAGCCTCATATATATCATCATTATGAGAGGACTAAAGTATTTTTCCTGACTTTTCTCTATACAGATATAACATGGTGGTGCATTAATAAATGTGTCTCCTCTGAAACAGACTTGCTGGCTATCACCAATCCATACAAAGCATTTTGGCATTAAAAAAGTCCCTCGCAGAGTATTTAAGCTGTCCTCAGAGACCAAGGTTACAGCCAGGGACAAAAATCACAGCAAAGCAGTGCTTACCTTGGCTGTCACATTGTGGGGTCCAAGTGAAACAGTCCCTCAGCCATCAGCTGCCAGATGTGACCCCATCCATGGTGGAAGAGAGCACCCCGAGGTCTGGGCTGTGCACGGGGCTGAGCGGGCTGGATGTGGCTCAAAGAAACATCACCTTGTCTGGGAAGGGTATCTACCATCTCCTGGGCAGGAAAAGATGAGGGAGGAGAAGCAGTTTGGGGTCATTTAGCACCACACTCACCCCTGCAACCTTCTGACTCATGTGGATTTCATTTTGGTGCACAGGTGGGCTGTGGTCTGGAGAAAAGCCTTGGCAAGGGCTGTACGTGATGAGCAGAAAAGCTCACAGGGTTTCAAAGATGCCCTTGGCTACTGCTCAGCATGAGTGAAATGTCCTGGTTCTGCAGCACATGGAGAGGAAGAGAGGAGGGCTGGGGGAGAAATGGTATCAGCAGAAGTGGTGTTTGTAATGACCTGCACAGGAGCATCAGTGGGAGCTCCAGCTCACTGCAGTCACTGCCTTCACCCACATTGTTGGCTCCAGAGCATCCCCCAGGCAGGAGGGAGGTGACCCCCTCACTTCTGATGGGTGTCTGAACATCATTCCTCTGGAACAGGCTGAACAAGAGGAAATGAGGGGTTTCACAAGGATGGGAACAGCCCAGCTCCCTGCATTCCCACCAGAGGATTGTGAGAAAGATTTGGCTCTAGAGGTGGCTCTGAGGGCAGGCAGGGCCTTGGAGCAGGAGCATCTCACCCACCTTTTGCAGGACCTGATCAGCTTGCAGGTCATGCAGCTCCTGGCTCCTCCCCTGCTGTGGGTACCTAGCAGAGAAGCTTCAAGGAGTCCTTTTTCTCCTTTTTATTTATCCACTGAGCATACTTCGCAAGGGCTAATTTATATTTGAGCAGCAGTGTGCATGAAGGTCCACACAAGGCAGCTCAGCCACCAGAAAAGTTAATGTGTGCTTTGCATTTGCTGTCTCTAATTACAGAAGGGAAGCAGTGGAGGTAGATCCATGGCTCTGCACGAGCCCCTTTGCCTATTCGAGAGCTAATTAAATATGTCTCCTGTATATAAAATATATCATCTCCAGATAACAGCATACTGTTAAATTCTTCATCTTATTAAAAGCTTGCATTAATGCTTTTCCAACATAAATTTTAACTGTGGACAGGTACTATTTGAGGAGCCTGACAATAGGACTGACCTAGATTAGGCTGACAGTGCCAAAAGATATATCACCTCTAGCTGTCTGGGGGAGAAGAAGGATGAGGAATACATTCCCCATTATTGCCTAATGCTGATGTGCCAGCATTATCTCCAGAAACTCAGTGCTGCTTCTCCTTCTGCTCCCCTGGTGGGGTAGGTGGCTGTACCATGCTGAGGAACAGTATCCTCTGCTTGCTGTCTCTTATTTCCCATCTTATAACTCAGCTGAAGGGAAATTTAATGGGGCATTGGGTAATGATTTTAAAGGCACTGATAAGTCCCTCTATAGTTTAGAGAATTATGGGAGGAGTCAGATAATTCCAAGTGGTTGGGTTTGTGCAATGAGTTCTGGCAGGCATTTGAGTCTGGGCTGTCTGTAGAGGGGCAGAAAGAAGCTTTTCTGTACCAACACTCAAGCCTTCACCAAAATATTCTTCTCTAAGGTTGTTTGGACTCTAGTCAAGGGGCAGTGATAGCAGGTTTGGAGACCTCAGGGTGTTTCACCACATAGGGAACATTTTTTTTCTTTTAGCATATGTGCACAGAGCTGAGCAGAGATCTTTTCAAGGCATCCTTGTAAAAAAAGGAGACAGCAAGTGGGCTTATAAAAAACCCTTTACTGTCACACAACTTCTAATGCAGAAAACAAGACTGCTGAAGAGCAGCAATATTTCTCACATGCATTACTGAATATTCAAGAGATATGAAAATAGCTTTAAGAGTCTAAGAAAATAGAAATTCCAAATATTAATAGGAACTCTGCCATTGATTTTAGCACAGAGCTTGCACTGACACTGTGAGATTGCTCTGTGTTAGACACTTGATTGACATAGTGATGGCTCATTCAAAGTGTATGCAAAGTCAGTGCAACTGTATTAGGCTTTTCTCTTGACTTTGGATTTTTTAACTTTTACCACTGACATCCCAAGGGCCATTGTATTG
Source organism: Pyrgilauda ruficollis (assembly GCF_017590135.1). Classification (NCBI taxonomy): domain Eukaryota; kingdom Metazoa; phylum Chordata; class Aves; order Passeriformes; family Passeridae; genus Pyrgilauda; species Pyrgilauda ruficollis. Next base: position 4,421,351 of record NW_024508101.1, read on the forward strand.
ACAGAATAATACTTCTTTTGCACAGCTGCTGTATGAGACACTTTCCATTTTGGGAAGGGGGAAGGGAGGACTTTTCACTGCTGTCCTCCTGTATGAAGAGCTCAAGATACAGTCAGTGAGGTGCAGCTGCAGTATCTTCAGCCCATGAAATTTTTTTGGACTAACTGGTGGGTTACACATGCAAAAATTCAGTGAAACCCAGTGTCAGCTCCCTCTACAAACCAGTACCTCTGAACGTGGGAGTTTATACATCCTGTGCTATGGACAATAAGGACAAGGATCAGTTTTGGAGCCACACCTCTGGGCTGCTTCCCAGAGCTGGCTCAAACCCCCTCAGCAGGAGAGAAAAAAAGCAGCATTGCCACCTTCCAAAAGAGGACAAAACTGCTTCCCACAACAAGAATGCCATTTGGCATGTCCCTTCCCCATGTACCCAGCCAGTCACCTGCTGAGAGGGACCTGTCCTTTCCCCAGCAGTGAGCACAGGGTCCTTTAGTCATTGTCCAAAATACCAGTGCAGGCAAAAGCCACCTACCCAGAGGGGAAAAAAAATCCCATTGCCATCTGATTGTGCTGCACAGAAGAGTGAAATGTAAAAGAAGGAAAGAAAAAGTGATGGAGGAAAGGTCTCTCTGGGGGGAAAGTTATTCCTCGAGCACAAGAATAATAAAGTAAAATTTATTGTATCTATGGATTCTGTCTGATAAAAAGAAAATCCAGTGCAAAGGGAAACTGAGGATTGGAAACTCAAGAAGTGGTGGGCCTTGGGATCACTTTCTCAGCAGTAGTAATGGCTATAAATGCAGTGAATTTGATACCAAACAAGAATATTTCAGGAATCTATCAAAAATTTCCTACAGAAACAGATGTTTCCACCTACTCAGAGATATGGACAAGAGTCTCAGTTACCCTAAATCCTTCTCATGCTCTTCTAAATATACCCCCATCATATGCCCCTTAAAGTGTGAGAATGATGCAAGACCGACTTCACGTGTATGAAAATTTTATTCTGGATTTTTACAGGGAAAAACATAATTTATCATTAAACTTTTTCCTAACAGTTACAGTGGCTGTGGAAATTCACCTCCTCATTTTGGAAGGCGCATACAAAAAATCTGTCTAACTCAAGGTAGAAAAATGAAAAGTAACAATGAACCATTATAATCTGCTTGATCAGCTGGAGCATAGAAATAAAAAATGCTACCTCTTAAAAGAGTAGTTGGAATTATCTTGATTTTTACATAGAAATAAGTGACAACAACCTCCAGATAGCACCACTTCCCACCCGCATATTTAACTTGAAAGTCAAGGTTGAGTGAAAAAATATTGCTGCCTTGAAAGATAAATATATTACTTATATTAGCTATATCAGGAATATGTGCTAGAGTATAAATATTTAAATTCAGATTTGGAAACCATATATTTGGAAGAAACCTAGGCCAATAAATATTGGATTACAAATTCATATCCACAATTTTCATTAAAAAAAACCTTATGATTTCTGTTTCAGTAAAATGGGGTGATAATAATTTATCTGTGTTGTACAAATGCTTTATTTGCACTCTCTTCTCCAAGCTAACATTTCCTAATGCCTTTTAACTACCAGAAAAAGTGAAAACATTACCCTAAAATATTTCCATTCAAATTTCCTAGATTAAATCATATGCTTTTAAAGCTCACTCTGTGATCAGGACTGCTCCTGCAGCACTCCAACCCAGCTAGTTGAGCGGCATGAAAAGCAATAGAGTTGTTTTAATAGTGCAGTGCTAGTTTGGAATAGATAAAACAGGAAGGTTTCACAGTCAGCAGCTTACAAATCCCACTGCCAACAGAAAGATTCTCTTGAAAGAAGGATCTCTGCAAATTTTTAAAAATAAAGAGGTGGGAGGAAGAGACCAGTGTACATAATTAGAGCAGAAAGGGCTTGAAATGTCTTAAAATATAAGACATGCACCAGCCTGCAAAGAACACGAGCAAGGAGGAGGCATTTCCTTTGGCCTGCTCTTTCATTCTGACCTACTGTAAAGATTACTGCATTTAGCTCCAGGGCAGCTCTTGTGGGTCATTTTTACCTACAAAATTATGCCTCCATAGCCTGGGGTCTCATATGATCTGATGGTTCCTGCATTAATTACTGAAGAGCAGGTTCTTCCCTGCTCGCTCGGGTAAGCGGCTCTTGGTCTCTGATGGTGCAGGCTTTGCATCAGAGCATTTGTAGCTGTGTCATGGCAGGAGCTGGGAAATGACAAACCAGCAGAAAGAAAGAAAAGACTGAAAATTAACTTTTCTAAAAGCACTAGAAGTTTAAAGTACTCAAAGAAGGTTTTTATAAAGTTTAAGAAGAATATAGACTGCAGTCACACGGATTGCATGGAATGAAGTCCTGGAGTGGTGCTAACAGTAAAACAGTGAAGGAAGAAAATTATCTGACTGTCCCATACTGCAAATCAACAGCTGCAATTGTTGATGCTGGGTGAGATCCCAGGGGCTGAAACATCATGTCATTGACCTTAGACTCCTGTCCCCTGGTGCTGGACCCCCATTTCAGCTCAGGAAGGAGGACAGCACCTCCAGGCAGGCATCCCAGGAATGCTGAATTCCTCCCCAGCACAGCTGATGGTACAAAAAACAGCACATCACTCTGGATTTCAGGAGGAGATTGCTGGGTTTAGTTGCTCTTTTTGGGTGGCTGCCCAAGAGAATTGATTGCCAGAGAGCAAATGCTTGGGCTGACTGTGAATCAGGAGCTAATAAAATGTCCCAAGGGACAGGTGAAGGCATGCCTATTGTTTTTCAAAGTATACGCTTTTAAACATGACATGACTACGAAAAAAAACCCAAAAAACCCAACACAAGAAAAAAAGATTAAAAAAACCCTAGATTTTTGTCATAACTAGAACGTTAAAGCATCTGATTTCAACGGGAGAGGAAAAAAGAAAATAAGAGGTTTTTTTTTCTGCAAAATCTGACTAGAAGACCATCCAGTATTTGAGCATCCACAATGCTGACTCAAATAGGTAAGACTTTTTTCTCCTCTGGGAAAACGTCATTATCTTTTACATTCCCCTCCTTTTCTTTCTAGAACTGACTGCTGTGACAATGCAGTGTAACTCTTGCCCATTAATGCACCAATGACTGTACCAAAGAAGAGGCTGTGTACAGTTACTGCCTTGATCCAAAGGGAAACAGTCATGACAAAGGAGTTTAAGAAGTCTTGGGATAAATTCAGTTTCACTAAGTTACATTACCACTCTTTCCACCAAGTTTATCTCAGCACTGATCACCCACTGCATTCACATGGAGCGTGGCCATCATGTAAAATGAATTTTGACAATTCATCTCTCTCTCTGGGACACAGCAGGCTGTGTTTCCAAATACTCCCTTTCTTAGGAAGTTTTAACACTTGTTCATTAATACTTGGCTTAAAGGGCAATTTGCTGCCCACTGCTGTGTAGCCAGCATTTTTAATAAATAATGCATACTGTGTAATGGGGACAATAAAGGCCAAGGTAAAAAATGTAAAACATTTTAATGGGATGTCTTGACGAAATCTTCCCATCACCTTCTCTGAATACTTTACTAATCATTTTCTAGCTCGGGGAGATTTTTTTTCATTAGGAAGAAGTTCATCAAGTACTAATAATAAGCTGTTAATTGTTGAAGTAGCAAAGTTCAGATGTGTTATTCCAGCTTTTCTCACTGAGTAAATGTGTTTGTGTCACACCCCAAAAGGTTCAGGTGGGTGTAAGAGTTACATGCCTGGGATCCTCTGCAGCTCTGCACTGTCTGGGACAACTTCAGCCTCTCAGCACCAGGGTGGATTCCCATTTTCAGCAGTGGAATATGGAATAATGAAGTGAAATAATAGCATTAACCAATACCTAATTAACACACAATCTATTTAATTTCTAGCTCCACCATTAGGTTACTATTAAAGTATATTTAGTCGGCCTCTGTAAAACCACATTATGGCAGCTTCTCAGAGTCAGGCTATTCACAGGCCATTTGCAATGTTCATTTCTCTTCTCTTTAATGTCATAGATTTAACTTCATGAAGGTCTAGTGCAGGTTAGTGCAGAAGATGGACGATTACAGCCTAATAGGTTTTTTTTTCTTGGCCTTTCCAGAGGATGTATTGGAAACTTGCACAGATTCAGAGGAGACATGTGTTTGTCTCCTCCTGGCCTTCCAAGCTGAGGAGGAGCTGCATTTTTAGGTAAGAGGAACTGGGATTTTGGACAGAGCTGTGTGTTTCTCTGCTGGACACCAAAGCATTTCATATTTTTGCATACTCAGGCAGGTAAACATGGCCAGTGCCTGAAAGAAGACTCTCCATCCAATGAAACACACAATATGAAAGATCTGCACATTCCCAGTTAAACTATTCCATCTGCCCCAAGCCTGGCTGTGGTCACAGATATTATGGTCAGCATTTGAGACCCTGGGGAGTCACAGTCCCATTTTCTAGCCTGCCGAGACATCCTGCAGTGATGGTCCATATCCTCAGTTGGTAACTTTAGTAAATCATTCAAAATACTGCCTAGCCCACAACATAAAGGACAGCTGTGATTTAGTAAGGCTGCAGAGCAGAGCTGTCTGTGTTACCTCAACCTAGAAAAGGATGAGTTTTCAACAGACCTCCTCAGGATATTTTAATTTGTGTAAGTGCATTCAAAGCATGAAAGCAGACGGACAATATGTGAATTATGAACTAATTGGGGGAAGATGGAAATGAGAAGGTAAATTTCATTTACATTATCTCCCTTTTTATGCTTGCTAAGGTCTAAGGTAAAGGCTCGGTCTCTTTCTGGTCCATAAAATATGGATTGCTATTTTCAAACTACATCAACACTGCTAATAGCCATTCCCATTAGTCAGCCGTATAATAGCATTATGATGCTATGAAATATTGACATGATAAAACAGTGTAGCCAGAGGTTACTGACAGTGCACACTCTGATATTGACAAATAAATGCTGATTTTTAATGCACTCCTTTTGCCACCTTTCTACCTGGCTGACAGTGTATAAAAAACATTTTTCCAGATCCTTCACTCACTACTGTTAATAACACCAGCTGATGGCAGAGGACCACTGAAATTAATGAGGCTATTCCCACTGATGTTTTTCAGGGTGGGAAAAAGATTCAGGAGTTTGGTTAAAATGGGGCCAGCACAGCAGATTTCACATCCCAGCCAATGTAGTGAGAAAAAAATCCTGTTTGTGGAAGCAAAATGGGTGTGGAGGTTCAAGGAGCCGACAAAGGAGTTGCAAACTTGGTGGACAACATCCAGCTTTTGGGAAATGCAAGCACAGAGAAACAATGAAGGGAGGACAAAGTGACAGACCTGGTTGCTCCAGCATCTCTTTCTTGCACCCACATGTCTTCTCTAGCAGCTGCCCTGTACTCTGTCTTCTTCAGCTACTCCTTGGATATCTCCTTCCTGCAAAGTCATCTTTGTGCAAAACAGATTTATTTAAACACATATCCAGCTACCCCAAAGGAGTCTTCTGTTGGGCATTTTTAAATATCAAAATCAATTATATAATCTGTTCAGTGCCCAATTTTATACCCTAAATCATATCTGCAGAAGTATTTATTTTGTTGGGTTTAGGCAAATTTCATGTAATATTTGACAATACAGTATAGATGAGAGGGAGAAGCCTAGTTTCCAGAAATAATGATTATAAGTCACATACTAGAATATATTCCAAAAACATTGAGCATGAAATGATATATTTGATTTAAAACATGTTCTCTGTACCAGAAGCTCTGTACCATTCATTAGTGTTTTCTCTTGTTTTCAATTATACCCAGTTTCACTGTGTGAATGCTTTCTTTGTAACCAAAACATGTCCACATAAAATTTCAGATGTGGCCATCTTTCTCCTTCAGTCATTTAAGCATTGTCTCTTCATTTACAGATCTGTGTCCCACCAGAATTTGGAATAAAGACTCTTGCTAGGCAGAGGTGCTTCTCCCACTGATGTTTGCAGAGCAGTTGGTGTACCCAGGATCTAAGGTCCAGAGGACCCCTCCTGCATACATTCCTGCTTCCTTGATACCCAAGAGGAGCCCAGAACAGTTTTTTGTGTCTCCTGGAGGATGTGTCTGCTGGACTCATTCCCCTCCTCCCAGGGCTCCACCCTCTCATTCCTCTAACCCATCTGGTTTAATGATGACTGATTTCCACTGCACATAAATCACCAGCTCCCCCTTGTTTTCCTTATTCTGTGGTACATACCTCCTTATCTGTTCCTGTAACCAGCTGTCCTTCCTTTGATGGTTTCTTCCAGAACTGCTACACAAATCCCCAGACCATATAAATCCCATCCTGTGGAAATGTGGTGGTTTTGCCACCGGGGTGTCCAGCCCACTCCTGAGATGACAGGACTCCAGGAAGGGTCTGTAACAAGCCCTGGCTTTGATGTTGTCTTCCCACACACTCTGTCGCCTCGTGTCTGAGGCTGTTTGTCCCACAGGAGGGTACAGCAAGGGCAGCCTGAGGAGAGCTTGTCTGGTGGGGCTCATTCCAGGAAGATTCGTGTTTCTGGTCTCCATTATCTGCAGGAGTCAAACAGAGGACATGTCAGAGCAAGCTGCTGGGGAGTGCTGAGCTAGGGAGAACACAGCTGCCTCTGAACAAACACAGCTCCTGTGTGCCTTGAGCAGCTTACACTTCACAGGCAAGGTCTGGCTAAGACAGGAAATTTCCCCAGCAGAGGCTGAAGCCCCTACCTGCACCACAGACCACACAGGGGAGCAGAGCAGCACCGGGTGAAGAACAGAGGGAGGCAAGGATGGGGTCACTGCTCCCCTTCTGCCTCCTGGCACTGCTGGGACAGTGACAGCTCCTCTTCCTTCCCACCAACGTGTGACACATCCTCTTGCTTAAGGTACAAAGAGTAGCTTTAAGGTACAGAGGCACAAGGATGCTCTGAACTGCTGTACAATAAAAACAAGGATGAACGAGAGAAATAGGAGTAATTAAGAGTTTGCAACTGTGACTACTGTAGTGCCACAGGGCTGATAGAAATCCTGGAGGAAGCTTACATCCCTGCTAATCCCAGCTGCTTTCTCTGGTCTTACTCAGGAGACAGCCCATGAGAACAGGCACTCAAAACCAGAATTTCCTGAAAGATTTATCATTACCAGATTTTAGCACAGGTTTGAAATCTTGCTCAGACTAGGAGAGGATGCCTGGAATGTGCTCTCCTGAGTTAGCACATTCTCTGCTCCTCTGGCTCCTTACCTGAGCACTGCTTAATAGCCGTGAAGTAGCAGAGAGCATCCCAAGTTTTGTGCTACACTGCTGAGCTGGTGGGTGAAGCATGAGCAATTAAAAATGCAGTCAGAAATAAGTTTTCAGTCGCAATAGATAAGATAAATGATATGCAAAGCAGCTGCTTGTCCTTACTATTTACCTTGGTTTAGAAGCTGATGGCAACCCTCCAAAGAAATAAGTTTAAACTCAACACTGAACTCAGTTTAATTAGTTTTAAGGTATTGACACCACAGCAAGAACCATCAGACAAAACTTCAGTCCTGGATCAAACATATGGCTTTATCTGTGTCCAATGTGAGGCTTTTGCTGCCTAAACCTGAAAACTTCTTATCACTTAATGGCTTGGCTCAAAAGAAAGCTGATTTGGGATGGTAAGTGGATTGACTGACCAGTTTGTGTTTTAAGACTAATCCACACGTGCTGTACTTCACAGTGCTCCTTGGTGAACTACTCACCTTGTTCTGAAGCTTTCAGTATAAGCTATCTTCTGTGACAAGTGCGGGGAGATGCAGTGAAGAGTTAAAAGTGAATCTCCTGCCTCTTTGAACTGTTTTCTCAGTACTTCATGTACACAGATACACTTTTGATGTGTTAACTAGAAAATCTGACTGAAAAAGAACAAAGCAGCTGTCACTGAAAGGAAGACACTGACGAAGAACCACACAGCCTTTTATTGAAGAACTGTCAAGATTGATCCTACAGCACTCAGTTTGTCTGTAGTATTTATCAAAGACCTAGATCAGATGAAGGAAATTTAAAAAAAATAATAAAATTCTATCCACTGGACATTTATAAATGGTATCTGAAAATGCATTACATTTAAAACACCTATGAGAATGGGATTTTTTAACAGTTCAGGGCCTGGAATGTAAGTACACTGGCATTTTTCACTAGTTTTGGAAAACAATAATTTGCCATTGTTGAGCAAACCCCCTTAACTGCTTGCAAAGTTTTAAGCAGCCAGCTTGATTAAAAATCATTCTGTGCTAGGAAATAAACGAACTCATAGAAAGTTCAAAAGCTCCTGAAAAGAGAAACAAAGCAAGCAATGCACTCTTCTAAGTACTGATATTCGTATCACAGCTGCACTGCGACAGCTGAAAACAAGACCCAGGCACAAGAGTGCCAGAACCTCCCCAAACATCTGGCCATGGGGCAGATGGCCACATGAGCAGAGGGATTAAGGTGTTTTCCCAAGGTCACACAAGGAGCCCTTTGGACAGTCAAACCTGCATCCCTGAGGGTTTCAATCCAATATTCCACCACAAGGCCAGCTGCTAATTGAACACCCTTGCTGGCCTAGGGATGAAGCAGGTGATGCATTTCTCACAGGACTGTCAATGAATGGCATTGAAAGGATATTGAAAGCCAAACCCCTCTCTGGATCAATACCACAAGTCCTGATCCTGAGCTCCTGGAGAAGCCAGCACTCCATGGTGGGTAGCACAGCAAAACCTGTGGTTACTGCGTGGTGTCTCTTGGCAAATGCTGACGGTTTAATGGTGTCAGCTCTGGAGTTATCCCCAACACAGAGAAAGACCTCTACTTAAAAATAACAAAAACACCTTCTTTTCTTTCAACAAACATCAGTTGCTACACAAGGTGCTCTGAAGTATTATTCAAATGTTAATTAACACTCAGATTCTACTCATCTACACACACACACACTTCAGAAGGGCAGAACAGATTAGGGTTTCTGTCAGCCATGGACAGAAATTGCACTAAATGGAAACCTGCATTAAGAGAAAAAGTGCTTTGTGCGATTGCCCTTTGTGAATATGTTCTCCTGGGCTTTCTGTGGCACTGTTTGTCATGGACTACAAGAGGGGTTGCTGGCCTTTCTTTAGCTAAGGCTCACCTGAAGATGTTGGAAGAAATCTTCATCTCACTGAGTCCAGGTCCCTACACCACCCTCACAGATTTTCACTCATGATGGTTAACACTTCCTAGCTGCAAAGGCTGCCAAAATTCCCACCTCTCCTCCAGAACAGCAAACCCACGTCCCTGAGCAGGGTAGGGCGTATGGCCAGGAGAGGCAGATATGAGGTACATCTGAGAGCTGCCCACAGGGGGGCCAGGCACTCTCCTTGCACTGCAAAGATGGATGTTTGCTAATAAGGAAGCCAGGCCTTCATCATTAATTCATGTGCCTACGGATGAGCTCTGGCCTGCCTCTCCCTTGAGAAAGGGCCCTGGGAGACGAGGCAGTGGGTTAGGCAAAGCAGGGGTTAAGGAGTTGGATTGGGAATAGACGTGTGTCTCAGTTTGACAGTCATACGCTAACTGGGGATGGGTGAACAGATGCTCTCCGAATGCTAATGTCACTCATGGTGTTCTACTTTGGGCAGACTTTCTCCACCAGCACAAGTCATTTGGGAAGCAGCTGAGCTTGGAGGAGCTGGTGGCCATCCTCCTGGGGCACTGGGGCTGTGCCCAGCCAGAGCTCAGCCCAGCACTAGTGGCCAGACTAAAACATTTCACTCAAACATTGCTTAAGTGCCTTAAGCCAGCCTTGCCCGTTTTTGCCAGCCCTTGGCAAGGGGGGGTAATTTCTCTAAATCACCTGGGAATGAGGCCTAAGCCATTCAGATACTCTTGGAGGAATTAAAAAATACACTGGACTTGCCATGTACCTTGTAAAAGACAAGTCCTTAGCCAGCATATCTTCATCGATTTAGACCCCAGTTCTGTATTCAGACCAGCTCCTGCTCAGGCTCCACTTCTGAAGCACCTTTTGAAGCTGAAGTGTCTGTGCTATCAAAGCCAGTGCAAGGTCAAGGCCTCAAATAAGAGGCTGCTTAGATCCAGGATGTACCACGGCAACCTGTGACATTGGATAGTGATCATTAACCAGGCTGGCTTAAACTGCACTGGGAGAAAATAGATATTTATATAAATTTTGAGCAGAAGACCCCAAAATTTTAAGAACACATTGGAGCTGTCCATAATAAACAAAATAGCAGAGCTCTTCCCTGGCTCTACCCATGTAAGAAGCAGGCAGAGGCTTTCTCACATATGATGCTGTCAGTGCAGTAACACTGATTTACACCACTGAGAATCTGTCCCAGAGATTTGACTTTTTCTGAAAAACACTTCCCGCTGTGGCAGACATAACGCCATATCAAAGGCATGTGCTGTAATACACAATAAAGATATAGCTTTCATAATTTTCAATTACACTTCCTCTGCAATGATGTTAGTGAATCTCACCCAAAAGTAAATTATTCAGTGCAGATGATATAGAAATCGTTTGATGAGTGTCACTTTTCCATTTAAAGTTTTACCAAGATCTTCTTGGATAAAGGGTCTCTTTTTTTTTTTTTTTTTTTTTTTCACATGACACATTTTATATTTTGTTTCTCTCCCTTACCTTCATTCAGCAGGCTTTTTCAACTTTTTAATATACTTTTCTTACAAAACATTGAGTAGCCATTCAAATAGGTCTATTCAGGAGAAGTGCTCTTTCATTCTGCCAGAAATACTAATATATATGTTTTATTTAGTTTTAAGAATACTATTTTTTTCATTTTGAGAACTCTGAAAGCTGGAGCCAAATATGAAAAGGCAACCTTCTTTCAAGGCAGGCTAGGAGGGAAAAGTATTGTGGGCTGCACTGGAAATCCTTTTCTTTCATGTAAATAAATAGTTCATTTACAAGAGCTTTTTAAATGGAAAAAACATATCCAATACACCAATACATTTAAACTCAATCATATGGTAAAATATAGCAAACTGAAAAGCTGAATTCCAGAATGTTTTTATCTTTCCTTTCATGAAGTTACAGATACATTGAAACCTAATTCCAAAAAAAATTCAATGTCCCTTCAACTTCACAGGGTTTTTTCCTACTTGCTGTGCTTCAGAGATGTGCAACAATTAGTCATTTCATTTTTCAATCATTCCATTTTTCAATCATTTCATTTTTCAGTCTGGTCTTTCTCTTCTACCAAGCTATTCAGAATCCTGCATATGTGACATGACCAGTAAAGGATGTCCAAGTAAACTTTTTATATGATGCAAACTCCTGCTTTTATGTCTGGATGACTAATACATTCCTTATTGCCTCAGTTATCCTGGTCAAGAAACACCAGGTACCAGTCCTGTAAGGGTTCTGTCAGTTATTCCTGGTTGGAAATGGGTGGATAACCCTTTAATCCAGCCATAAGTATTTTTTCAAGTGTGGAAGCAAGGGAAGGAGCTGGAGGAAGAAAAGAAGACTTTTACGTTATTACAGCGCTTAACCAACAGAGAAAGAAGCCTCTGTACCATTACATCAAGTCAGGAAAAAATCCCCATCTCTATTTACTGGTAGAATGATGGAATTAAAGTGATGAACACATAGGTCAAGAGAGACCAAGAAGAGCCTTGAATAGGAAGAGCAGCAGCTTCTGTCTGACACTAAAAGTGGTAACAACAAAATAAATTAAAAGATGACTGAAGTCTGGACAAGAGAGATTTAGCGTGTGTTGACGTACAGGAAAGGCTGCATCAGCCACGAGGGGAGGAGAGATGACTTTCTTCACTGTTTTCCTCCTTCTGCCTTGAGCACTGTGCCTGCCTGCATTTCCCTGACTCTAAAAAGGGCCTGGATCTATCTGCAGCTCATGACAGGTGACACATACCCATGAAAACCTCCAGGCTGCAGCATCTGTCACTGAACACATCCAAAGCTTAGCAAAGTGTACCTGTTCATCCTGGCATTTGTCCTGTACTTGCCTTATTTTTGCACTGCTCAGGCAGTGCAGTGCAAGTCTGGTTCCAGCTTCTCGTAAATAGCCCACAAGCAAAGGTCAAAGGCAGACTTTAATCTTGTGCCTTATACTAATGGTGTTTTTCTTGACGCTCTAGAAAAGTTTCCTGAAGATTAAGAATTCTCACTAGTGCACAGATACGTACAAAATTTTATCCTCTACAGTGATAATCTGGCAACAGACATGCGACACCTTTTGAAAAAAAAACAGGGAATTTTTTCGGTAGGAAAATATACCATTAACTTCAGTAAGTCCTACTGAAGTTTTGCATATGCAAATGATGCACAACTTTTCCATGAGAAGCCACCAAATTTGATTAATCATTCCAGTGTATGGATCAGAACCCGTGTTATGGGCTGACACACCGGTATTACTCAAACGTAATTTATAGGTGAGTGATAGAATAATCAAACCTGTGCAAAAATCTTTATGGGAAGAGCTGGAAATGAGTTGAATTGTTTGCCTTAAAGGAAAGGATATACAAGGGAAGCAGGTAATAGAGATCAGCTAGGACTTTTGGTCTCCCTGAGTCAAAACATAAAACATAAAAGGAACATAAAAATGGGAAATTAAAAACTGATGGTTGCTTGTATTTTCCTAATTTCTTCAAGTGCAACAGAAAGCCCTTGAAGCCTACAACCCTGTGAGATTCCAGAAGGGGCCGGGCATCTGGACAAACTTCACCATTCAGAGAAGTTTTAGCTCTGCTTAGCAGCCCTCTGGTAAACACAAAACACCATCATTTTAGCCATTCTTAGACTTTAAATGGCAGATCAGTGCGAAAATTGTAAATTGCAGACCAGTCCCCCTGTTGCTGGGCTTTACAATACAAGTGTGAGAGTTCCCAGACTTCTGGGGCCCACGGACCACCACAAAACCACTGATGTCCCTACAGACTGCCACCCTAGCAGTGGAGAGCTGATAGACTTGCTAGTCTTGCCATCCAACACAGACCCATCCATCAGCTACAGATCACATCCCCTTGCCATGCAACCAGATTGACAGCCCATGCTGGGAAACCTGGTACAAACTTTGACTACTGTTGGCGTGCTCCTTGTGCAGACTTCGATTCAAATGTGCACAGTACTCAAAGAAACGAGACCACAGCCCAGAAGACAACGGGACACCCCTTTCTGCAAGCCAGCTTATCTCCCTAAGCCAGTGATCCATCAGGAACATGATTCCTCTCCACCACAACCCCTCATCTCTGAAAGAGGATTTGTAATTCCCATTCTTGATTTCCTTTCAACCTGTTTCTCAAAAACAATCTTCCCCTCAGGCAACGTGAGTCTCCAGCCTTTGTTTGGCTGAAGATGTAAATATTTGGGCACTCACTGATTTGATATATATACATATTTGTTGGAACATTTACCACCTGCTATTCAAAGTTAAATCCATAGATTACAGAAAACAAGTTCTTTATCACTTTTTGTCTAATGTAAAATTAAAGACAGCTGAAAGCCTACAAGCTTTCTCTTGCTTGTGAATCACTTGTAGCATAATTACCCCTCCAAGGCTTGAAGAGCAGTGAAGAGCCAGATCTCTGCAAAGGCCCATCATCCCAGCAAGAGCTTCAGGAGTTTTTCTGCTCCTGAGGACATTAAAGCAGGGGTCATTAAAGCAGAGGTCACAGAGTAATGAAAACCCCTCAGCTGTACTCTGTGTGAGCTGTCATCTGCCAGCACTAAAAGCTCCCTTGTGTCCTGAAGCAGGGAGACCCAGGATCTCCATAAAGCATCGTGTGCCTCCTTCTGAGACCAGTGCTGATACCACTGTAGTGTTGCTTTGCACAGGGTTTTCTCAGGCCCATTCCCAAAGCTGAAAGGAGTTTATAGAGGTCCATTAGATCTTTACACAGCTAACCCCTGCCTACGTGTGAGTCAGGTCTACCAAACCTGCATTGCTTTCCCAGCGTTGTTTTTCTTCCATAAGGCACTGAAGCAGTTCTAGGAATGAGGTCCACCCCTTCCTATGGGCAGGTTTCTCCTCTCTCCAGGCTTTTTGGGAACTTCCTCTAACTCAAAATTATCTGGAGCATCTGGAGACATTGCAGTGAGGTTCTGCCAATGCTCAAAATCAAACTAACAAAACAACACCAAACAAAAATCCAAGGAGATGATTTTTCCAGGAAAATTGTGCTGTGTTCTTGTGCTTATTGTTTACAGTAGGTTTTCAGATGGTGATCTGGGGTGGTATGAGCATAGGGGAGCAAACTTCATGGGAGCAGGACATGTGTGGAGAGTTCAGTAAACTGGTACAAACTGCATCAGTGCCATGACTTCCAGCATCAAAATTGGCTTGATGGTCAGTGCTGCACACAGGCCTCATTAGGCTTTTTTCACTCTGGAAGGTTTTGAAATATTCTTGAATAAAAAAATTATATCCCTAAAAGACACTAGGCTTACTTCAGACATTTCAGAATTTCCCAATCCCTTGTGACTCCTCCCAGCAAACAGGTTCCAGCTCTGTTTCAATGCCTACATCCATCCAGACTCCAAGCAGAAAACCAAACTGGTCACCTGGTAACTACTGGCTTGCACTTAATTTTATGTGTTCCAGTATTTTGGATTACCCAGCTCTGTGTATGGGACTGACACAACACACACCTTACAGGACACACAAGCAATATCCTTCAACCTGGAAGGCTTAGAAATCTGAGAAGCAGAAGAGCTGATGGCTGGTCATTAAACTGACTGTTATAGGAGAGGAAGGGAATGTCTCTGCTCCCTAATGAAAAGGATAGACAGATATTGAAGTGGAGTAAGTTGGACTTTAATTACTGGTTTTGATGTCTGATCTATAACTCCCTAAAAGTTTTGTACGGAAGTAATAGGGAAGCATCAGAAAATTCCACTGGGATAGAGATGAGGTCCAGTTTGCAAAAATATCCTCTTCATAAAGAAGCTCAATGCCCTCTTTTACTTGGCAAACCATCATGAATTTATGATGCATTGCATTTGGAAGGCAACACGGCGCACAGCTGAGGCAAAGTAACTGAAACGCCGGGAGAGTAAAAGCAAAATGTTCTGAGAGTGAGGGTGCATATGGGGATGTATTTGAAAAAAAATTATATCTATATAAATATACACACACATTTGCTAGAGAAAATGTATATGTATTTATAAAAAAATCTAAACTTCTCACCAGTCAAAAGTTAGAAATGATGCAAAACGCATCTGCTTTGATAAGTCTGTTATAAATCTCTTAGCTTGAAGCTTTTAAACTGACCCTTTCCAGTTCATGAATATTTTAAGGGAACCCAGTTTAATTTAAAACAACCCTGGATCAATATATGCATTTTTTTCTGGCACTGTCCAAATTCCAGGTCCTTGTATTATCAAAAATTGTATAATACATCTCAAGTTTGGCTCCAAATATAGGGTTCATTCAAGGCTGGATCTCAAATTAGGGGTAAACCTAATTGGACTGAAACCTAAAAATGTCTGTATGGAGCCTGGACCAGGAAGACAATTTAGCAAACTATACTTAGAGCAATCCTGTGACATAAAGTCTCCCCTATTGCCCGATGCTGACGTTCAGAGAAGCACAAAAATGTCCTGGGGAATGGGTCGTTTCCATTACCACTTTTAGCTGGCATTCAGCATTTCTACATGCAGAAGAAGGCCACACTCCCCAGCTTCAGAAACTTCTCTGCTTGTTCTCCAGAGCACTAATGGGGAAGGGAAACATCTGCCCCACCAAGAACTGGCACCTCCAACCTCACTGGGAGCACCTCTCATGTGAAAATACTTTCAACAGCCCAAAACTGCAACTGCCCTGAACACCCTTTGGAAGAAGCCCAACATCAAGAACTGCAAGAAAGAGGCTGAGAACAGCAAGGCTGACTAATAATTCTTTGAAGATTTTTAGGCTCCTGGAGCACGGGCATGACTTTGCAAATCTTGCAAAAAGCAGCTATTTATAAGAACCCCAAACGTACTGCCCACTTTAAATATTAATGGCATTAACAACTCTTCACTGTCCCACAGATCAGTGTTCTCCACCTCTCATCTCCACATAAGTAAGAGGCATTTCTTAATAACTACAGTGAAAATTAAATCCTGCCTTCCTCTGAAAGTCAATGAGAGTTTTGCTCTGAGTCATGATTTATTGTGTACTTATGTTTTTCCTTCCTAGCACTGTTCATTCTTTTCAAAAAAGTTCTCTTGAAAGACACTAGCATATATCCTACTGCAATAAATATGTTTTTCATTTTAGAGCCTCTTTTTCTATACAGCTCTGTCCACTGCAGAATTCATTTGGTGCCGCTAATACAACACAGATCCTGTATTAATCCAAGCAGGATACTTCTATCACCATTAGCTTTTGTAGCAGTGATGGCTGCCTGGCAGTCATCCTCTCTCGTTGTGACAGCTCCTGCACTGGGACACCCTTCTGGGCACAGCATCCTTCAGAGACTTCCCAAAATCATGGGCACAGATTTACAGGTGTCACTGGGCAGGGCTGTGGTGTTTTTTTCTTTTCATCATTTTGATGCCTGATAAACATCAATTTCCATGCAAAGGGGATCCTGAATCAGTTTCCAGATGCCTTGGTAAAAAGAAAAGCTATTGGTCATTTAAAATACAATGAATAACAGATATTAAGTCAAGACTGCATCACAACACCATCTCCACCTTATTACACATGCTACCCATGATTAAAAGGCAGGAACATGCACTGATTTTGCTTTAGAGGTGTATCTGTGGGGGTTTTTTCTGTGCACAGATTGTGTAACCAACCTCTAAGGAAATACCTACATAAACATCCAGCCCATGACTTCATTAAGCTGCTCCCTGACTCCATGGGAAGTCCGGAATAATCTCTATAGAAAGAACACGATCAATATGTTATCGAGAAGATAAGTCAGTGTCAACGCTAATGTTTAAATATTCATCTACTTGTACCAACATCTTGTCTGTTACTGAAACAACAGGAATATTCAAAGATTAACTCTACATAAAAGATTCGGTAATTTTTTTCTCCAATTCCTTGTTTTTCTCTCGTCAGTTCCACGAACAGTTGTTAAGTAGAACAGGTTGGCATTTTTTCATCAAAACGTTACTTATTTGAAAAATGGGTCTTGGAACAAACCAAGACTTTTGCAGGAAATTTTCATTTGGGGAAATTTTTCAGCTTGTTGTCAAGAAAAGTGAAAACTGAAAAGAATTCCTTTTCCAGGATACACAATAGTTCTGAATATATAATCAAAAGAGCTAAAAGAACCAGACGGTATTTGTTTTAATCCAAAGAATTTGAAGGGAGAGAATATAAAAGGACTCATATTAACTGCAAGCACATTTATGAGGAGCTTCGGAAGAGAGAAGATTTGCTTCTTCATTCAGGACTACTTAGACTAACTCCAGAAAGTACCGGAGGAGAGAAGGAGGGAGGATGACTCCCGAGCATCTGCGACCCACTCAAGCCATTTCTAGCACTGAGAAGAGACTTTCCAACATTTCTGCAGTGGAAGATCTGTTTAAAATTAGAAATTAAAAAAAAAAAAAATCTATGTAGACGATTCAGGAGCATGTGAAATGCTTGGACAGAAAGATGCTGAAGTTCATTGAAGCTTGTGTTCTGCGTGGTGCTGCTTGGAGGATCTAAATATAACCAAAGTTTCTGCCACCAGAGGCAACAGTCCCCTGCAAAGGAGGAGAAAAGTGGTCTCCCAGATGATCATCACTGCCCTGAGAATTCCTGCTGAAAGGCATTGGCGTGGTTTCATGCAACATGATGAGTACATCTACCTGAGGTCTGGAAAAAGTAACATATAGTAGTGAGCCAAACCCCACATCTAATTCCTCTGTTACAGCATAGGCACTTTGCAGCGTGTCAAAAGTAAATCAACACTTCCAACATCTTATTCACAGGTAAGCATTAAAGTAGAGCCTCTTACCATTTCTTAGGTGGGATTTGGACAGCAGAATTGGATGAGTGAAATGACAATAAATGGAGTAGCAGAGACAAACCACACTGTCATCAAGGAAGGCTTGTAATGAAACAGTGTAGCTTTGCCATTTTGCTATTTACCAAAAGCCTTGTTTCAATCAGAGCTGTAATTAAAGCCCTTAATCATTCTGAACAGTTTCAAGTGAATGGCTTCTCTCATGCGTTAACATATCATTTATGCAACAACTGTACATGTAAGGTAGTGTCAGAAGTCTGTCTGGACATAGGAAGTAGCCTGTGGAAACATAAATCTATTTCTCAGTATTTTAATACAAATCTGAAAATGCCAGTTTACACATCTAAGAAGATGCTACAAACTGTTCAGAAAAAAAAAAAATATGTATCTTGTGAATTAATGAGGCTTCCTAAAGATACAAAGTGTGTCTGTACACAGCCTGCTACACCGGAGAGAGGGGAGCAAATAGAGCATGGCAGAGAGCACTTGCAGCTGCAGTGTGGGGTTGTGTCCCAAAGGACATCTCCCCGGGGAGGGAATATCATCCCCACACCCAGCATATATTCAACAACACCTTCATGTTTTCAAATAGGAAGGAATTGAGGTGGGAGTTAGTTGCATTCACTCATCAACAAGAGCTTTCCTGCTTTTGCTACCACAGAAGAAGTCTTGGTACTCGATGCAACATGGGTTATGATGGAATGGCTTAGGGGGCAAGTAAATGAAGGTTAAATCCAGATTTTGGCATTGAGAGGCATTTCTGGGCAGTCTGCACTCTGCTTGGTCCCTCTGCAGTGTTCTTTTCCCTGGTGTGATGGGGCAGCAGCAGCAGCACTGGCAGCAGAGCAGGGGAAGGAGGTCAGGTAGGACAGGTGGGGAAAGGAGAGCTCTAGAGAAGGAGGAAAGAGGTGTGAAGGGACAAAGGACACCAGGCAGGTGAGAATCTACCAGCAAATACTCACTGTTATTCAGGAATTTTGAAGAATTCCAATCTATTGTAGTGAGAAGGCATAAGCTGTAGGACTGCACTAGGGCTCTCCAGGGAAGATCTGTGTACTTTCCTTCCCTGCTTTAAAGAATTGAAACAGTGTGGAAATTAGTATATAATCAGATTTATAATTACAGTGTAAAACACCTATGATATTAGGCAAGGCTGGGAAAGTTATCTAATTTTCAGTCCTCAGCTACTTGTGATTCCCCTCCCAACAACTGTTTAACTCTCTTGAAGTTCATAACTTCCTTGTAACTGGTTACTACTGCTCCATTTTGTTCCTCTGAAAAGTTGCTGAAAAGGCAGCAAGAGCCCCCCAGAGCTTCCTAAAGCAGTGGGAAGGGCAATCCCTTTCTAACTTGCTACTCAAAGGTGTGGGAATTTGCCAAAAATTTTTTTTGCCCTAAGAGGGGCACTGCTGATTTCTTTAAGAAAATGTTCCAAAATAGGTCTTGTTGAACTTCCAGTAAAACACTGGCATGTTTCTGAGGAAGAGCCAGTAGACTCACAGTGCTGTGGTGGACATCACAGGGAAGTGCTGGCAAGGGGATGGACTCCACAAGGTGGGCATGTCAGAGCCTGGGCCTCCCAAATGCAGAAAACCATGAGGACTTGTGTCCTCACAGCACCTGGAAGGTCCAGTTTCCTTCAGACACAGCAGCAAGCCCTGAGAGCCACATCTCATAGTGAAATGTCCCCTCTTGTGCTTCACACTGGAAACTTCACCTGGATGAAACACTTTACTGACCTGCTGCCCTTGGCCTTCCACACCCACATCCTTGAGGCATCCTCCTCCCAGATGCCATCCAGCACCAGAAACATTGTGTTGCACTCCGGGGCTGCAGCAGGGGGTACAATCAGCAGGTACTGCAGGTCACCGTCCTTGGGTCACCAGATGTCACCCACAGCACCTCTGCCTTCAGAGGCATGACCTTAAAACATTTCTTTCCGTGTGAGCAATGATGGATGGACAAGCTAAAGGTATAAAATCGCCCTTTTTCTCACAGAGACCACAGTAACATTCAACCTCACTCCCACATCAAGCTCAGGTCTTCAATTTAACATATACATTAAGGAGACTGTATTAAAAAAAAAAAAAATCTAATATTATGCTTTTGAATGGAGAATTTACCTAAGTAAATAATTATTTTTAAACCCAAGATTTAAGCAGCTTTAGTATTCCACATTATGCTAATGTTTGACAATTACCAAGTGTGGGTATCAGCCAGCATTTTTTTTTTAAGTTTAATTTAAAGCAATTTGACATGGAAAGGTTATTACTTTAGTTGCCAATAAAAGCTGTACTTTTAACATAAGTGTACACCAAGCCCTAGGGTATGTGACTATTATCTTTTCTGCAATTATGTGGTGTTCTACATAAATGTTTAAAAAAAAAAAAAAACTTAGAAATATCAAAAGTACTAACTTAGCTGCAGTATGAAAGTTGAATAGCAGAGCCGGGAAGCCCGGCTCCCGCAGACACAACACAGGTTGAGGTTTCCTCCTAGAGGTACCGCCGGGAACGGCGCCTCCGCCTGCACAGCATCGCACCCCCCGCACCGCATCCCCCCTGCTCTGCATGCCCCCACACCGCCTCCCCTGCCCCCTGCTAGGAGGAGGGAAGGCTTTTCTCACATTCTTCACAGAATCACAATGGTTCTGGCTGGAAGGGACCACAGTGCGTCTCCATGGTCCCACCTCCATGATCAAGCAGGGTTATTCTAGAAAACATAACACGGTGTTGAAGCCAGATAGTTCTGGAATATCCCCAGTGAGGGAGACTCCACACCTTCTCTGGGCAGTCTGTTCCCGTGGTCTGTCATTGCACAGCAAAGTTCTTCCTTGTGTTCAGGTGGAACTTCCTGGGAATCATTTTGTGCCCGTTGCCTCTTGTCCTTTGACTTGGCATCACCACCATCCTCTCAACACCTTCCTTTTGGACATCAGAATTGGACTTCTAGATATTGACATAAACCTCTTGACCTTTGTTTTTGCCTTTAAAGGGGAAATTGGTGCTTCCACTTGGCCTTAGGGCTGCGTTTCAGGAAGAGACCCCATGGCTGTAGCAATGAGCCTCCCCCCCAGCACAAGGCAGAGTGTGGGGAGCCCCCCACAGTTCCCAACCCAAATGTCAAGTTTGGTGCTACCACACAGAAGCAGCACTGCATGGTCACAGCCCTGCCTTTGAGTGGAAATCAGCCATTTTCCTCAGGAAATTCTGTGGGAAAGGGTGAAGAGCACGGTGCCATTGCCAGAGCTCCCAAATGGATGAAGCCCTGGGTTCAAGGCCAGGCTGGATGAGGTTTTGAGCAGCCTGGTTGAGGGCAAGGTGTCCCTGTCCATGGCAGGGTGGTTGGAACTAGAAGATCTTTAAGATCTCTTCCAACCCAAACCATTTGATGACTCAACAGGCCTGTGGAGGAGAGAGATGAAAGTGTTTCCTTAGGAAGAGACAGACCAGCTCATACATACAGGGAGAAAGACACCTCCCTTCTGACACATGGTCTCCTCCAGGATGTTTCTCCGGGCAAAGTGAGGGTGCCATGAAAAACAAAAGTAATGTGAGGGTATTTGACAATTAGCTTGAGGACTTGGCACCAAGTGCTGCGTCCCCTTGGGCTGCTTAGTCCTGTGTAATGGAGGGAGAGACAGCCCCTTCCACCAGCCTCTCTGGGCCAACATGGGGCTGGGCCAGGGCCCACATGGGCACACAGCAATGCCCCCAAACAGGAGCCAAGCCCCACACCAGCCTGTGCAGGTAAGCTCACTCCTCTGCTCTGCCCATTCAGCCCTTCAAAGGCAGAGCCTGGGGGCAAACAGAGCAGGCGAGACAAGCTCTAGTCCAAACACTGGAGGCTGCTTAGTTAAGAGATCATTTTGACTTTTTTTTTTAAGTCTAGGTGATTTTTTTTTTATGTCTGGGTTTTTGTTTTTAACTTGAAACTTGTGAAAATCACAGCATGACCTGGCTGAAAGTCTTCCCGAAACCAGGGCAGTGAAGTTCAGCTTCCTGAAGCACCCTGCCTGTGCCTTTTGGTGCTGAGCTTCAACCATCTCCAGGCAAGGAATGGAAGTTCAGCCTTAGCAGTCCATTCAGTCTTTTGTCTTTCTGCTGAGAAAGTGAAAACACTGCTCATAGTTCCAGTGCCAACTGTAGTTTGTGTTTCAAATTAACTAAAGTTCATTATTTTACACTTTAGGTAGAAGCTGTAACAAACTGTTCACCAGCAATCCAAGCAATAGTATACAAGCCCCTCTAGGATCCCTTGGAAGAGCTCCTGATGAGTTCACCAATGTTTGCACATTAACCTCTGGGTGAAAAGCCAGCCAGAGGGATGTGAGAACTCCACTGAGCCCTCCAGAGCATGACACAAAATGATGCAAGTGTGGGAGCTAGGAGAGAAAAGGTTTTGTGAGCCCAGAAAAATAATAAAACGTTTAAATCCTTAATTGTTTTTCTTGAAGATTTATCCAAAATCAAGCTCTACTTAAGCCTGTGAGTTTGCAGAGCATTGTCAATAAATTAGATCATGCACACAAGGCAAGGATTTCAAGCCAAAAATCTCTAGCCCTGAGTCGCTTAACAGCAGCACTCCCCAGAAAAACGACTCAAGATGAAACATGAGATATGTATTAATTATCAATGGTCTAATAGAAAATTTAATGAAGACAAGTATCTTCTTGCACTTTATCCATGATAACGATGATAGTACGTCAGCGAGGCGCATACCTTACAACGTAGCAGTGAATGTCAAGTCTGAAGCCATTACAGCAATTCCCCACAATAATGGCCAGCCAATGCATGGGCTTGTAGCACTTAATCAAAGTAATGACATCCATCCACAATTATTTATGTTATGGTAACAAAGAGCTGCCAAATGCAAAACAAATGACACAAGGATTTGCAAGTGAATTTCTTCCCGTAAATTCTCCTTAGGTTATGCTTTAGGGCCCTCAGAATGGAAGTCTCTCTTTATCCAGTGCAATATCAGAACCGTGGGGTTATTGTGCCACGTTTTACTGCCTATAAGCAATGAACCCAATGCTATCACCAAAAGGGGCTCTTCAGCCAACAGAACTGTATCAATATCACTTGAGCTGGCCTTGGTTTACACCCAGGAGTTGTCTTCAGAATTTTACAAGAGGAAAAAGAAATTATTTGGAAGATGACCTTTGCTTACTTCTGTCTATCATGGAAAACAAAGACCCAGTTGTATCAACACTTAACACACATTTGACTTAAAGTATATGAGCAGTCCCTACTTACCTCAATAGGTTTGGATTAGAGCCATTATAATTACCAACCATGAATCTCTATTAAGTGCAACACTGTTCTTTCAGGGGCATTTATGTGGGTGTTTGTATAAAAACACTGTCAAAAACTAAAGAACACCAGAAAATATAAAATGGCAACATTCAGGTTCAAATGTAATGAACTAATTTATTTTTTTTAACACTACATCCAACTGTTTTTCACCACTCACAGATGTCACTGGAACAACTTGAATTCAAAAAAATTGCCTAAGAACAATAAACTACACAGACCAGTTAATATTGATTGCTTTAAAAATGCCCCCTGTTAAACTTAAATAATAGCCAAATCTCACTGCAGTAAATGCACTTTTATATCATTAAATACTAATTTAACAAAAACGTGACTGCGCAGTGAAAAACGCGAAAATGCTGGAAAACTGAAAGATTGCCCTTTTTTTTGCCTTATTCTGCTTGTGCATTATACAAGTCTCCAAATTAACACCTGAATGCAGAAAACAATAATTTCATATTAGCTGGCCATGTAGTCACACAAGCCAAAGCTGGGACTGAGCTTAACTCTAATACACACTTTCTAAGGCCCGTGAGAAGGGAGACCACAGGACGCCTCTCACCAAAGGCTCTGGCCACCCTCAATGACCAGGTTATGGCCTGTCATGTAGTCAGAGGCTTCAGAGGCCAGGTAGACCACAGCAGCCTGGAGGTCCGTGGGCTGGGCCAGCCTCCCGGCCGGAATGTCAGCCAGCCAGCGCCGCACCAGCGGCCGCAGCTCCCGCGAGCGGATCAGCGGCGTGTCAACGATGCCCCTGCAGCGAGCACACGGAGCAAGGGTTTAGCAACGAGTCCTGCCCAGAAGGAAAGGCAGCTCCTAGAGGTGTTTTATATTAATTCAGAATGTTAATTCAGAAGGAAAGCAGGGTAACAGCACAAAGATGAGCGCGTCCAGCCTGCTCTGCCCTTGCTGAAAGTCATGGTGCAAACTTCCATAGCCCTCCTTTCCTATCATCACCTTTAGCTGCTGATGGGCAGCTCAGGGGTTTCCTTTCAAGTACACATACACTCACACAATCTTCTTAGCTAATAGCACAACCCCCTTACTTTTAGATTACCCACAATCACCAGTTTAAATTTCTTTTCTAGAAAATAAGTACAGCATTGGAAATGAAAGTGCCTTGAATTGGGTCTGTCATGGCTCTTGGGAACTGTTGTCCTTCCACCAATTTCTCATCACTCTACAACTAATGTCATACATTGTGCTTATGTACAGCCCAGAAACTGAAAACAGACCAGCTCCCCATATGTCAAACGAGGGGAACAAAAGCCAGCATCCTTCTGGGCACCAGAGCCTTTCCACCCAAAAAAAGGAGGGGCAGAGATAAGCACAACACAGCCAGTGTGATCCCCCTTAAACCAACACCTAACAAATCACACTGATTTACCTGTCATGCCTCTTTTACATTAATGACTGACTCCACTATTTACTAAAACTCTGCTAAGTTTGGTTTTTTTTCAGGTACCATAAAAATGATTCTTCAGGAAGCACAATGCAGGGCAAGGATTTGGCTGGCTTTTATGACTTTAACTGCAACTGATTTGTCATACTCCTCCTTAACAACATATTTGTATTTTGCGAAATGTATAATTTTTTCAGCCCCTGAACAAATATATTTACATAACTGTGTCTAACGAGAAATTACATTTAACTTCTCAGAAATGACAATAACTAAAACCTGAACTGCCAATTCCACTTCATTAGTGTGGTAGAAATGCATTCCAAATGTTAATAAAAATTCCAACATGCTGATAAATTAGCGCTTCTAAGGAGCATGTGACACCTTGGTTAACATATTCAACCTCAATTATATTTCTCTTCAGCACCCTGTTATCTGGAACCTTTGCTGGCAATCAGAGGTGCTGTTTTTCAGCGGCCAATTTTCTAGATAATGTAGCTTATCAACACTGTGGGTAAACTTGCCAATGAAATCAGGCTGCACTGAACCACACACACGCTAATTGCATCTCTTTTTTATGCATATTTACAGACTGTCACTTCAAAGAAATCAGTGGCCCATTGAGGCAGCCAGTTAGCTGGAAGAATTGCCTCTTGCAAATGAAAATTAGCAAACAAGCTAGTGATAAATATGAAATGAACAAAGTATAAAAATACTCGTTTTGTTCTGAAACTTCATCGGCATCCCAATTTAGACTTCCAAGGAAATAATTTTTTGAGACAGACTGGATTCTGGGTATGAGATTTACCTTTTGTTTTAAATGAAGGCTGAAATCCACTATTTACTCTGTTATGAAGTGGAACTAATTCAGATTTCCCCCCAAACATTTCTGTTCGCACTAATCAGGCAGGATTTAAATATCAGCTTTATGTTTTATTGTAATTGTCAATAAAGAGCAGAGCAGTTCAGAAACACTGAGCAATGCAGCTCACTTAAGTTCTGGCAATGTAACAAAATCAAGCACATTCCAGTATAGGACTGAGAATGCTTTACTTATTTCCTTCAAGCAGAGCCCCATGGTCTCCTTTGCTTTCCTAAACTCCTCAAGAACTGGTTTTCTTCAGAGAGAAACATGCTTTGAGCAGCAGACGTGAAATATATTGAACTCCTTTCCCTTACGTGCCTCTCTGAGCTTACAAAACCATCACCATCGTCATCATCATTCTGGCTTTACACTAGCAGAGACCAGAATAAGATCCATATGATTGCCTTTTTTTTTTTTTTTTTTCATGTACAGATACATTTTAACCCCAAGAGAATGTATATTAGGGAATAAAACATACAGTCCTCCAGCACAACAGATTTTGCTAAAAAGAGGACGTTTTTCAATCTGTTAAGAAAAAATGATCTTTGGTCTGATCACTGCAGTCTGCGAATCACCATGCTGTGCCTCTTGCTGGACCTTTCTTTAGGTTCACTCCACGTAGCAAAAATTTAGATGTGAAACCAAACTTCACTACAAATTTTTGTTATAGAAATGGGAAAAAAATATAGCGCAAAACTTAAAAGTTGCAAACACACATACTGATGGCACTATAAATATTAGGCATGTCATTGATACTACACATCTTCTGGGAAAGCTTGGTGCCAAGTTGGGCAATTTAACGTTGTCGAACCCTTTTAGGCAGATTTTAGTTGGCTCCTAACCAGTTCCAGCAAAGACAACTGCCAATGCATTAATTCCCTACCTCATCTCATATGCAGTGCTGAGCCTATCAGTGCTTTCTGTTGCATGTCAATGTAATATCAAACTGCTGGTTCCTTAATGTTAGATATGAGCATCAATATTTCATTATTGATACACAGGACAATGTTGGACATGAAGGGGGGGAAAAAAAGACTGCTAAAAATAAAGGAGAAAAAAACAATTGCCTGAAACATTTCCACTTTGAGAGACGCATTAGGAAAAATATCACTTACCAGATACTTAACTGGAATTGTTACGTGCACTCAATCCCCAAATGAGAGCAAAAAAAGATTCCATCTGTGTGTAACTTGATTTCTTTCAGATGAGTTATTAATTTGAATGAGTTAAGTACACTCCACTTAATCAGGAAGTGTTTAATCACAAGATCCACTTAATTGGGACATCTCCCAAGGAATTAAGATTTAAGTCCAAAGATACTTACCAGCAACGACTGCTGCTTAATGGGGATAGTAAAGCTGCTTAATTGGGATGCCTTCAGATGATGCTGGGGTGCTCCTTCACCTGCCAGCTCTGCCTCTCCTTCCCTGTTATGGGGTGTTCCCCACACCTGCAGTGATCCTGCCCTGCCTGATTTCTGGGGCTGCAAGTCTGGTGCAGCATTGTGTGGCTGCCTTCAGAGGAGCAGGGCAGGATGCAGGGCACACAAAGGCTCTTTGCCCAGCAGCCCACACCCAAATCCCTGCATCCCATCTGGAGGGAACACGGTTCATCCCCCAGGGCTGCTGGCCTGGCTGCAATTTGACCTTAATATCAACTTCCAGCTGCCCATCCCAAAGGTCATCACATAATTGCGTTTCATGTCTTGTTAATCAAGAAGGCAGTAATTAGCCAAAAAAATGGACATTGATTCAGTGTAATGGCTGCAAAAATGACATGTTCAATGCTGCACATGCCAAAAACCAGACACCTCCCAGAATTTCCTCTTCCATCACACCCAGCACACTTCCATGTCCTGGAACCAGCAAAGAGACTAAACCCTGTGGGCAACTGGGCATCACTCAGTGCTCTGTAAAGTTCCCTGATTAAAGCCAGGCACCCTCTGCAGTTTAACCACCACATTCATTTCAGGAAGACTCCAGGACCTTCATTTTTTTACATCAGCTGTGCAGCAGGCTATGAGATGATGGCACTGGATGGTGGTGCAAGCACTGAGCACAGGTTCTGATAGCAACAGCACATCAGCCAAAGCATCCAGGGACTCTCAGCCACCTTCTCTCCCTGGGCATCAGGTTTGCCTGGCCAGCAAGAGAAGCCTGCATGTTCAATTTTATAAATGCAATAAATCATCCTAAGGACTCTGTCATAACATTTTATGCATTGCTAACTTTTATGCATTGCTCTGCATAAGTTTTATGCACTCATTAAGAAATTAAGTTGATAAAAAGTGACCAGATAGGAAGAGGGGGGAAAGGCCAAAAGGTTTGCATGGTGAAATAATGTTTAAGGCCAGACTGGAGCATTTGGATCTTCAGACAGAGGCACACTGGGAGTGCCTTAAAGCTTTAATGTAACCATGACTGGGAGGGGCAAAGTAGGACATAAATATTTTACTTATCCAGAGCAGATCTTGGGTACTATTGTGCCTTATATCTACATCTGTTCTCCTCAGACTCCTTAAAATCCCATCCTGTTATAAGAGGACACTGAGGCTCCTGCTGTGCTGGGTACTCAGATCAAGTGTGTTGAACGTGTCCCTGTTCCTCTCACATCAAGAGACAGCAACAATAGTGGGGTCCTCAGTTCCAGGGATGGGTCCAAATGTGCACTGAAATGTGCAGGTTCGCATCTCACACAGATAGGAATATAAGTGTGAATAGTTATTCACTCAGAAACCTGTGGCTTTTGCTCACGTGATGAGGGATCTGAGCTCCATGAGCTGCTGCAGGCTCCTTCCTCGTGCCCACAGGTCCCTGGGCAATCCCATCTTGAGGGGCTCAGCCAGAGCCTGGAAGTTCTGTGAGGGAAGTTCTGCTGGTCTCCAAAGCAGCTCAGTCCAGCTTCCCACCGGCATTAGGGAAAACTGCTCTGTCCACAACAGGGGAACTCAAAGACAGCAAAATATTTGTTCTCCGTGTGTCCTTCCTGGCTATTCCTCCAAAAAGGCAATACATCACCCACTTTTTGTTGTAGGATTTTAAGCTCAGAGCTAGAGTTTAAGACAGGTAGAGATGATCAAAATGCAACCCTGTGTTGCCTTGAAAAGTAGAAAGAGAAGCTGTCTATTTTTTCTCCATGCTCTGGCAACTGTCTCCAGAAACTTAACTTCTCTAGAAGTGAGTGCTTGCTTCCAAGCTGTACAAAACAATGAGTTTTGATCATTTGGTGCCTATTTTTTAAATTTATGTTAGCTCCTAAGAAATGGGTAATTCCTCCTGTAAGAGCCTTCTCATCTGTAATTGCTGTGAATGTGGCACAAGTATCCCACCTCTGCTGGTGCAGATTACCCGTATGTTTTCAGACACAATTCCTGCCAGGTCCTGCTGAGCTTCCCTAATTCCCTTCATCTCCCCAGCTCCCGAAAGCCAGTGTAAATTCACTAGTGCTAGTTGTAGGAGCACCATTACGGTGCTGCTAGCATGGGCATGGGGAAAATCCAACTGGGAAGTAAGATGCTGTTGAAAGAATCTGTGGATCACGTAGAGCGACGGCTGGAGTCTCTGGTATAATTAGTAATAAATAATCATAAGGAAGACAGCTAGCACAAGCAAGGGGAGAGCAGAGCAGTGGTAAAAACAGAAGCACTTGCCATTAAGCTCTGTGATTTTTTTTCTCCCCCTCCACTTTGTGGATTAAAATATGTAATTTGTTTTCCTTAATTTGATCTACATTATTATCTTCATTATTACAATTTAACTCCTGGGTTAAAATCCTGCCCTTCTTAGTTACTCTGATTGACTTCAATGGTCTACAGAATTTGACCGCTTCCAATTAACGCTATCCACTTGGGTTTCTGCTCAGCACTATCATGCACTGCTAATTGTTTAATAAAATGACTGGTTGGGCATGTGTGTGAGAAACAGGGAGAGACAAAGTGGATCTGGTAGGAAAACTTTTCTTTGTGAATAAATACCCTAAAACATAGAGCTTGAAATCTCAAAAAATAAGAAAAATGTAGTTTATAATTAATATATATATATTTACAAAACTACACCTGGCCTCCTGTGTCTGTTGGAGCTGAACAGTAGCTCAATAAAATGTAGCTTTTAAAGTGCCTATGTATTTGTCTCAAGTAAAAAGGGAAAAGAAGTATTGTCTGTTAATTGTCAAAAACCCTTTCTTTAACCACAGAAGGCTGCGACAGACTAAGGAAATATTTCATCTGGAAGGGAAATGCTAAAAACTACCCTTCACATTATTGGAAAACCTATTACCAAATGCTAAAACCTCTCCTTAAATCCCTGAGTATACAGCAACAGAGCAGGCTTGGTTCTAAGTATTTAAACCTTTGTTAAGGAAAAGACAACATAAAAAGGGATGCAATCCACCTGCTAATTAGAAACTTTATTTGCTGAGATAGTGTTCATTTGAGCTTTGTAGCACATTTCATTCCCTTTGTAGTTTCAAAATGAGACTACATTTTACTTACGGGGAAATGCAGTTGACTTTTACTCCTCTGTCAATCCACTCGGCTCCCAATGTCTGTGTTAATTTTACGACCCCGGCTTTGGAGGCGTTGTACGCCAACTGCTTCTGTGGGTGAGGGACTACAAGGGATTCAGAAGAAGAAAATTATTTATTCTTCCCAAATTAAAACAGCTCAGGCACTACACAGACAACTCCCTGCATTGAGATGAGCTATTTGCCCTTTTCCCAGGCACCAGGCAGGGAGCAGCAAGAATTCAGCCACCTACAACACAAACCCCTAAATATGTATTTTGCCATCTAACAGTTTTGTCTCAGCAGATGGGCTGCTGGAAAACAATGGTGAAAATAAAAATAAAGACATTTAAAAGGTCCCATGTTTGGGCAAAGACAAAACCAATGTATTAAACATATATATGCAATACTTGACTGCTCTGAAGGAAGATAAATAATCATATACAAACATGCACATTCATATATTGTACACATATGTATGTTTATGTACTTCTGCACTGCAACACTAATAAAATATATTATCATGTATTATATCAAAATATAAATAATATAAATATAATCAAAATATATGTCAAAATATTATATAATCAATGATATAATGTCTAACATATGTATTCTGTGTTATGTAATATATGAATATTATTTATAATATTATGTGGCAGATAATATGTGATAGCTGAATGTAACAGTAAATTGTTTGATATGACATTATATGATAGAATATGATATAAGTGCATAATAGATTTTTATATAACTTATTATATATAGCTTCTTGGAACAAATTATTCTCCCTAATTTTTAAATTATCCATAGTCTGAGGAAAACACATCTTATGATCTAACTAATGTTTGTGTGGATGTGAACACAGGTGCATCCCAAAAATTCAGAACACCCACCACTTTCAAAATCTGAAGCTTTTGAAAATGTTTCAGAGATGTCACATGTCAGTCAAAGACAGAAAATGATCAGCTTGCTAATTACAATGTTCAAGCTTGTTAGTGCCGTGTGCTCGGGTGGCTCTGCCCCTCTCCAGCTCAGTGAAAGCTACTTAAGGACAAATCCCCAGTGGGTGTAAAGTGCCTTAAACCCACGGGAGTCAATCCAAGTCAGTCCAGGTGTTGGCATTCACACCCACAAAATATCTCTCCTTGGACTTTTCTGGCTGTCATTAGGACTTCATTAAACAAATCCAATGCAAAGCATCCATCCATAATTAGCTCTGTATCAGCACAGAGCTTCACTGAGCTGCTGACTCTGATGGAGGGACAGAGGGGGAAATCAGGGCAAATATCAGTAGTCACAAAGACAGGCAATTCCAGCCTGTGGGGTTGGATAATGCTGAGCCCTGGAAGAAAGGGAATCACTGGCTTTGTGCAAGGTTCAGCAGCCAAACCCCAGTTCCCAACATTTTGATGAAAGCACATAAGCAGCACTGGTAGCTGGCATTAAACTGGTCTCAATAAATAAAGCTGATGCATCAGTTCTATATCACCCCCACCCATGGCATCCCAACACACCCACTACTGATTTTATTGACTTAAAATCTTGGGTTTGAATACGTCAGTGTAAAGGGTGGAAAGAAGGTGATAACTGAGTTACCCAAACTCTGAAAGAGCCAAAAAGCCCTGCTGCAAATCAGCGAATATGTGAACAAGACCTTTGCCTTGAACAGAGATGTTTGTGAATAGATTTAAAGCACACACATGATGGCAGCAACAATTAGAGGGGTTTTTTTCTGCATATGCTTCAGGTTTGCTAGAACTTAGAGACCTTTCCTTTGCTAAAAAGAGCATTTCCTACCATGGCCCTCCTCTGCCACCATTTATTCTGTGCTCTTTTTTGTTCAATATGAAATAATTTGCATTTTGACCAGCAGAACTGCTTTGCCCTCAGTGTGTGCCTGTTGCCCCCTGACGCAGCGCGCCGTGGGGGCTCTCAAAGAGAAGTGGAATGTAATTTCTTGATTAATTGCCATGCATCAGCTCCAAGTTACATACAACTTCGGTAGTTAACCTTGTAACCTCCCAAAAGCAGTTCTTTGCTAAACTTTCCAAACATGTCTGTCTGTGATAAATCATTTTGGTGATCACTTGCTAAGAGGAGAGGAGTTCTGGCACTGGCTCTGCACCTGCAGTGCATGTGGGTGAGAACAAGGTGCTGCAAGCCACAAGAATCAGCCTCTGACTTCGGTGATGGGACACAGCTATCAAAAGTCCTCCCATGGACTTTTGTCTTTATAAGAATATCTGAAGAAGGTAAGTAGGGGCATGAAGTTTTCCCCTGCTGAGACACTCAGCCCCTCTTAGTTGGGAGAACTCAAGGAGAAGCCAACAGATGCTGTGAATCTCTGGCATTGGGTGGGATTTCTGCAGCTAAGCACCCCATATCACCTCCTCTTCCCTTACCTAAGGTGGTCTCTTACAGAGAGAAAAGCAAATCTGTAACCCTCCAAACTCATGCAAAATGGGGTTTGTGAATAAAGCCATGCCTCCAGCAGTGTCACCAAAAAATCTGCATTGCTAAGGCTTCTGGGAAGCGAGGGCACTCACTCCTATTCAAGACAGATTAGAGGAGAAAGCAGATAAAAATGCTGCCAACATCAGCTGTGTTATGTTTTAAGCACCTTTGTTCTGATTTTGGCTGTTTTGGGGTTTTTTTTTTTTTGCCCCAGTAACTGTTACAGTGCTGTGTTTTTGATTTAGGATGGGAATAATGTTAACACACTGATGGTTTCGTTGTTGCTGAGCAGGTCTTACTCTACATCAAGGACTTTTCAGGGCCTCCTGCTGCCCTGCTAGACAGGGCAAAAGAACCTGGGAGGGGGCACAGCCAGGACAGCTGACTCTAACTGGCCAGAGGGAAATTTCAAATCATATGGCATTGTGCTGAAAAACAAAACTGGGGTGAGCTGGCTGGGTACACTGACTGGGCATTTGTCAGTGGGTGGTGAGAAACTGCACTGTGCACCACTTGTTTTTTATGTTCTTTTTTCCTTATTATTATTTACCTCTCCTTTTCTGTCCTAATAAACTGTCTTTATCTCAACCCACGGGTTTCACCTTTTTTTCCTAGATTGTCTCTCCCATCCTTGGTGGGAGGGAAGAGCCGTGGGGTTATACCACAGCAACCTGACACTGCTGTCACACCCTTGTTTGGTGCATCAGGCTCCCAGCCTGACCTTGAAGCAGCCACACAGTATTAGTGAGAGGTGCACACAGAGCAGAGCAGACCACCTCCCCCTGAAGATGTTCACTGTGAAAATTACAGCTCTGAGTTACACCTGTGTGAACGGCCGAGCCGCTGCTGCTGGAGCGAACGCCTGGAATAATTCCATTGGAACACCAGAATCAAAATGCACATATGCAAAATGTATGCAGCTTATCTTCGATTAATTAAAGCTGATTCTGAGCAGTGTATCTGGAAAAATCACAAACAAAAACCTCCCTATCCTGCTAAGTGTCTCCTCATTTTCCTGTATCTCTGAGGAAGGACTCAACCTACAACAACAACAAAAAAAATATCCCCTAACTATTTCTAGAAACATTTCATACTATGCCAGTTGGCCAACATACTTAAATAACCAACCAACCAACATATTTATTTAACATTCAGCAGATGGACATGATATGAACATCGTGGTTTTCAGTCGTAATTTCATAACTACTAGATTTTCTCAATGCCAAGATTCAAACAGGTTCAGAAGGTAAACACATCTCTCCATCTCTTAACTTCTGGCCTAACATGTATTAACTTTCACTGACATTTAAATGCATCTTGGGATGACCCTTCCAGGTTGCTCTTAGGGCTGCTTTCCAATGTTCTTTTCTGTTCCAGGACAGGTACTGCCCTCAAATGTGATCCCCTGGACTTGGCTCACCAGCCAAGGAGGAGCAGCTCCAGGCTGGGGCTGGGATGGATGCTGTGTTGGAATGGCATCACCACCCAGCTCAGCAGAGCTGTGCCAAGCTCCCATGGAAAAGTTGGAAAAAGCCTCTCCTTAAGCAGAGCAGACCACTGCTGGGCTGCAGCAAGGCTGGGAGGTGTGTGCCAAACCAGCAGATCCCCAGCTTGTGCCAATTCCCAGAGCTTCCTAACTTTCTCCAGGAGGGACTACATCCCAGGAAATTTTGCTTTGTGACAATGATGTGGATGGTGACAGCCCAAGCACAGACCAGAGCCCAACTGCTCAGAGCAGAGCAGGAAAGCCTGAGGTATTTGAAATTTAAAGCCTCACAATCTTTTCAGAACTACTTTTCTTGGGGAGTTTTTGTAACTTTACAAAGTTGGGTGCCTGTGTTTAAGCATAAGTAAAACAGCTGGTAAAGACACTTGAAAAAATATTAACAACAACATTATAAATGGATTTTTGAAGAACCATTTAAAGTTACTGTGCAATAAACTGAGTAGAATGACATTGAATGTCAAACTGGGCACAGTAAAAATAAACATTATTCCAAAGGAAAATAAAAAGACTGCATATTTATGTAACATTCAGCAGATGGACACGATATTAATACAGGGGTTTTCAGTTGTACTTTTATAGCTACTAGATTTTCTTGCCTAACTTGGCAACCCAAGGCACCATTTGATTTTTGGATTTGGACAATACTGCAACAGATGTCCAGACCAATAAAATAAATTCCTAAAGGGCTATGCTTAATTTGTGTAATTGATCAATTTTTGTTACATGGGCTTCAGCTCAGCAGCCTTCCAGATTAGCTCAGCAGTAGGGATTTCATTCCATATGTTACAATGGTTTATTGGTCCTTTTGATGACACTGCTGATTCAGCAGCCTTGGTGCAGGCACCTGTTGGCAATGAGAATGTTATAAAACCCATGGGTACCAGGAAAAATATTGGCACAAAATCCTTTGGGTGGCTTGTAAGCATCTTGTGGGCTCAGCTTCCCAAGGAGTTTGCCTGGAACAGCATGGAGGGAGCAGCACCTCTCCTCTGGTATCTGCTCCAGAGTCAGAGAAGGTGGCTCCGCCTTTTCTATAAAAAGTAATAAGTGCTCTAAAACACTGAGGACAGATAAATGTTGAAAAATGATATCAATAAAAATTTTGTAGTACATTTCCTCTAATACGAAATGTCAGTGATTTACTCCTTCCCAATACAGGTTTAATTGATTCAAATAGCATCGGTAGTAATTAAAATATGGATTCTGAAGCACAACTGTTAGCTCTCATCACTCACCTATTAAACTTGCCATAGATGCTGTGTTAATTATCTTCCCATATCCTTGATTCAGCATAATGCGGCCTGCAGCCTGTGACAGAAATTAAAGGAAAGACCAGTGACCCTTTCTGTGATTGTGCTAATAATGACATGATAATAAATTAGTCTTTTCAGAAGAGTTGATGTGCTAACACATTTTTTTTAAGTACCTGATATAAAAACTTGGTATAAAAATGGCTGATGCAGGGAAAAATCCCATTGCCATTTCACACCTCTCCACTGTTGGAAATATTTTTTCCAAAAAATCTCAAATGTTGGGAATTCCCCCCTCCAAGCTTTCTGGTTTTCAAGTAACCACCCTTCAAAAAAATTTTGGCCATTCTTTAATGCCTGGGCTTGGGTAGCCAAGAAGTACCTGCTGCTTTTGAATGTATTGACCAAAATCTGTAATTAATATAAAGCAAATCTCTCCTAAACTCCACCAAAACTAGGACCAATTTTATTGTGATAATTATTAATAAAGTGCTATTATATCATGAGATAAAGTAAATACTTAGACTATTAGTACACATTTGCAAAACAAACCAGTGCAGTACTTCACACTTACTTGGCAGCACAAAAATAATCCTCGTAAATTAACATTAAAAGTTTTGTCCCATTCCTCCAGGGAAGTCTCTTCACTTGCAGAATTCAGGTTGATTCCTGCATTGTTGCATGCAATGTGGACTGTGCCCCAGCGAGCCACGATTGCATCCACCATCCTTTGCACATCCTCAGGCTTGCTTACATCTGCTGCCAGGGCAAGGCTTTTAATGCCTGCATTGAAATAAGAGTGATGGAGTCAGCATGGGAATTCACAGGGGGAAAAAAAAAAATTCTGTTTTATTTTTTTTTCTGTTTTTTTCATACATATATAGAGATATTTTATATATGGCTGTATTTTATATATGAATATGTGTATATATATATATTCCACCTTAATTCATTGCTCCACGAGTAGTAGCAGAACGTGTGTTTGTTACGGCAATACCTTTGTAAAGTTGCTGACTGCTGCGAGGTTCGCTTGCTGGAGAGCAGCCTGGAGCCCAGGTGCGGGAGCGCGGCTGCCATCGGGCAGGACGAAGCTTGGAACACTGCACCATCTTCTGTCCAAACCCTCAACTGCAGCTTCCCCAGCTCCCAGCCACTCTACAGAGGCTTTTCTTATGCCAGGTCCCCCCCAAAGATGCTGCAGAAATCAAATTAATTTGTCCCAAACTGCCCTCTGGGTGAGCTGCAGCCTGCAGAGAGATGGGAGCCTCAGACAAACCAAACCAGTTTTAGGTGGGAGCTAAGTGGGAATACCTGCAGGGGCACAGGTATGGCAGTCATAGTGACTTATTTATTGCAAATCACACTGCCAGAATAAAGCAAACATCTGGAAGTGATTTACCAAATTTGAAACGTGAAGAAGCTTTGCATTTTTTCCTGAAATAATCCAGCCATTGACTTTTGCACCAGGGCTGATCTGCAAATAACTTCATTTAATTCATCATAAAAATCAGCTTTAAATAACCTTATTGTTAGACAGCATAAGAAACCTGCTGAGGCACCTGATGCCACTGGGATTATACCCATCCTCAAAGCCAAAGAAGGCTACAGCAGTAAGGGCTGTGGTGAAATGGGTCTTAAATAAGGAAGGAGGGAGGCACCACTGGGGTTGGACCATGATCAGCAGTCTGGAAAGGAAGTTGCAGCTATTAAAGCAAGATCTTTTTCTTCTATATAAATGACAAATTTGTTCCACACTGGTACCTATTTTAGATCATTCTGATTAAACATTTAAAAGAAGGGATAAGCCTATTCCAGGAGGAGACTCTCCCAAAATGAAGCTGAGATGGAGGTTTCCAGGAAAGCAAGGCAAAGCAGGAATTGCCCAGTGGTGTGTGTGTGAAAAAATGACAGGAAAGAGGCCTTTGTATGGAAAAGCTCCTCCTCATCTCCAGTGCCTCCAGGAGCCTGTCAGAGTGCACAGCCCGAGGTGATGCCACTCTGGGGTGCCAGGGCATGTGAGCTCCTGTCCCTTTCAGTGATGGCACCATTCTCTTGATTTCCATGGCAGAGAAAAAACACTGACAAATAAAAAATGGATGCATGCTCTGCCACAAAACAAGACCTCTTATTTTATGGCAGGTTTTATGTTAAACATGCTGAAAGAATAATAGCCAGACAGCCCCTGTTGCTCCTCCTAATTGTTATCAAGACATGTAACGCACAGGGAGTTGCTGCAATCTTCCTTTTTCAGTTTACAGATAAAATGGGTGCAAGTGTGTTACTAATGGTAACAGAAAGACTCTTCACCTGCCCTCCAACTCTCACCCCATTTAGAGCTTCATCTTATAGGTCAGTTTATAAAAATGAGACAAAAGGTGCCACATGTGAGTGTCTAGTGAAGAAACAGTGAAACCAAGCTCACTTCAAACCAGAGTCCCACACTCCATGTTAATCAGTTTATCTGATATTCCTGCACTCTGAGAGGGGGAGGAAACCACTTTCTGTCCCTCCACTGTCCTCTCAAACCACCTGTTAAAAATAATAAATAAAACAAACTATGGGAAAATAGCTTCAAATCTACAGACACAAGACACCCAGCACAGGTGGGGCCAGTGCACCTCCACAGTGCTCAGCTCACTTTTGTGGGGCTCATGGAGGCAGGTTTGTGATGAGGGGGGCAGGAGAGGAGGCCAGGGGCTCTGTGCTGAAGAAAATCACTGTGCTGGATATGCCTGAGGTGTCCTTCTGCAGGGACAAACACACGTCCCCCTGCCACGGGCTTCATGTCTGGTGTCTCGGTATAAATGGAAGTAACATGTTGCATATAGACAGGAAGATCAGGAGTGACATTGCACAAGGCATTTGCATAGTTTACAGTGAAAATGCACATTTTAAAAATCCCATTAGACTAATTCTTCCCTTAGGGTACAGGCAGTGATTCCCCCTGAAGACAGAGGTGTGTGTAGTGGAAGGTAACCCTTAGGATTTTTTGGTTGTGTTTCATCATTTTTGGTTCTTCAGTCAGGATCCATTAGTAACTGTTGAAAAAGGTATTCACACAGGATCTAAAAACAAAGAGCCCTGCAGCCAAGGGACGTACACCCGAGCTGTCTAACAAAGCTAAAACTGAGATCACAGGCGTTCTGATGTTTAAAACTCATCATGAAATGATGGCACCATCCCAAAAGGCAGGAAAGGGCTCCTTGATATAAGAAGCAGAGCAGCTCTAAGCAAGCTAAGTAAAATGTTTTGAAAAAGTATCAGTATGGGAATGACTTGGGGCACTGAGCTTCCAACTTTGAGTTAGAGATCTACAGCCACAGAGAAAAAAAATCACAGCCCCTTTGTCCTTATTACAGCAGGAAAAATATGTATTAATGTTATGATTGCTTCAATTTACTCATGTGAATATTTTGAGTGTAAAGCTAGCTGAACCTTTTTGTCAAAATTTATTTCCAACAGAGCATGATACTTCTTTGAAGCCAAAATGTTTCATGGAAACATTGATTTCAACAAAAAGTTTTCAAGGGAAAGCTTCTGAGGTCCAGGCTAGAATCTCTAGTTACCTCTGGAGAGAAAGAGATTGAAAACCTGACCTTTTCAGATCCTTTCCAAAAACGGGCGTTTGGATATAATTCCCTTGCACAAAAGCTTTACAAAGTTTGGGGGTTGTTCCAACAGGGAGCGACAATAAATTCAAAACCTCAAAACCCATCATGAGATGGAAGAGATGTGCCCTGACCAGCTGCACTGGTCAAATTGATAGATAATATTTGACCTCAAAGGATAAAGATGTGTAAAGAGTGAGAAGTGAGATTTTCTTTACTTTAGACTGCAATAATATTTGCTATATTATATTATATTATATAATATATGCCTCATGACCTCTCCGACTGCATTTTGGAACAACCCCCCACCTCCTCCAGGCTGGCAGCCCACTGCTGAAGGAGCAGAGATGTAGGGCAGCCATTGAAGGGTAGATGATCAAACCCCTACTGAAAATGCCCTGGAGATGAGTTAAGTTCATTTTCCAATAGGCTGTTGGCATCCAAAGTCTCATGGCTCTATCAAGTAGCCCATTTCTGTCTGAACAGCTCTGCTTGATATGCAGGATCTCCCAGGGAAACAATGTCCAAAAGGAGAGTTAAAGGTGTAGGGCACAGCTACTTTGTGCCAAAACCATCTGGCTCTGGTGAATAAAAGCTTCAGGGAAGGAGGGACTGGATGACTCAAGAATTTGTAATAGGAGCTGGACACTTTCTTCTGGGTCATTATTTGGGATCAGAGCTTTAACCATTGCACTGACACTCCATGTGAAGCGTCTCCTGCTTAGCAGAGCTGGGGTTGTGCAGACAGGGATGTTTTGTTTTAAATGTTCTCTGGGGAGCCTCAGGATGGTACCCAAACCGAACCAGAATGACACCTTGTCTCTTCCCGAGACTGGGTGCTATATATACATCTGCAGGGGCTGGTTTTGCTGGAGAATATGGTTTCTAATGGCAGAAGTCAGAGTGGAAAAAAATACTGTTGACTTTATCCAGGAGGGAATGTGAAAATTTCCTGCGTAATTGTCCATCTTTAGAGACAATGAAGTACTGAACTTTGAAGAAGGCTCAGGTGTAATCTCACAGAATGAATTATAAAATGAGTAATACTTCCTTTCTTTTATCATTAAAATTATATTTCCAGTTTTCTTTTTCCCCTTTACAATTGCAGTTTAGCACAGCTCTAGGAGGAAATTCGATTTTATGTTACATTTTCTGTTTTTACTGCTAAAACAGAAGTGGCTTGTAGAAGATTTTACCTCTTATTTGGGATTTTACTTATTATGTCTGTCAGTATTTTGTTCCCATACCTGACCTTGAATACATGTTTGAAAGAGGGCTTGAAAAATTATTTGTCTTCAATTTAAAGAGCACAGTGAGAGATTCAGACTGACAATACAACTACCCTGTTTTGGTGTTTTGGCTCGTGGTAGGAAGAGGGTCTGGAATAGGGTGTAGGTGAGTTTGTAGGCTGTATCTTTCATTCACCCATAGTGAAGCCTGCATGATTTACTTTGAGCAGCACCATCTCTGTCCAGTGCTGGTCATTCAGATCTCACTTGTGCAGGGTGACCCTTCTCTGTTCCTGTCAGCAATGGCTCGCCACTTTGGACACTTCTCGCAAGGAATTTTGTTTGGATCACTTTGCCTCTCTAGAAGAGTTTATATTGACAAATAACTCTTGCAGATGGTGTGGTATCAGTGACTGCTGGCACAACACTGACAGGTCAGGAGAAGCTTTGTGCCCATGGCATGAAAATCCTCCATTCCAACCACTTCCCCACCAGGGCTGGATGGGAGTGGTTGCTCTGCAGCGTAGTGTCAGGTTTGAAGGAGGAAAGCCCCCATTACAGCGCCCACCACACTCAGCGCTTACCTTTGAGGCTGAGCTCACACGCCACCGCTTCTGCCTTGGCAAGGACCAAATCCACCACGGCCACTTTAGCCCCAGCTTCCCCCAAGGCGTGGGCAAAGGCCCTGCCAATTCCCTGCCCTCCTCCTGTGACATAGGCCACCCTGCCGTCCAAGCGCAGCCGCTCCAGGATGCGGCGCCGGCTGCAGCCCCAGAAGACATCGTCCTTCACCACTTCTGTCTGAAACAAGAGCACAAACACCCTGAGCAGGGATCCATGTCTTCTTGGCCCATTAATTAATACAAAAAGCATCACTAATTCAAGACAAAAAGCCCCCTTATCCATACAGATATTAAGCTCAAACACAGCACTAAGGTGCCAGACAATGGAGCAGAAGGGCTGTGCTTTAGGGAGATGCCACAACCATTCCATTTTCAGGAGAGTAGTGTATGGCATTTCCTAGCCTGGCTTGGGTACAAAGTCTCAGAAGTTGACTGATCAAGTCTTGTAGTTATTTCATCCCCAGGGCCCAATCTTGCCCTCAGGCTCAGCTAAGAGGCTAAGAACAAGGTTCCAAAGGCAGGATTTGGGTCAAGTAGAGTGCAATCAAAATATCTTCACAAGGCTGGTGCACAAATAAAGATATCAGCCAATAACTTAAACCAAGCTGTCATCTGATCAGCTGCCATACATCATTTCCCCCTGACTGGAATCAAAATGCAAAATACAAGATGTTTAAAATATTGAGTTTGAAATGCCAGGAATTACCAGTGGGTATAGCTTTGGGAGTGCTCAAAAACTGCAAAACAACCAGCATGTTTGGGTCTGGGTTTACTGAGGTAGGCCATTAAGATTCCAGATGGGAATTTCATTACAGCTGGATGATGCCCACTACATAAAACAGAGAAAGATAAAAGCACCATTTTTTCCTTAGGACAAGCAAAATGTAAGGCCATGAAAAATATCC
Source organism: Pyrgilauda ruficollis (assembly GCF_017590135.1). Lineage (NCBI taxonomy): Eukaryota > Metazoa > Chordata > Aves > Passeriformes > Passeridae > Pyrgilauda > Pyrgilauda ruficollis. Next base: position 4,462,953 of record NW_024508101.1, read on the forward strand.
AGCTCAGAGAGCACAGGAGGACATCCTGTGCTGCATTTGAGCAAAAAGATGAACTATTTCAGAAATGTTGTTTTGGTTCATTACAGCTGGTCCTCAGCTCCATCTTCCCATGCATGAGAAGGATGGAAGAGCACCAGGCACAGACACCTGGTGAGCAGCACACCAGTCCCTCCAGAGACTCATCACAGGACCAGCTGATCTGAAAGGCTTTGCAAGGAATTCATCTTCAGTGCAACCCTGGACTGGTGATGCTAAAGGGTGCCAAGCTCTTAGCTGCTAAACCCATGATCACAGTGCCACATGTTTGGGCTCTTGCCACCAAACCTCTGAAAATTATTTTTGTCCTTGTCCTTGGCAGAGTCAAAATATTCCCAGAAATGCTCACAGAGAGGAAATACCCACCTTGGACTCAATCACTGCATCTGGAGGCACAGGGCTCCTTCGGATGAGGCTCAGTCCACTCTGCACAGGCAAAATCACCTGCAAATACAACACATCTGATTGGTACCTGGCTTTCTGTCACCCAAATTCCACTGACATGAAGGATAATCATCAGGCCACAGTAGTTTTTCCCCTACTCCTGTTCTTTAGTTGGAGCTCCCTTCAAGACAAATATTTCAGGCATTTGAATTTGCTCCCTTTCCTCTTCCAAACTCATTGCTTACACAAACACCAGGGAAAAAAATGCAATCTTGTCTCTCCAGTTTCTAAAATCACAACATATTGTTTGTGCATCCTATTACTTCTTCTTGTTATTCTCTTTGCTGACTCCTGTTGTGCTGGTGATGCCCTACAGCCCCCAGAGCCTTTAAAGCAGAGTGGTGATTCTTTAGCTGTGCTGTAGAGCTGATTATTTACTCTTAAGTGCTCTCCTTTTATCTTGCCTTTAACACACTATGAGATGTAGACAGAGCAGGGACCACTCCTGAATATAGAAACTCATACCTAGAGCTCAAGTGAGGTGAATTATAATAAAATCTGAGTTCATTTTAGGTCCTTTGGATAATGGCACCAACAAAAGAAGTATTTTAAAGAGTACTTTGCAAAATCCATAGATACAGCACTGTGGGCACCTTAACCAATGGCATTGCACTAACCTGCTCAACACGAGGATCTGAATTAATCACTGAATTTAATTTTCTGACAGCTAGTACATTTTCATCTGATACGTTCTCCAGGTAGACTTGTCCTTTCATGAGTGTATTCTCTACACAGATCACTGCATCCATGCTCAGCAAGTGGTTATCCATGACAAAGCTGTAGTACTGAACAGCATTCCTTTGATCAGCATCAATAAAGACTATATCAAAGTGCTCGTCCTCAGCATGTAATGCCTGGGAAAAAAAAATTATATTGGAGAAAACACTCATTATTTACCTGAAAGTTTAACATGTTGCCATTAATTTTTTGTTTATATAAACCCCAAACCAGACAGAAACTTGTTCTTTTAAGGTAACGCTGCTAGAAATGCTTCTGGAGATCTTGGGAGCTTTCCATGCTTTGCAAACAATTCTTCAGCAATGAATCTCTGAACTTCTCAAGGAAAATCAGGATATAAAAGAGGATGGCTCGTCCCAGCTTATGGTGTTGAGAGTCACAGCAGAAACACCTGCATACCCTGAGTCAAAGTAAATTGATCCATCAGGGTAAGACTGACATCAAACCCTGACACTGAGGTGCTGCAAGTTCTCTACTCTCAAAAGAGCAACTATCAACAAATTGAAGAGTGGCAATTATATCAGTCTGGGGAAAAAAGGAGGCATAAGGCAGATCTGGGAATTGCAAACTAGTGTGTCCCACTTCAGTAGCAGGAAAAAGGTTGAAATCCCAATTAATATGGAATTATAAAGCACATGAAAGAACAGGTCATGATAGAGATAAAGCAGCATAGCCCCTGTGAAGGAAAATGATGTTTCTTTAATCTAAGAAAATGCTTTGGATGGCTCAGCAACAGAGAGGATAAAAGAGAACTGGCTGCTATCATCTAATTGGATTTTCAGAAATGTGGCACACCTTCCCTCCAAGCAGGCTGCTGATGATAATGTATAAAAGTGTTGATGGATGACCAGATGGGAGCCTTTACAGCCTTCTCCTGTGGCAGTTAATGCACTCGCTGCCCAAGAGGCTGCTATGGAATATTTCAGATTCCATCTGGGACTATTTAACTGCATCTGTGTGCGTTGCAATGAAACAACAGCTCATCCACCTATCTCAGGGAGCAGAAATGCTTTCAAGTCTTTGCATTTCAAGGGAAAAGAGAAACAGTTCTGTTTTCCAGAAGTCACTGTCTCTACCATGACTTTTAATGTGCTTCTTGCATCCAGATTTCCCTTTTGTGTTTAGAGACATTGTGCACAACAAGTGATGAGCCATCCCTTGGGAAGTACCAGCAAAAGCATCAACAAAGGCAACAGAATGTGAAAAACTGGTTTGGTTTTGGGAGTAAGTAAGGCTAATGGCTCCCAAAGAGAGATTTCAGGAGCCTTTCTGAGGCAGGAGTGTGTGGATCAGACAAGGAAATCAAGGAAAGTAGATTGTTGAAGCTCTGAACTCCTCTGTTGTGCAAACTGGTGTCATTGTGAGCTTGTTAGTGGTGGGGAATTAAGCCTGGATAGTCACATTTCACTGTGGATGCTTGATAGCACAGAAACTCTGCTGAGAGCATTCACGAGACCACATCTAGGACACACTACACTATAATGAAAGAAGACCTTAAGGCCAAATATATGCTGGTTTATTATAAATGTAGGAGAAACTGGGACATCTGGATTCCTGGGATTCAGCTTTTCATTTCATGACCAACAATAAAATCTTGCCCTGGTTCCCTCTTGAGCCACGTCGGTGGAAAGCAGCAGGGACATTTTTGCTACTGTGGAAGAGAATCTTACATCAGGCTGCACCTCAGTCAGTCTGTCCAATGTGGGTACTTCAGGAAGGGTCAGAAGATGAAAGCTGGGTGCAGGAGCCCATCACAAAGAGGGTTAGAGGTCACATTCCTCAGGGAGAAGAGCCAAAGCCAAATTCAAGTAATTATCATGACTTATCACCACTTTCTGACTTGTAACCTTCCTGGGTGGAGGAGGTGGGGGGCAGACATTCAGAAACAGATGTGGCCATGGCTGAACATATGTTACTCCTGCTCCGTGGGATGGCTCCCTAATGAAAAAGAATCTCACTTTTATGCATTGACTTCATTAGGTCCATATGGAGTTGTGCAGCTCTCTGGATATTAGCTGGACTTCTCATTTCAGCCCTCTTTCTGTACTGCCTACCTGCTGACAGCTTATCTCTTTCTTATCTGTCTTTTGATACAGATAAACCACCTTTCAACATCACAGCATCCATCCCAGGAGGGTGCTTGGGTTGGATGTGTAACCAGGGCACACCAGGCTTGTCCTTGGGTGTGCCAGGCCATGGTTTCTAAGGCATTTCTCTTCTGCCACTTCACTGAGTCCTGAATGACCAGCTAGAAAGGTCACTTGGGCATCCAGATACCTGACACATGGAAGGCATAACCTGAGTTTGTCCTGGGACCTGCCATCATTTGAGCTTCTTGTTTCCACAGGTTCATAATTGCTGCTGGGTTTCCCATATTTAGCTAGAAACAGCTCCAGGGCTATAAGAGGAATCCATGAAATTCCTTGAACCAGCCTTACCTTAAGAGCAGCCTCTAAACAGCAGGATGACAGCCACAGGGAGAGGAAAATGCCTGTTTCCTGGAGCCCCTTGGCTAGCAATACACAGGTCACCCAGGCAGGTGGTCACCATGGCCAGGACACCACCCTGGAGAGGGTTTCCTCACTGCCAGCACCCACTGCTGGACAAAAACAGCCAGAAAATAAAAGACCTGCTCTATCTGCAGAGCCAAGCACTGGAAAGATGGGTACAGTGGTGGAAAGGACAACTCCATGCTGTCCAGTATGGATGAGGGGGTTTAAAATGAGCGATTGACACTCTGGCCCTCCCAGCACAGACTGGGCCAGGCCCTGCCTGGGACCTCACAGCACTCTGGAGATGCCATTGTCCTTTTCTTGGAGAGGCAGAGCCCAAATGCCTCCAACTGTGAGGAAAGCTGAGATCCAGAAGGAAATAATCTGCCTGCAAAATATCCTGCTGAAACTAATTTCCTGAGTGTTTACAGTGCAATCCCTGCTCCTTGCTACAGAGTCATCATAGATGGTAACAGATGGCAATAAGAGTTTTAATTCAGAACAAACTTGGCTAAAATTAATGCTTTTGCTTACAGTGAGTCATTAATTTCCTTTCAGATTAAAAAAAAAAAAGTGTAACACTGCATTCAGTTGAGGAGATGTACCAAAAGTGACCATGAGAAAGGGCACAGCAGCATAAAAGATAAGGGAGAGGACATCCCAAATAAAAACATGAATGAATCTTCTGCCAAAGCTCAGAGCAAACTTGATTGGAGTCCTGATCAGAGATAACACTCTCATAAGGCACATACAAACTCAATCAGAAAAAAAATGACTGCCCAGTTCCTTTGATATGGATCATACAGTCAGCATATTTGTAATAAAGATGTACTCAAAACTTATTACCTTTCCTGTGCCTTGTTCTTGACCTAAATGTAATAGCAATCTATCCTTGGGGTGCAGAGAATACATGAAAAAGTACAGTTTCCTTTTAAAACACCATTAGAATATTTTACTGTGTGTGGACATACACTCTTGTTACTCCTAAACACTATTCTGTTGAGAACAGTTTATATTCACCAGCAAAGCAAAATCTCTAGGGAAGCCAGAGAGGGAATGCAATTTCTAGTAATAACAGCTCACAACAGTGAATACTATCCACTTATCCCCACAATTTCCAGCTATTTTGGACTCCTTTCTGAATTAACCTTTCATATCAAAAGGAGCAATTCTAGAGCACACTAGAGACTCCGACACAATTTCATGCATAATTTATTCACTCAGTTCAACATTAAACGCAGAGTCCTTGACTTTGTCAAGGTGGATTCTGTTGGCAGACTTCACAAGCAGCAAAACAGGAGAAATGAGATCTGCAGCTCAACCTCTTCACCTATTCTGTCTGCTAACAGGAGGGAAAAAAAGAAGAAAGCAAACCCCGACATGCTTCCACACTGCCCTGCAATCAGCAGAATTGGCTGCAAACACCGTGTTATTTTTGTGTTGCATTTTCAATTTGAAAATGGAAGGATCAAAATAATGGATGGGAATAATTTCCTGATAGTTTGCATTCCCTCCAGACTCAATCCTGCATCCATTGTTCATCAAAATCCACTGGGATTTGAAGGAAGCTCTTTGTGCAGGATCAGGCTCTTGCTGGTAGCAGATCCATGGCAAGGCACATTATCCAGGCATGGCTCAACAGAGTTCAGACTTCAGGGAAGATTTGCTGGGCAATGGTTTTAAACATTGGCCCAGGACACATCGAATAGGTAGCTAATTCCCACCAAAAACACCTGTACCTGAGACTGAACCTGAAGAAAGGCTTCCCCTCAGTCCACATTTTAAAATACCATGTAGAATTCCTGAAGCCCTTGGGCACAGAGGATTTGTGGTCTGTGTGAGCTCTGCTCTGCTGGGGACCTCACCCAGCTTGGCAGTGTCTGTCCCTCCTGTGTGGGGAAGGTGGAATTTTATCACCGTGCCCTCAGGTATCAAGTGAACCTTACTGTGTATTTGAGCTCTCTGGCTCCTGTCTGAGACTTATCATCCCTTGACAGGTCAAAATCCCAGATGTTTTGTGATCTGGGACAAGGGGGAGGCAAACAGGCCAACCCCACCTGTGCTGTGTGATAACACAAGGGAGCAGAGAGGCTTTAGAGAGCCTGGCCAAGGTGGTGCCATGGACTGCTGTGCTGCCTTTGCTCTGCTCTCTGCTCGCTCCCAGCCCTGCTGGGCCATGGATTTGGGTGAAAGAGCCAAAGCCACAGGGGTGACATAATGGCCCCACTGTCTGAGGTGCACTGGCACAGATTTGTTGCATCCTTATGGCAACTGCTGCAAGATCTGGCAGCTTCCTGTAAAGGGCAGAAGCAATTGTGGGGGCAGCCCTGGACACATCCTGCAGCACCTGGACGATACCTGAGGCTGGGATGCAGCTCCTGGGTAGACTAGTTTTACACCAGAAGGGAGAGATCATACTTCTTCTGACAGTTTGGACACACTGAATCACATCTTCATGCAGCAGAGAAGGAATCCCCTGACAGGTAGTTAATTTATTGACCATATGGCATTTTCTTGCTTTGAATGGGCCAGGGCAGTGAGGCAAATCCTGCTTCCAGGAGTTGTATTACTGTGAAAATTTGAGGAGCAGCAGATAACCAGAAGAATTGCCTTGCTGTACTCAGCTTAGAAGCAAGATTCAGCCATTATCACCAAGCAAGAAAGCTGCATCAGACACCTCCAAAGAGCAATTGGTGGGTGACCAGCTCTGCCCTCCTGCTTCTACACCGGGACAAGAATGACACCTAGGGCTGCAGACTCCGTAGGCAGCAAGGACAATCCTCACCAGAATCCAGCTCTTCTAAACCTCACTGTGCTCCTCAGCAAATGTTAGCCAGGTCTGCCTCCCCACAGACCATGAGGGACTGAAATGTTCTCCACCTCCTCTGCGAAGCTGAGCTGTGAGAGCTCTGCTGTGCCATCCCTCCCCCAGCTCCTGCCTGTGTCCTCCTGCCTTTCAGCAAAGGAAGCCTGCTCATTCTCCAGCCTACACTGGTATCTGGGAGGGGAAAGGCAGCATGCTGTCCACAGGCTGAGCCTCTTCCACATCCCCAGGCATCCCATGCAGCTGCCACACTCCAGCTGGGCAGCCCTCAAGAAGCCCAAAATGCAAATGCACCAGAGAGGCCACCAAATTCATTGCTTCAGCATTTACAGCCGTTGTGGATTAAACCTGTAGGACAGTCCTGATTGTCCTGATACTGATGACAAAACGCCTGCCACACTGAATAGCAAAAGTTCAGAGCCCAGTGCAGAAATCCTGCTCAGAAAGGTGTCCCCATGCTGGGAGCTCTCCTGCCAAACACGAGCATCTCTGTTCCCAGCAGCTCCAAGAGGTATTTGAAGTTCTGAGCACCTGCAGAACTGGGGTCAGGATGTGCCTTCATGTTGCAATTGGAGGATATAAAATCAATTGCAACATTCTGTTTTAAGGATTTAATTTTCATGTCTTTGCTCCCTTCTTTAATCTCTACACAGCATGTACTCTGCCTGCCTCTAGATATTTTAATTCAGTCACAGTAAGTCAGTTGCACAGAATGGGCACTAGAGAGCAACAGCAATTCAATTAATTTCACACTCACTGCGGGGAGCTGGGATTTTAAATGCTGCACATTGCAGGTGATCTGTAACATTTCGGTTTTTTTCGTATACTTGCAAAGCTCTTTGTTTCTTTCTTATCAAACTTGGAGGTCATGAAAACCAGAGGTCAGAAAGCTCCTGGCCATTTCATTTTAGAAATAAATATGGTGTCTGCTAATGCAAATAAAGTTACAATCAAGCTCACACTGACACATCCTGATTGAAAATGAAATCAGATCAAATTGATTTGTGTTAATAATAGGAAGGCTTTTTAATGAACCTGGTATGGGCACCACCTGTCTCATGCTGGACCCACAGCAGCCTCCTGGAGATCCATAAACTGAAATTAAATGTGAGCTGCCAGCAATCATAAGATTTCTCTGTCTTGGGACAAAGTCACCAGTCAGAATGAAACAAGTCCAGCTAAGGCATTGTTTCTCTGAGGCTAATCACATTGCTCTGGAAGTGAGAAAGTGGGGTCTAATTCATCGAAGAGTTTGCTGTGGGGAAAAATAGTGAGAGGTTTTGGCAGAATTACAAACTTCTCCAGGAGTTTCCTAGCTCTTGTGAACACTGGGAGAAAGCTGTCCTTCTCAAAAGTTGGCTCAGCAGGGTACAGATCCATTCTTCCTGTTTGTTATATTTGGAATTAGGGACCCGAAACAAAGCCAACCCTTGTTGAGTTAAACTGCCATTGAAGCCTACCGACCTACATTGAGAGCCTGTCATTCCTCTGATCAAAAAGCTGCAGGATTTTAGTTCAAAGGGAGAAAAACTGTCTTGTGTGACAGAGCTGCCCCAGCATACATTGGAAATAAGAAATAACCTCGGTGCAAGAGTGTGTTCAAGCAAACCAGAGCCACCACCCAGCATCGTGTGGGCAGGGAATAAGACCTGCCTGAAATTCTTTAATGTGCTCTTCACAAGAGCTCCCAAACTCCCTTTCCAGCTGATTTTACCTCCAAGGTGTCTGCCAGTGGTCCCACTCGCATGCTTATCTTTTTGCCATCTGAGGAATAATCAAATGCCTCCTGGCTGTTCACTCCGAGGTACGGCTCTTCTGCACAGGCAAAGATTTTGCCATTGTCTGGCAATTCCTCTGCAATAGAAAGGATACTGCAACCTTTAAGCTTGCCGATTAATAAAATCTTCCTGGCTCTGATCATATGGACAAACATCCTAAAAATTTGGCCTGTGGAAAGACAAGAATGAAAATTTTAAAATAAAACCATGAGAAAGACTATCCTTTTTTCACAGTGAAAATTAGATGTGCCTTTTAAGTGATCATTTAAAAAACTCTAATCTTAAAACACTCTCAAATAAAGGTTTAACCACAGAATCTGACAAAATTTCACCTAAAAATGCAGCTAAAAGACAACAGAATAAAAGGACTGATTTTAAATGTAGAACCTTTATCATCAATGCTGCTATTGTTCAAGTGCTTGTTAAATAGTGCTTGAAATATTGCATATTTTAACATTCCCCCATATGAAAATGGCTTTGAGATGGCTCCATATTCTTTCTGGAATCCAGCATTAAAAAAAAAAAAAAAAATCACTACATTACCTTGCATTTGCTCTTAGAGTCATTATCCCTAGACAGCACCATCATTTAAGAAATTTATCATCAGTGGTGTCCTTCGAACAATGTATTAGTGTAATAGATTATAAGAGTACTTCACTGGGATGATATATTACTCCAAAGATGAGAACATCTGGGAAGAATGAATCTGGGAATAGATTTAGTGTAATAGGCTTCATAAGAGGATACAAGCCTGGGTATTTCTGCTTGTAAAGGTGCAGAGCTTGGCCACAGCCACCTTCACCACAAAAAGCATATAAACCCCTATCAGACATCCCAAGCCCAAACCAGAAGCTTTTTCCATCCCTTTCTCTTTCAGGAAGGTGATGATCTCTGCTGTTCACTGAGGGATGGGGCTGGCACTGGGAATTAAAGCACATTTATGTGGGCACGTGTGAGCAAATACACATGGAAGGCAGGGTACAGGAAAACTCACGACAGAGGAAGATCAAAGCCCACAGGAAGCTCATATATTTCTTTATAAGTAATTTCCCACATTTTCTGAGCATTCCCATGGCATTTATCCTCCCCTTACTCAAGACAAAGTAGAGGATGATAGCTTCAACTTCAGTGACAGCCTTTACACCAATCTGGTGCATTTTTACCCTCTTGGCCGAACAACTTGCCATTCAAAGAGCCAGAGGCATGTGTTTCCTGCAGCCTGACTCTGCTTTCACCTCCTTCAGTATCCTCTGGGATGGGCTTAGGTGAAGTTTTTCTGGGGGAAAAAAAAAAAAAAAAAGACATTTCGATATTATGATAATAACCAAAATTTGAGCATCCAGAATAAAAAGCAGCAACCAAGAGGGAACTCCTGGAAAACCTCCATCTGTGCATGACCATGAAAAATTAGCCCAGAAGCATCACAAGTATCCTAAATTCCAGTCCTAAGAGAACCTAATTTCACAACAAGAACATCTCAGTACTGGCAGACACCCCAGTCATAGGAGCTTGGGAAGGAGGGAACATGGGACCAAAGGAAAGAATTCCCCACTGTTCAACCCCAAACCTTTCCCATTTTCAGCTGGTCCCAGATAGATCTCTATCTGCTGCTTTGGAGTGAATTACTCCAGTTACCCTGGCCAGGTTTTGTTCAGTTCTACAGTTATTAGTTTTGTTCCAGCCAAAAATAAGGTTTCTTTGCAGAACAGGGGAAAATACATAAAATCTAATTTTTTTTTATAAGACAGGGGAAAAAAATGTTTTTCTTCACAAAGTGCTCAGAAAGCAGGGTGCCTCCAGATACTATTTCACAGAAGTCAGGCCTGTGACAATGACTCTGGATGAAGTGAGATGTTACCTATTACACAGGGAAGGCAATAGAGGACTGGAAGAAGCCCATAGCCTCCAGACAGGTTAGATTACCCTGTGTGAAGAAAGTAACCACCAGAAATGGATGGTGATCATTCTTTGGGCCAGAATTTAGAGCCATTTCAGTGGTTTTTTTCCTCCAGCTCCACCCCCCCCACCCTGCTCCTCAGTAAAATGAGAAAGAATTCATAACCCGTGTCAGCCACAGTCAGATAATCCAAGACTTAAAGAGTAGAACATTTCATATAACCTCTTTTCTGCCCCTCACAAACGCTTTAACAACTTTAATAAGATAATGTATAGCTATTATCCTACAGCAAGTGTAAGTCAAACAACTATCAGCTATTATTTCAGCAACAGAGAGAACGCTCAGCGTTCCCATAATCCACAGCCTGGAACAGTTTACACATTGTCAGTTTTAGACAGAACTGGCTTTTTCCACATATCAAAATGTACACTGATAAATGGGAATTGTTTAGCAGACCCCACACAGCTGGGTAATATAGTGTAGCTCAAAAAAGAATAATGAGGGTATCAGTTGGACTTCTGAATTAATGATACCTTAAATTAGTTTAATTAATTAGTTTAGTTACCAGAGTAATTTAGTTAGCAGATTAATTAATGTTTGTTGAGTGCTTGGAGATAAAAACCACATATAAAGGCTGTTATTAGAGGGTGGATCCAGAGGTGCAGGTTTTCCTCACTCTTTATTTATCCCAGCACCAGCTGGATCCAGGGGCTCACTCTCTGAGCCTTCCAGCAAGCACAGTGTGGAGGCTGGTGTTCCCCAGGGTATGTTCCAACTCAGACACTGCCACAGCCAGCAATCAGTTGGGAGAATATCTCCAAAAATTTACACTTGCAGCTTTTTGTTCTCACCTCCTTTCCTGCAGGCTGTGGGCTCACACACACATCCATGCACGCTTTGCTACACGTTTGGGTGCACTTAAGTCTCACTCCACTTCCTGCTGCTGTCCCTCACGTTTCTGGCATGTTCTGGACAGAAAATCTAACAAGATATTCATCCCACCACAGACAAAAGCACCAGGCTACAAAGGAGAATCTGTACCTCTTGGAAGCTGCCATTGCATCCAGGTAAGGGTCTAGTCCAAGAGCAACATCAAGAGCTTTTTGTAAGTAATTTCTGAGCTGTTCAGGTACATGAGGGTCATTGAGGGCTATTTCTTTGGCTTTGAGAAGGTTCTCAGCAATGTGCCCAGCCGGAGTTTCTGAAATGGAAATTAAAAGAGAGAATAATGATTCTGTAACTGCTCAATCAGTGGAAGTGGAGTTTAAAGTATATAAGCACAGGTGTGCTTTTTTTTTAATACAAAATGTAGGGTTTTGAAGGGCTATGAAAACAATCACAAAAACCTTTTCAAACTCAAAACATTCTATACTTTAAATAGATTTTTGCTGCATGCATCCTCCCTTTTTCCCCTCAGAGCTGATCAAGAATAAGAATGTTTTAAACACATGAATTCTGTTTTTAAAGCTCCAAGACAAACATCAAACACCAAACAACTGCATATAAACCCTGCTCCTCCGGGTCCAATTTTCCTTGGAGGAAACAGAATGCTTTCCAAAACTGCTTTTGCCAAACCAGGCAGGAGATGCAGGCAGTGGGTGAAGCTTTTTAAAAGGGAGGATTTTTGTTTCAGTGGGATGCATGAGTGTCCCCAAGCTGTGTCTGTGCCAGGGGGGCTGCTGTGCACCACACATGTCAGCATTTCTGAAACGTGCAAACCTCTCCAAGATCCAGATCACCTTGCTCTGGGAGCCAAAGCAATGCTGCCCATGGCACTGAACCTGCCCTGAGATCCCAGAAAACCTTCATGGCAGCAATCCACCATGGATCACAGCAAGCTGTGGCCCCAGAGGCGAGGCAAGGTTCAGGGGAACTCCCCCACTCCCCAAGTGTGAGAGCACGTGCTGGGTTATGAAAGCACCTGTGAGACACAGGCCAAGAGGCTGGGCTGGAGCAGATTGCCCCTGGCAGGGTTTTATTGCCTGGGACAGAAAGGCTGCAGAGAACTACATGGAGTGAGTGAAAAAAGAAAGGACATCTCTTTTACTTCTGTGGCTTTGCAGTACCTGAAGGGAGCCTACGAGAAGGATGGAGAGACCATTTATGAGGCATGTGGTGACAGGACAAGGGGAATGTCTTCAGACAGAAAGAGAGAAGTTTAGATTAGGTATTAGGGAGAAATTCTACTCTGAGAGGGTGGTAAGACCCTGGCACAGGGTGCCCAGAGCAGCTGTGGCTGCCCCTGGATCCCTGGAAGTGTCCAAGGCCAGGCAGGACAGGGCTTGGAGCAGCCTGGACAGTGGAAGGTGTCCCTGCCATGGCAGGGGGATGGATTGTGATGGGCTTTAAGGTCTTGTCAAACCAGCCCATTCAGTGACTCTGTGATACAAGGCCACGATTTACATCTCATCCCAGTCTCTAACCATCAGGGGAAGCTTTTATCTCTTCCAGCAGTTTTATGAATAATTGCAGCTGCAGGAATTTTCCCAGACCCCTTTCCCAAACCATGCTGGTTGCTGACCCCAGCCCAGCTGCACTTCCAGTGAAAAGGACACATACTCTTCTTGCAGCATTTTCACCACTACAGGAGGGAGCATCCCTGGGCTCCCACTGCTCAGCTGGAGAGTGCTGGATGTTGGGATCTGCTCATCCTCCCTGCCAAGCACTCTGAGGCTTTTTGCTAATTTAGGGGTAAAAACATGTTTATAATCCATGTCGGCTTTTAGTAATCATCATGTTCTGCTTCTGGATAAGTAACAGACAGGGATTGCCTGTCACACAAAGGGGAGGAAACAAGACTTAAACTCAGCTGTTTTGTAAGCTGTGTTATAACACCAAACGTGAGAGCCAAGAGGTGCTGCAGGGAGGGGGCACAGGCAGGGCATGCCAGGGGCAACCCTCCATCCAAGCTTACACAACCTTTGCAGGGAGTGCTGCATTTTTTTTGCAGCTTGGTGGTGCTTTGGGCCAACAGCAGAGGTCAGAATTGCCCTCATTTATGCAAGCACCAGACAAGTCAGAGCAGAGCTCAGGGCTGGCTGCCCGGCCCAAGGCCCTGAGCACTAAGGTGAGCTAAACTTTATGTAACTACATTTTTTTAAGGTTATTCCAGGAAAAAGTGCTTTATTTCAGTGCAGAGCTCTACACAATCCCAGAAAAACTGCTGGAGTGTATTAAGCACTAAATCAGATTTCCTGACTGTGTTCCTATGGATCTATGTATGCACAGACATCTCTTTCCATTTCCCATCTAGTTGTGCATTATCAGCAAGAGGAGAAAAGAAAAACAGCTCACTCAGAGGAAGAAAATGCTGAAAATAGCCCTTCCATGAAAGAGCAGGAAAGGGCTGCTTTAAGTCTCCAGCAGCTTCATAAAGAAAGATAAGGTGGCAGTTTTTAAAATGGACCATTCTTGATAGCAGAATGGTTCCCAGCATCTTCCTGAGCAGGTGCTGAGAGCACAGCCACCCTGTTTTACAACTAAGCTGAACAATAAACTGCAGTTTTTCCTCTGTCTGAAATCAGGAACTTTTAATTCACACCAAAGTCAGGATTGCAAGGTTGTACCTGTGGGACATCAGTGTCCCCTGAGCAGACAAGAAGTGCAGTGCCATGGAGGGACCTGCTGCTCCAGAACCACAACTAAACTCTGCAGTTTGTGCTCAGATGGCACTTTTTAAGTTGGGAAAAGAGGAGAACGCTTCATTGTTTGCAGGGGACCACCCTGAAGGAGGCACAGAGACAAGGAGACAATCTGGATTTGGCAAAAACAAATCAAAAACACAAGAACAAAAAGAACAAATTTTTCCTTCCCATTTTAGGCTATCCTCATTTCACCTTCCGGGCTCTAGATCTGTTTTGCAGCCCCAGAAATGCTTTCCAAAGAGCCCCCCTTCCCAGGGGGGCCAGGGCAGAGCACTGAACCTGATCCACCTGAACTCTTTGCTGCTAGACTCCTTGGTGCTCCAGTGCCAAGCACTTTGGCAGGAGCTGCTCGGTGCCAAGCACTTGGAAATCCACTCTGCTAAAACCATCCCCAACAGCTCCAGCCATCATATTCACCAAGGCACCTCAGGCACTGACAACAGCTTATCCCAACCCTCAGCTCTTTGCCTTGGTGTGTAAACACATGTCCCAGCACAGGGCTTGTCATGGGAGGCAGGCAGCAGCTTAGGGATGGAGTGGGTGCTTGAGGAAGCAGCCAGAGAGGGGATGCTGCTGCTCATGGCATGAACCAGGGACCTAAACTCTGACTGAACTTCAGGGGAATGCAAGGAAAATGTACACTACCTGATGCATTTTCTACAGGTTCTATTGCTAGAAAATAAGTTGAAAAGCTGAATCTCCCCAGTGCCCCATTAGGGAGAGAAATTATTTCTAAAACAAGCATGGCAATCCATCAGAAATTAGTCACAGGCAAAGCTCTCTTGACATTGCAAGCCTCCACCATCCCACCATTCCTTTCTCCTGGGACTGTCCCACTCCCTCCAGTCCAGGTTCCTGCAAACCCATCTCCTGTGCTGAGCCTCTCCCCTCTCCTTGACAAAGCCACCCTCTGCTCCTTGCTGCCAAGCCACAGAGCCTGCAGGCACCCTCTCCATGGGGAAGGTGGGGACCCAGGACTAGGGCATCACTCTGTGTCCCTGCTGTCACACCGCTCTCCCAGAGCTCCCCACCCCACACAGGGAGTTTACCTGAAGGGTTATTCATGTTCCTTCTTGTCCCCTGGCCTCAGAGGGTGCTGTGGCTGGTTTGCTGCCTCTGCAGAGCAGGAGGTTGGTGCTCGGGTGCCCGGTGAGGGGACAAAGTCTCCTCCCTCAATCACCAGGGCAGAGCTCCAGCCCTGGGGAGAGGCTGCACGGGGAGGATGGCTCCGGGCTGGGGCTGCACCCTCCTGACCCACCCAGAGCACAGGCAGCAGGTGAGATCCAACAGCATCTGACATGAGAAAGGCACAACAAAAGAGCCGACTTTCAGTGCCTCTGCTTTACATAAGAGTAAGTTCACATCCTGACCTCGGGAAGCTGCTGGCTCTCAAGAAAGTAATTGGCAGTTTCATAACCTTCCAGTTACATATCACAGACATGCCCCGGCTAAACCACCAGGTATGGGGCCAAAAATGTCCCAGGACTCTGAACCCCAGATTGTCTACAAGTGGTCCTTAGCCACAAGGTCACCACAGTACAGCCACACGTTGGAGTAGCCCCTGCTCCGGGAGCCAGGTTTCTGCACAGGCTGGGGCTGGTACCAGTTGATCTGTGCCCCAAGAGAGGGTCCCAGGAGTGGACTGGCTGAGGGAGGCATCAGGAGCAAGCAGTGGGGACATCCCAGCTATCCAAAAGGCTGAGGTGGCCTGCAGCAGAGCTGGGCAGAAAGGGCTGGTGAGGAATTAAAGCAAAGTCCTTAAAGAGCGTGATGGAGCCGAGGTGGGCTGGCAATCCCCTCTTCATTCAGATGAAACACAACTGAAGGTAATGAGGAAATATGGACTGCCCCATAACCAAACCAGCACCTCTGGGGTGTATCACCCTGAGCTCATTCACTCAAGGACAGACTCAATGTACCTGCAAAGTGTGCTGAGAGAGCCCAGGGCTGGGCAGGGGAGGTGAACAGGCTGGGGGAGCTCACATTCCCCCTCACACTCTTGGCAGCCCCTCTGCAGGATGGAAGGTACGGAGACATGGCAGTCCTTGGTGCTGGCAAGCAGCTGGACTGTGGAAAGTTAATTTGTCAATTTCTCAAATGTAACAGAAGATATTTCAGTGTCCTCAGAATAGAATAGGGAAGTATAAATAGAAAATAAGTAAATACACACTATGAAAGAGTAAAAGAAAAGCAAATAAAAGAAGTCTCGAAGCTGACTGTATTGTTATTAATTAAAACAAATAAACAAGATTTAAAAACCAGACCGCCTGGCATACCTAAGATTGTTCTATTTTATGATTTAGTAAACAACAAACTGCATTAGAATTGCAGTTCCTGCAGAAAGCAATAAAAATTGTGTTTAGATTGGGAGTGAAAATTTCAGACGAGTATTTGGTAAACAGGCTACGAGCTTTAGTGTGACATCTAATTCACACACACTAGCTTTAAGGTGACTTTGGGAAAGTTGTTTCACTTCTGAGACTATTTTCTTCTTCTACAAAATGGGGTTAACAGCCTGTCCTCTTTAAAAAGCACTTTGCCATCTGGAGATAAAGCCAGCAGTGAGGACTGGAGTCAGGAGTTAGGCACTTCTTGGAGCAGGGCTACATGGCTTTGGAGACTTTTCTTGCAGCTCTCTCAATATTAATTTTGAGATAGATGAAGGTTCCAAAGTGAGTTTGGCTGCATTTAAGCCTTCAAAGCAATGACACAGTGTTGTCCAATGGGTTCTTTAAGACACATTTTTTCCCATCTCTGCTTTTATATCTGATTTTGGTTTTCTTGATCTTTGTTTCTGAACAAGGACAGCTTTCAGAAACACGGCTGAGAAGGTGGCAGAGACAGGTTTGTGCCTTCAGGCACTACTGGTGAAATCAAAGGAAGACCTTCCTGTGCTCAGCACACAGAGCTGAATGCCAAGGGAATACTTTGTGTGGCAACCTGAGCCTGGGGCCCTCCAAAAACCCCAGCTGGAAGATCACATGGAAAAGTGAATTGTGCATCCCCCAGTCACGTGGGGATCAAAACCCAGCTCATGCCCCAAACAGCCCTTCAGGAGAAAACGCTCTCTGATAATTTTTTTAAACCCACCATAAAAGCTAAAATATCTATTATATATATAGTTTTGTTCCTCAATTCAAGAAAATCCCAGGAATGTGAACTCAAAAGAGGTTTAACCAGCTGGTATTGATCCCCATGCTTCTGCTCCTGTCTCATCCCATAAGAGCAGCATAGAGCTGCAGCCAGATCAGAGGCTCTGCTCAGCAAAGGAGATTCCTGAATGATGTGAAGAATCACACAAACTGCCTTTCATAACTTTAAATTTGCTGTAGGGCATAATGTTGGAAGTAAATGTATGCACTTCTATTGTACATCTTAAGCATTATAAAACCAGCTGATTACACAACCCCATCCTGGTAGTCGCACGTGTCTTCAAACATTCCTGCCACCCCTAACATGCATCCCAGATTAGGTAATTCAGTTTTGTAATTAGTCTCTCACATGGAGACAAGACCTCCCCTCCTGATGCCTGGTCACCCTGCAGCCTTTAAAAAGCACCTCAAAGGCACCCAGTGATGGGAGATCTCTGGGTAGGGAGATTTCACCTTCTGGAAGCATGCTGGTGACAGAAGAGGCGTGTGCTGCAGCAGTCCCAGGAGCCACCATGCCCCAGGAGCCCCGGCAGACGGATTTCCAGCTGGTGAGAGTCAAGAGCACGTGGAGCCGCGTCAAGAAGGGAGAAGCCCTTTCCAACGACGAGGACGAGGTCACTCTCTCTGAGGCAACAATGTGAGTATAGGAAGGAGCCTGTGTTGCTCTGGCTGGCCAAACTGGGCTGTCTTCTTGGTGGGATGGAAAAACCATCTTGGGTGCCATGGCGGCTTCAACCCCCAATGACAGAATTACAGAATTACAGAATAGTTCAGGCTGGAAGGGATCTTTGAAGGTCATCTAATCCAAACCCCAGCGATGGGCAGGGACACCTTCCACTAGACCAGGGTGCTCCAAGCCCTATCCAGCCTGACCTATGTGTACAAACGTGTGAACATGTCTTGGGAACATGGGCAGTATGGCAGCACAGGCAGTTGCAGTGCTCCTTGACACAGCTCAGAGTTACAGAGGGAATTTTATCAACAGCCTCCATTTTTGTAGACAGGAATTTTCTTTTCTTTCTGAAAAGCTTACACAAGGACATCTGTGTGCTGCACTTGGGCTCATTTTCTCCAGTTCTGTGAAAAGTCAATCTGTGTGCGTGCAAAATCTCACGCCGAGGCATGGGAGACAGATGGGTTTATAGAGGTGATTGCAGACAAATGAAATGGGTAGGTGGGAAAAATAAACTGTCACTGACAGGAGCAAAACCCTTAACACATCCCTCAAACTGCAGAAGTCACCTAATGCTGCTTCAGATAGAGCAAAGACAAAACTTTCCCTCAGGGAAACACACAGCTCTTTGCTGATAGTACATCTCTCCAGCTAATTATCTTTTAATTACAGCATGCTCCTTTTCACAAGCACATGGAGCTCCATTCATGAGGCAGATCTTTTATATACGGCTCTCTTCTGCATGTCAGAAGCTTTCCAGCCTTTGTCATGCTCAGATTTTAATGGCACAAGTCTAACCCTTTTCTCAGCCAGGTCAGAGGGACCCTCACCAGCGCTGGCAGTGACCGCACACGAGCATCACCCAGGCAGAGCTGCAGCAGATAGAGCAGGACTTTGGCAGACCCAGAAACAACCTGCTGGACCTCAGTCAACAGAAGGATGAACCTAGGGCCCAAGAATACGCAGAAAAATCCTCAGCTGACATATGCTCCCACAAGGGCATGTTCAGCCCCAAATTCCCTATGATTTCATAGAGCAGAGGGGTTGCAATGAGTACTGATTGTACTATCCAGCACCCAAAGCTGATTCCTCCAAAAAATATTCCAAACCATCCTGTCTCTTAGAAGGGTCACACACCAGAGATGAATGCACATGGAGTTAAGTACAGCTATGAGATGGTGCATTGAAATCCACACAACAATGCTTTTTCTGATACCATATTTGAAAAGCCCAGAAGAAATTTTCTGGAAGGTGTAAATCCTCACTGGTTTTCTTTAACAGCTATGGAGTTTAAGGGCTTAGAGTCTTTAAGAGTTCAAGACTTAGAGACAATTTGGTAAACAAAGCAGACAAGCCTCTATTTTGACCTCTAAGTGAATGTTCAGGCATGTGAAAAGAAATTGGGCATGTAGAGAAATCTGATTATCCAATGAATATCACAGAAACTCATTTTACCAAAATGCAGCTCAAAAAACAGTCTTACATAAAATGCATTTTCCTATTTCCTTCTGCCTGTTTTCTTTTTTTTTATTCCCAACTTGTTTTTTCCCTACTTTGCCCATCCCACAGAAGGAAGGGGTTGTAGGGCTGTGTTTTTCATTAATTTAGATAGATAACTAATTTTGGCTTTTATTTACCCTTGAAAGCTCCAGTGTGGAAATGTTTCCCAACCCCCAAATCATTTTCTTTCTCTCTCCAGGAGCATTTCCTACTTCTATCACACCTATTTTGAGGTAGAGGTCTGCTAGCTCAACTAAGGCATTGTAGAAGCACTGGTCTGAATGGAGATGTGTGTCTGTGTATAGATAGACAGGAATAAATTAACTCCCACCACCCAGATACACAATCAGAGGATGCTCCTCCCATAAATGTGGAAAATTTTGGCAACCTCTTCTCCTCCCCACTCCCTTTCTGAAAGCTGAGATGATTGGGCTGGCTCATTCTTTATGGGGTTTCAACTTCTAGCATGAAAAACATGTCCCAGCCCTTTTTAATGCTGTGTAGGAATTCAGACATATAACTCTTCATCAAGACTTTGGAGAGCTTCTCCATGAATACAATTGCTGAGCCCTGACACCCAGGGAGTGTCCCACCCTCACATCCCCATGTTTCTGCAGTGCACAGGGCAGGAGACTCCACATTCTTCACCTCCCAGCTACATCCTTAAACTAGTTCAGACATGCAAAGGTCAAACTAGGAATACAGTGATTTCAAACCATGTTCCTTCTGTTCCTTGCCAGAGGTGAGTGCATCTCCGAAGGCGGCATTTCCTGGATTGTTGAAGCTCCCATCTATTTTTGCTACAAAGTGGTAGAAACATACAACATTCTGGAACCCTCTAACACCACTCTGCTCTGGGGCCACATCACTGATCCCCAGCAAACAGAGCTGGCCACAGCCAGCAAGGGGAAACTGCGGCGCTTCATTGTCATAGATGAAGTCGTCGACAAACTTTACGGCTCCAAAGTCAGAGAATACTTCGAGCAGAACAACGTCCAGCACAAAATCCTCGCCCTGCCGACCACTGAGGAAACAAAATCCATGGACTTGGTGTTGAACATCTTGCACGAGGTCCAGAGCTTCAGCCTGGACCGGCGGACGGAGCCCATCATCGCCATCGGCGGGGGCGTGTGCCTGGACATCGTCGGCCTCGCCGCGTCGCTCTACAGGAGACGCACCCCCTACATTCGGGTCCCCACCACCCTCCTCTCCTACGTGGATGCCAGCGTGGGGGCCAAGAACGGGGTGAACTTTCTGCAGTGTAAGAACAAGCTCGGGGGCTACACGCCCCCCGTGGCGAGTTTCCTGGACAGATCCTTCCTCCGGAGCATCCCTCGGCGACACATCTCCAACGGCCTCGGGGAAATTTTAAAGGTATGAACTTCTGCAGCTGCAGTTTTCAAAACTGAAAAGTCATGCAATGGTTTGGGTTGGAAGGGACCTTTTCAGGTCACCAAATCTGACCCCACCATGATGAGCAGGGATAACTTTCACTCACTCACGTTGCTCAAAGCCCCATCCAACGTGTTCTTGAGTGTTTCCAGGAATGGGGCATCTACCAGTCCCTGGAAAACTCATTCCGGGGTTTCATTACCCCCTTTGTAAAAAATTTCTTCCTCACAACTAGACTGAATCTATGTTCTTTCAGTTTAAACCATTATCCCTGTTCTAGCACAACAGGCCCTACTAGAAATTCTGTCCTCATCTTTCTTTCCCCTTTTAAGTATTGGAAAGTAAAATGTCCAGCAGCATGCATGGCATTGTATAAAAAACTTAGAGGAATCAAGGTGGGCCATTGAGGGTGCATGAGGACTTTTAACTGTCATTAAGTCTATATATAGATTTTTTACAGCTGATAAATTTGTTAGAACATCCTTTACACTCAGTGTCCAGTGCTAACCCTGCAGAGGAAACACCAAAACTCACAGCCAGAAACAGCAAAAAACTCACAGGAGACACAGCAAAACTATGGAAGAAAAGCCTCATCTTTCCATTGAGGCGGATCCATAGCACTCTGTAATGAACTCCTGGCAGAGAATCTGAGGCTCATTATGCTGGGGATTAATAATCTGCAAGATCACTTGCACCTACCTCAGTGGGTATGTCAAGTGTGGTCAATCAATCTCCTGCGAGGCAAATTCTACTCCTAAAATTACCTGGAAAGTGCATAATAAATGGCTTTATGTCTGGAGAGCTTTGGAAACTTTTGATAAAGCAGAGTTCAAGCTATTAAAATGTATTAGAGATGAGTTCATCAACAGCAATTTTCAGGGCTTGCACAGTGAGAAATCCCCAGGATATCTGGAGGTTTCTGGCAGGCACTGTAAAACCCTCAGGTCACCATTCCCCACTGCAGGGTGGGGCTAATGCCTGAGTCAGAGAGGGAAAAAATATGTACTTCTAACAAGACATCACTTCTAAGCCCTCATATTCTCTAAACTGCAGTGTTTTCCCTCCTTCCATTACCCAAAGAGTAGCTCCAAGGTGGTGGTCCCCACCACCCAGTCCCTGTCCTGGGAAGGGCCACCATCCAGTCCCAAGTTTCCTTCCAGGCACACAAATAACCAAAGCTGATTACAAACCACCTGCTGGGCTATGGCAGCACGTAGCAAACCCCCAGCATGGGCAGAGCTGCCCAGCAGCAGGGGAACTAGTGTATAACATATTATTGCAGTCCAATCTACTGAAACACTCAAGTTTCTACAGCACATACAAGGATCAGACAATTACCCTTAATTATCTCTTCTTTGTCCCAGATGGCCCTCATGAAACACAAAGGGTTGTTTGACCTGCTCAAGAACCATGGAAAATATCTGCTGGACACTAAGTTCCAGTCTTGCAACAGCTTTGCTCACCATGGGGATGCTGCACTGCAGACTACCAGGATTGCCATTGAAACAATGCTGGAAGAGCTGGCTCCCAACCTCTGGGAGGATGACCTGGACAGACTGGTTGATTTTGGCCACCTTATTAGCCCAGAACTGGAAATGGTGAGTGACACACTTTATATTGCAATATCCCCTTCAAAGACAACATAAAAAAAAAATCAATAGGTTTCATTAAGACCTTGTGAAAAGGAGTTGAAACTCCAGATTTGCACATACTAGGTCACCCAACACACCAGCCTGGTATCAAAGGGACTCCTCCTGCCCCATTTCCCCTACACCTTCACCCATTTTTAATTCAGACCTCAATCCAATTGTTGCTTCTTACTGGGCACTTACTGAAGCTCAAAGAAAACCAGATTGCAGTGAAGCCACTGGAAATCACCTGCACAAACTGTAACAGCACCAAGACATGGAGGCCATAGCCCGTATTGCTGGGGAGAAATTGCCATTGAGGAATGAGGGGGGACACCTACGTCTTATCCAATACCCAGAGCTCAACCCTCCATCTCATGGCACTCCATCAGTGATTTAGATGAGAGAATTAGATCCTAGATCCCTACGGGAGATTTTAGCTGCGATTAATCATGTGTAAAACGGATCATCCTAGCAACCCGTAAATCACAAGACGCCAACATCCAGCAACCGCAGTGAGTCAAATGTCGATTTGCAGGGACACTTTTAGCAATAAACCCCACTTGTTTCCTACTTGCCACCCCAAACCTGCTCTGCCACCCACCTTTGCTGTGCTGCAGAGGGTTCTGCCGTCGCTGATGCACGGGGAAGCTGTGAACGTCGACATGGCATTCATGACGTACGTGGCCCACGCGCGCGGGCTGCTGGACGCCGAGGAGAAGGAGCAGATCCTGCAGTGCATGCGGGGCCTGGAGCTGCCGGTCTGGCACGGCGGCTGCAGCTGGGCCCTCATCCAGAGAGCCCTGCGGGAGCGCCTCAAGCACAGCGGGGGACAGCTGCGGATGCCCCTGCCCACTGGCCTCGGCGTGGCAGGTACGGCCGGAGGGAGCCCGGGGAGTGACAGCCTGGGAAATGTGCTCTGCGGGTTGCAGCTGTGCATTTCTTGCATTTCTTGCGCTCTTTTTCGCATCTCGGTAAACCCATCGAGAGACAGGATCCCTCCTGTGTACCAGCCCCAGAACTCCGTTAAGGACTGAGGTCTAATTAATTGCATTATGATTAACCAATTCGTTTTGCAAAGGGAAATGCAGTGCTCTGGCAGCAAAGGGGAAAAGAGAAGAATAATTCCTCTGCTATACTTGAAAATATTTGTGAAGTATCCTTGGCAAAAGGAATTTAATTTTTTACTGTGCCTAGAAATAATATTTGCAAACTAAATAATATCTGTTCAATATCAGGGACGAAATACAAGATTTAAAAACAAAAGCTAACCAACCCCTAACACAGAAGCAGTGCATGGTACCAGGTTGTGATCTCTGCCATCTCTTTCATTTTCACACCATTTCCATGAAGCTCAGTCTCCACACACATGACAAAAGGCTCTCACAAACTGGAGTGACTCTGCCAAAGTCAGTGTTTGCAGGCAGGAAAAGCTCTTCTGGATTTCCTATTAACCATAACTCTTATTTTCCAGACATATTCAATGACACCAGTGAAGAGACCCTGGAAAGAGCATACAAGCTGTGGGTCAAGGACTGCAAGATGGGGCTGGAGGAAGAGCTTCAAGCCCAAGGTGATGGTCCTGCCCCAAGCATGAGCTGTGTGCCACTGTAAGGTAGTGGGCAGAACTGAATTTTGAACAAGATAAATCCAGAAGCACCTGTGACACTGCATACACTCCAGAGCCGCGTGGAACAAGCAGAATATTGGCACGTGACATGATTTTCCTCTTTCAATTGTTTTGTTTGAATGGGAATCTACTATTGCTGAAGGAGTGACCACTCACAAATGAAACCACAGAGTGCCAGTAGTGTAGTTCATAGCAAATGGTCTTCTTTCAGGAAGAGTGACCAGGATTATTCATTTATTTAGTTAATCCAAGCTGGTAACTGCCATGTCCCTTGCCGCTGGTGTCCCACCATTGCTTCTGCTTGGACCCCTGACACAAGCTGGTGTAGCTGGTCATAGACCGTGGTATGGCACCATGCAAAATTTCTATGCTACATAAAATATTTCAAGTAGGTTATCACCTTCACTGGTAATTCTTTTCTTCTTGGTGTTCTTCTTTTCTCTCATTCAAAAGAGCAAAACAAGGAAGATCATCTGCCAGCCTCTGCACCCACTATATAATCAGAATGACACACTCTGATTAGAGGCATCATCACAAGTCACAGATCAGTAAATATCCCTGCTGTGGAGCACCTGGGGGCTTTCTCCTGGCAGTAAGGCAGCCCTTTGTCTTGGGACTCTCAAATACTGAGGACTTGCTGGCAAGTCCCCCCTTGCTGCCCAAATGTTTGTGGTGGTTTCACTTTGGAACACCTGCGAGCCACTGGGGTGGCAAACAGGGCACAGTCTGCAGCACTGCTGCCTAAAAACAAAGTTGGGCTCCTGGCAATATTTCAGAACCCCCTGGTGCCCCCACATCTGCCACAGGGCTCCTCGTACCTGTCAGACCCTGGCTCCTTTCCCATCTCAGCCTCTTCTGGTTAGATAAGGCCAGCTGGGGAAACCAAGAGAAGTTAGAGGACTCCAAGCAAGTTCATCATCTTCAAGCTGCTTCAGTGTCATGTCTCAGGATCCTGGCAGACTCAGAGCAGATTATAAAATGGATGCTTGTGGTGAAAAATGTAGAAGTAATGCCATCCTTCTCCCTGGAGGTCCAATCAAAGGAATTGCAATCAACAAACAGCCTTTGAATTATTTACAACATTATTTGATTTTTCCCCTGGTGTTTTTGTCCCACACCAGTTTGTGCTGATGTGCTGGCTTCTGTTTTGCTGTAGTAATAAAAGCTACTAAAATGAAAAACTTTTGAAGTAATGATTGCATTGCTGCCCACAGTGCATGCCCGAGTACCTTTGCATGTGCTTGAAAGACAGACTGGAGAAGTGTGGCATAGAGCTGACATAATAAATCCCTTTTCCTCTTGAGCCTGGAGAAGAGGTGCTTAAAACTACACAGAAAGTCCTGCTCAGCCTACTCCAGAGCAGTGCATATCTCCAGTTTCAGGACAGGGTTTCACACAGATGGTACCATCTTACCAAGGAGCTTTAGAGCACATCCTCAGAGCCACAACTTCTTAAAAATAAACCCATAATTCCCAGAGTTAAATAAGCTGGGGCTGAGGATATTGGTGAACTTGTCTCCTTTTTCCAGAGCATCAAACACAGGCTCATTCAGTGGGTTTCTGACAGCAGCCAGTGTGTGGGGAGAGCATCAGTGCTTCTCTCAGGCACCCACCAGCTCTGCTAGAACAGGCAGGAGAGCAGGTGAGGGCCCATGAGTGTCTGAAGGAAGGAGATGGGGATGGACCAGGCTCTGCTCAGAGGTGCCCAGAAACAGGGCAAGAGGACACAGGCAGAAACTGATGCAGAGAAAGTCCCACCTGAACCTGAGGAAGAACTTTGTTGTGCAGTGACTGTGCACTGGAACAGACTGTCCAGAGAGGGTGTGGAGTCTCCCTCACTGGGGGTATTCCAGAACTGTCTGGGCACAATCCTGTGCTCTGGGATGACCCTGATCAAGCAGGGAGGGTGGGCCAGATGACCCACTCTGGTCTCTTCCAACCTGAAATATTCTGTGACCCCAACTTTTGGGGAGCATGAGAGAGCCTCAGGGACAGTGGTCTGAGGGGCAAAGGTGCTGAGAGCCATTTAATGTTGTGCTTACAGTGATCACCTGGGCACTCTCACAAATGGTCCTCCTCCTCTCCAGCAGCTCTGTGGGCCATTTTCCACACCAGATAACCTAGAAATGAATGATCAGGATTATCACCCACTCACTGCAGCACAGTGTCCAGCTCCATCTACCTCAGTGGAGGCACAATACAAACATCATCTGGAGTTGCTTATTTTAAATGTCCTTGGAGAGACTCTCAGGAGCCCAAAGGCATTTGGAACTCCATTTCCAGGGAAAGCCAAGGTGCAGCTTAGCAGGGTCGAGGTGAACTGAACTAAAAAGAGTCACAGAAGCACATTAAAAGCCCAGCATCCAGGACCAATGTGCTGTTGGTGACAGTGACCTAGCTGTGGGTCACCTGCCAGCCATTCCCCCATGCTGGCTTTGCCTCTGCCTTCAGAAGCCAGTGGTTGTGTCTGCGACAACACATCCAAGGAGCTGAAGCACAATTAGGACTGAAAAGTGAGCACATGATTATTATTATTTTTTACCCTCACTTCTGCTGTGGGTGACAGAACACAATCAGCCCCTGACGTGCTCGGTTGCTTGGTAGCAGACAGGCACAGTTTTAATTATATATTAAAATATGCTAAAGAACATAAAACGGCTGCGTGACTAATATGTGTGTATCAAGAAAGGCACATGACAGCAGCAAAATTGCTTCAGTGTCTGATAAAAAGTGCCTTTGCCAGGCTTGTCATCAAAAGATCAAGGGAAATGGGTGGAAAGTATTATTAATAAAACAGTGACTTTTTAAAATACCCCTCATTGTTTGAGGTGCATTTTTTTAATGTCTAGCATGAATTTAATTATTTTCCATTTATTCAGCATTGATTTAGTTCCCGCTTTTTCAAACAGAACTATTATATTAGACCTAAGATCTCTGCTTATTCTCTTATGATGCATTACTCCAAAGAGAAAAGCAGAAAGTCCCAGCTGGGTCCTTGCAGTGCAAGTTCTTCATGGATTTGTTTGAACAAAATTACTTTAGTGGTCAGAGAATCAAAAATTATTTTATTATTTACAAGCGCTGAAGTAATTTCTTTTGCAACAACCTGCTCTATAAACTGCTTTTCAGGAGGGAAAAAAGAAGAGGAATATTAATGAAGTCCCAACCCAAACCAGTGTATGATTCTGTGGTTCTGGAATGCATAAAGGAGTATCTAAGCAGCGATCACTCATGCCCAGTGAACAGCAGCATTCATTGTACTCAGTGTAAAATGAGGATCAGACCAAAGGTCTTGAAGACATTAAAAGATTTTGACGAAATGTATTTGAAGTGGCTGAAGGAACAGCGCTGAACGCAAGAGCAGCGCCCCGTTGCTCACACACCACCTGCTGCCCCGCTGCCTGCCCGCCCGGAGCCGATACCCTGGCGTGAATTACACGCTGCACTCACAGAAAACAATCTGCAAACGGCATCCGTAAATCACAGCTCGCCTTGGAGCAGGGGCTTTGCCGGGATGGGATGGGATGGGATGGAGCGCAGAATTCCGCGCCCGGTGGGGCTGTGCTGGGAAGGACACAGCCCCACAAGAGTGTGCTGTTCCTCTCTCTTCTAATCCAAGTCTAACTCCTGCGGCAGCCACAGGCACACGGGAGGAAAGCCAGAGGGAGCAGGGAGCTCTGGAGAGGCGCTGCTGAACAGCAAGAGAGCAGGCAAAGCGTTTGAGCAGGACCAGAGTCCACAGAGCCGTGTGCCCCAACCACCAAACCCTGCTTTGAGGCAGCATCCTCCACGTGGACATCAACCCCCTCGTGGTATCTATATATATATATTAAATAACAATTGATATTTACATACTTTGCACATAAATATTGCATATAAATATTTCTCTGCCCTGGCCCTTCCTGCTGACCATAGCAGCCTTCTCCTTTCCCTGCACAGCTCTTGGACAGCACTCACACAAAGGGGTCTGCCACAGGAACCATCACTTCCCTCTGTGATGCCAGAGCACAGCTCCTGTTAAGAGCATCAGTCCCAGAAACTGAGCTGGAAAAGGAGCAGTTTCAAGGAAGGGTGAAGCTCAGGTCACAGGCAAAGACAACGGTGTTGCTCAGTGCACACACATTTGCCTTGTGAGCCAGCATCCTGTCAAGCCTCATTGATTTTAATAACTCAGGAACACTTTTCCAAGCCATTCCCCCGCAATTTTAAACAAGTGTATTTCAAAGGAGCTGGAGCAACAGTGTAGGACAACTTTCAGTGCTGGGACCACCCCCAGATGTGAGAGCAGAGGGAGCAGCACGGCTGAAGCCACCGAGGCAGAGCCATCACCACCTCCCTCCTGCCCTCCTGGGCTCCCAGGTCTCCTGGAAAGGAAAGCACAACGTGAGGTGACACGGTGGCAGTGTCCTGCTGTGCCACCACACAGCTGAGCCCTGCAGCATCCTCCAGCCTGGACACTGAGATTCCCAGTGAAACAGACCACACCAGGCACAGCTGGACTCACTTTTAAAATCCACTTTCTTACCCTGTGCTGAATTTTTCAAGCTTGTCCAACACAACTGAAAAGGCTTCTAAGCAGTGCTGCCACCAACTCTTTACTGACATAGATCTACTGCCTACAGCCAATATCCCCATCATGGGTGTTCTTCCTGCTCCTCCTGGGTTTTCCAACCCAGCCAAAACCTTGAGGTGCTGCCACGCACAGCAAGAAATTCACCCCAAGCTGACCATAAAAAAGAAACAACTGACCATCAAAAGCAAATTCAAAATACATCCAAGAACTCAAAATAGCAACTACATCCTAAGCTGCTAATAAATAGATTTTCTAATGAAGTACTACCACATTCTAATGAAGTACTACCACATTCTAATACTATGAAATTACATTACAAAACCTGCTGGAAACACAAGCTTTTAGTCAAGTCTCTTCTATGAGGAAGGAGTGGGACTGTTCAGCTGCAGTTCTAGTAGTCAGGCATTTTTTGTTGGGTTGGTTTTTAAATTGAGCTAGTAATTTAATTCAACTGAACTAGGTATTTTCTACTCTAATAAGCATCAGACTTTCAAGACACTGGTCAAATTCAATTGTTTACACTCAGGGCTCAAACCCACTGAGACAACTCAGTAACTCAATGCTGCTGCATCAAGGTCCACAGAGAGCAGGAACTCAATGCTGTGAGCACAGGAAGCAAAAGGCTGTTGAAGAACAAGACCAGAAGGGATGAGAGCAACAGAGACAGGAGAAATAATGAAGATGGGAAGACACAACAAGACTGCAGCTGTTTCCTCACCAGCAGAAGCCAGGGGCAGCTGTTTGCATGCTGGCTGAGAGGAGATTTGGGAGGAGTGAGCAGAGAGGGGATGGATCCTGCCATGCACAGGTCAGCTGGAGAAGGGGTGAGGTGCTCCTGTGCAGGACTGCTGGGGACAGGTGACCTTGCAGGAGTGACAGCAAGGCAAAGGGGGGCAGGTACCCCGAGGCCTCACAGAGCCCATGGCCTCACACTGATGAGCTCCAAGGGACAGAGAGGGAGGAAGGCAAATGACAAGAGCCCATGGGAGGAGGTGTTAAATAAAACCCACCTGTTTTATTCCTTACTCTGGACCATAAGCTCTGGGTCTTTCCATTTTGGCACGTACTTGCAAAGCTCAGGTATGGTCTGGTCTGCAGCTTCATTCCCCTCTGTGATTGCCACAAACACAACTGGACAGCTCTGGTGGAACCAAGGATGCCAACCAACACCAGATCAGGGACATGGACATATCCATGGCCAAGTCACAGACACAGAAGCACTGCAGGGACTTCAAATGCACAGGAAAACAAGATCCACTCACATGGAAAACGAGTGACTAACACAGATGTATGTGAAAAACCAAATGCTTTAATCCATCTATCAAGAACAACAGTTCAAATTATTTCATTGGATACATTAATATTGATCCATAATTTACAGTGCTATGGACCATACACAAATTATTGCTGCAGTCAACAGCAGATGAATATCAACATTACAGTACCAAGCATCATAGCAAGAGGCAGTAATTAATGTCACTTTTTTCAAGAAATATAGGTATTTATACTATTATCAACATCAGCTTCCCCCCCCCAGTGCATTTTATGTCAAACAACATAAATGTAAGTGCATTATTTTGTGCTTTGTGCTTTCCTTATGTACCTTCTTTTTGCTTTTACAGGTTGTAAGAGTTAAATATTGCTTTATAGGCCAAAAGCAGTAAGGAAGAACTTCACGGTACTCTGCACGCCCCTGCCTGTTGCACGGCTTTGGCCAAAGTGAGAATTGGTCTTTTCCCCACCCACCTGCTCAGGGAAGCCACCGCTGCCCAGCGTCACCAGAGCGGGCAACAACTTCTGTCCATCTCACTGCAGCCAGCCCATGCCCAACCGTGCCTGTGACTGCTGTGAGTGCTGCCTCTGTCCCCTGCCACCAACCCCTGCAGTGTCACACCCTCCACCACGCTCAAGCAGGCAAAGGAACCTCCTGTTAGCACCCACTGGGCGTCTGTGTCTCCTGGAGGTGTCCCCACTGCAGTGTCACCATTCCGAGGGTGGGGAGCCTCAGAGGAGGGCTGTAACCTAAGGAAACACGGGGGGAAGAGTGAGCAGGGCACGGCCAAGTTGTGTTACCCCAGAAAACACCAGGTATAGGAGCACACAACACAGCTGCTGCAGCCACAGAGACTTCTGCCAAGGAATCCAGCTCTTGATGGAATGGTTGGCCTTGAATCCTAACTCACCTCCACACAACCAAAAATCAGAAGTCACAGCTGTCAGCGAGTACCAGTGGTTTCACATAAGCTCGAAAAATATTCATTTACCACAGTCTGGACTTGAATTTCTGAATGCCCAGGGCAGGCACCAAACCAAAAGCTTCATTCAATACATTCAGTGGTTCTCAGTTACTACACTCTAGCATGCACACCCTGATTTGTTGTACCAATGCTGCAGAGCTGCCCCTCTGGCAGCTGGGGAAGAGCAACACAGCCCTGTGCTACAGCTATAACCCATTTTTCACAGATTTTCCTACCTGTCACCCCAGCCAAACAGCAGCACCAGAAGCCTGTACCCCACACTTGACTCAGAGCTATGGCACAGCTGCCTGGCAGGGACTGGGGGCATTTCCTGCCCCAGGACCATGGTGACCCCCAGCACATTCTGCAGCCTCCTGGTCCTGCCTGGGCCAGAGCTTCTCTACCCTAGGAAAGACATATTCCCAAAAGCTGCCTGGGCTGAGGGGGACATCATTACAACCCAACTCCAGCTCCTCCTTCAAGAACTATAAAAGAAAAAAAGCCACAACCCCGTGGTTGCATCAAGGCTAACACATCGCTGGCGGCTCAAGCGGGAAGGGAGGGCTGGACACAGCCACGGGAAGAGTGACAGGAACACAGACCCCGAGTTCCACAGCCCTGCAGAGCCCTGTGCTGGGAGCACAGGCGCCAGGCAGGGGACACCAGGAGCCCTTGCCACCCACACCAGGAGCAGCAGTGCCAGGCAGGGGACACCAGGAACCCTTGGCCCCTATGCCACAGCAGCAGTGCCAGGCAGGGAGCCCTTCTGAAGAGATGTCTGGGAGAGGGCTCAGCGCTGTGGGAACTCCCATCACTACCCCCAGCCACCCCGTCCTACCCAGTTCACATTTGGTTTCTGAACACCACCTGCTGAGCCCAAGGTTTTCTTGGAAAGCCGGCCAAACTGGCACTCAGGTTACTCACCGTTGCACTCATCCTATGTAATTTCCAGTGTAGCACAAAGGAGAAAGGGAAGCTCTGGTTTTCTATCCGTAGGCACCATGCTACACCTCAAGGCCCTACACACCACCACCCTAAAGCTCTGTCTACGCCACACTTCAGTCAGTGCTAGTCGAGGAAGACTACAACTAGAGTTTAAGGCACTTCATTCTGAACGAGCTACGCCTGCCAGTCAGCTGTAGGCTGCCGTGGAGAATTCCATTCCCTCTGTCTAGCTCGGAACACCACCTGTCACCTCCGTGGAACACCTAGGCTGGATATAATACAAGGAAAACTACCATTATTGCATAGGACTACACTTGAGTAGATAATGCACCAAACTACTTTTACAACATGGTTGCATGTTAAAAATTAATAACATTGTTATCAAGTAACAGTTATTTGCAGATACAGTAATTTACTCTTTTTTTTTTTTGTTATTTTTTTTTTTTCTCTTATGTCAGCCCCGGTGCTGAAATAGAACACGAATTGCTCTAACGGGTATATTAACTACATAGTTATGTTTCCAAGCATATTACTACTTTTTTTCTGTATCACTAAAAATAAATATGTAAGTTCAGTTTCTCTACAGAGTTGTTTTATTACCTAATCTAAATTTTTACTCTACCTTAAATGCGTTTAAAAACATTTTCAAAGTGAGACTGTAATATACAAAATATTCTCAAAATCTCTCTTAAAACACAGAACCCTGCATAAAAGCTTCCTTTCAAGTGTTTACAAAGAACGCAGAAAACTTCCAATGAGTTTTAAAAATGTCAAAAAATCGCTGCAATATTAAGAGGCAAAAATCTTACAAATGAAATACAAATAAATTTAAAACAAAATGTTGAGGATAACTAAGGAATCCATGCAAATCAAAAGAAACTGTACAATGCAATTTAAAAAAAAAATAAAGCCAATTAGATATGTACAACATAATGTGCCCAGCTGATAATATGCATAATTTTCTTTTGTCCAAAGAGTGTATCCCAACTTACAGTGCTCCTGCTTGGTTTGCCATTGGCAAAGCCACCCACGTCTGTCACAAAACAAAATAAAAATTGAAGAGGAAAAACTTGATCCATGATCAAAAGGAAAACCCAAATCAGCTCAGAGTAAAATTAAACAACACTCTGAGACACTCACATCTCCCTGCAGTTTCAGCAACAGCATTTTATACCACAATCAACACAATCAGGATGTCTTAACACTTGGGTTTAGTTTGTTTTCTGAGTGAAGTCAGGTGGGTATTTTCCCTAAACACTTGTCATATAAGACCAACATTTGAGGGACACTGTATCTTTAAGGCAGCACTATTCAATTAATACAATTACAAATTGGACTTTTTTGTCATTGTTGTTGTTTCTTTACATTCTTAAACTTTACATTTTGTTTCCAAGTAAATAGGTTGCATTTACAATCCTGCAATTGCCCCCTCCCCCCCCCAGTAGAAACAGACTCTTCATCTGTAATTCTATTGCTTTGAGTAGATTTGACCAGTTCAAAGTTCTTGGCGAATCCAGTTCACAGATTCTGTACATATGCTGTACAATATTTTGGAGGCATTGGTAGTTTTAAAATAGAATATACAAGTTTCTTCACAAAAATTCTAAAAAAAATTCTATATATATAATATGTACACACACGCACACACACTGATGAAGCACAAGGGGGGGAAAAAAATCAAAAAAATTCTACAAAAGGTAAATTATTTCATCTACTGATCAAAGAACCAAAGCAGTTTATGAAGGGTGTGCCAACAGATGCTAACAAGCATGGTCAGTGTCCTCCATGCTCACGCTGCTCCGCCTGCTACTCGTCTTTGATGCCCCAGGAGACACGGAGGAGAGCAGTGGGTCAGTCACTCCCACGGGGGACAGGGTATCGTCCATCAGGATGTCTTCCAGTTTGGATCCCATTTTGGCAGGAACTCCGTAGGTGCCAGCTGGCTCAGTCACGTTTCCCAGGTTGTCGCTGAAGGTGATGGTGCCGTCGGTGAGGTCCAGGGTGGTGGTGCAGGACAGGTCTGTGTGGTGTGGCATCATCTCCTGGCTGCAGTTGTCCAGCACAGGCTCCTGTTTGATGACCCTGTTGACCATGTCAGGGGAGCAAAGGCCTGTGGATGGGACAAGGGACAGTCCGTGTGCCCGGGCTTGCATCTCAAGTTCCTGTGAAGGAGAATTAGGGGCAAATTAAATCTGGAAGTAAAATTTGTCTTATGCTCGTCTCGCAGCTTCCAGTTTCCTTCTCTTGTACACATTTCCTCCCTTTCCCATAGTGACAAGTGCCTGTACCTTGCACACTCCAGCCCTGCAGATTTTCACCTGAACAGCAGAGTCTTGAAGAGGTGGGTGAACACCATCCCACACAGGCCCTTCACACTCCTCCTCAGCACCTACACCAGAGCCAAAACCCAGCACTCTGCAGCACAGACATGTTCCCCTCAGGCTTCTTCTCAAACCAGTGCCAGGATAGGCAGGTTTGGCCTCAGGTAGGGTGAGGAAAACATTTAAAAATAGGAAAAAAAAAAAAGAACTAGCAGAACCATGTGTTTTTAGTAATTTTTAAAAAGTCATCTGTGAAGGCACAGCATGTCTATGTGATCCTTATCAATCCCTGCTGAGACTCTGGAGGGGACATTTCTCGCTCTACAAGTCTGGCAGAGCTGGAAGAGGTCAATCAAAACTGAGCAACAACACTATTCCTGTGTAAAAAAAATCACAAGGAAGTCACAGGAAGGTTTCAGACTTCACACAGAGCCAGGATTCTTCAAATTTCCATGAAAAGTTTAAATCTCACCTTCACATTTAATAATACAGAAATGCTCTCTCACAAATACATCCGTAAAAGAGACATTTTGCTTCTACTTCTGTATTATACCAGGCAATCACAATCTCTGTTGTGATTGTGCTGTTTCTGGATATCCCTGTCACTGAGGATGATTATTACCCTTTCCCATCATCTCCAGGCTAAAACAAGCTTGTAATGGCACACTGCAAGATAAGAAGGTGGAATGAGCAAGCACTTCTTCCATCAGCTAACATGCCAGAACCAGGAGTTCCTTACTTCATGATTAATCAACACAAAAAGGGAAAATACACACTTGAGGTTATTTGCTGCCAGATGTATTGCCTGTTATTCAAGGGTCTGGGTTTTATGGTATTTTGATTGAAGAAGTCAGAGCAGATGGGTAATACAAAGCAAGATGAAAGATGTTTAAGAAGTGATCTCACTTAGCTTTGAAACACCACTGCTTGATGCTGCTCTGCAGAAGATTTGTGTTTTTATCATCTCACTCTAGCAGCAGATTGCTCAACCAAGTACAAAACTGTGCTGAGGCTCAACTTGACCCGTTCTATTTTAAAGCTGTTTACTTCCACACTTGACTGTCAGGTATTTGCAGCTTCATTATCTCCCCAGTGGATTAGCTGGGCTGTTAAGGGGTCTCTTGGCAGGCTGCAGCTGCATGCAGAGCTCAGCTGTTCGTGCTGCAGGGGAGCAGCAACACGAGGATATCTGGGATATCACTGTCTCCATGTTAGGTGTTCTTACACCCACTTCTGGTACACTTCTTTAATTACCCTTCTATGGAGAGGGATGGCTATCCAGAAAAAAACCCTATGTTGGCATCAAGGTTAAGGTTTCCTATCCAGCTTGAGGTGAAGACAAAGGAATTAGTTAGAGAAATGGAGTTTTCACCCTTAAATTTCTGTGTAGCTCAGAACACTGGGAACCTGGGTGAATCTAACAAGGCAACAACCCACAGAGAAAACATATTCATGCCACCTACTGCTTTTCAGTGCTGAGGAGAACTGTTGTACAGTCCTACAGACTGCAAGCAGCAGGGAGGACTCACAAAGAGCTGAACTTAATTTCGTGACTATCAACAACTATATGACACATGAAGTCCCAATGCCTTAGGCCTGGCAAACAGAAGAATATATTACCATATAAATCTTTTTGATGGTATGGTTTGGAACTAGCATTAGCCATGGTAGAATAAAAACAGACCACTCATAAGTGCTTTTACTAGGCACTTATGTGTGTTAGGATTCTTTTTTCTTTTTTTTTAACTAAAATATCTTTGGCTTTTTCTGGAAAAATCTCTGCAGACATCTCCGCACTGCCCACCGTTAATTTAAACGCTGGTTCCTTCTAACCCACACCCCACAAGCCACCACTATTTGCAATCACACGCTGCAACACCAAAAGCACTTGCAGCTCATTTCTCAGCAAACCTGTATTCTGAGGAGCAGGTGCCTGTTGGCATGTTCCAGCTTCTTCTGCCTGTTCTCCAGCTCCTTGGTGCGCTGCTGTTCCCTCTGCAGCTTGCGGATGTAATCCACTGACGCCTTCAGGATCGTTCCCTTGTTCCAGCGCATGTCACTTTGGAATGACACAAAAGGACAAGGTAAGGCTCTGCTTCACAGAGCTGTTCCCTCCATACCTGTACCTGTGACTGCACCTTATGCACACATAACACCCAGCTGCTATTTATTGCGAGTTTGTGGATGCAGAAGGCGTTTGCAGTGCACTAGAGGGGGCTGGAGCACAGCCCTTGGGAAGCACGTCTGCTTCGGAGAGAGAGAGAGGCTGCTGCACCTCCTCACATCATCTCACTTTCTCTAAATGGGCAAAAAACATCTTACTGCAGCCTGTCAGTGCAAAGATCCACCTGCCCTGGACATTGGTGCTGAGACATATTGTCTTGCTGGCCTTTGAGGAGGCTGCAGAGCCTCTCTGCAGAGTAGCTGTGAAGTTGCTCCATGAGCAAGTGCCTCAAAATACTGGAAAATGTCCCCAAAATCATCACGGGGTGTTGATTTAAGTGGACTCTCAAACTCCAGAGGAAGAAAGGTTCCTCGCTACTGAATCAGCATTGAGAAAGTGTAAATACAAGCTAAAAGCAGCAAAATCATTGTAGAATTATCACGAAGTACATCTGGGAAATTACAGCAAACACTGACAAATTAACAGTGAACAAGCACAGAGTTATGCTCTTTATTTTCCTTGTTTTTTTTCCCTTGGAGGGAAGGGGAATGGATGGCTTCCCAGATAAACTGCCCTCCATTTTCACTGAAACAGGGACCAGTTCGGTCTTGTCAAGTTGTAACATCTAATTAATTAAAAGAATCATTTAACAAGACATGCAACCATCTCAGCAGCCAGACCAGCATAAGGTTTCCCCTCCTCACAACTCTGGTAAGGCAGTCAGTCACCCCCAGCACCAAGCCCAGCTTTGAGACAAAAAGCATCTAATTAATACAAACACAAGCAGGTTCCAAAAGGGGAAAAATTAATCCCTCAAAAAAATCTTCAAAAAATATAATGGAACCTTTCAAGCACTTCTGCTGTCACAGAGTGCTGAGAGCAAGTAGAAAACAGGAGTTTTGGGGGTTTTTGTAACTTCTTGATCTCCCCTAGGATTTTTTTTACCTTCTCCCTCCCACAGTCTCCCTGGGCATGTTGTACTTACGGGTCATTTGACTTGGGTATCAAGGTGCCCAGTTCTTTTATACGATCATTAATATTAAATCTTCTTCTTCTTTCAACTTTAGGAAAAACAGCACAAATGTTGCAATTAATATTCACACTTAATCACAACTTATCAAGTGTTTTATCAAAGATTTCTTTAAGCACCACTGAAATGTTTGCCTGAAGCTTAAAATCCAGGGATAATTTATTCTGCTCTCCTACACATGGACACACTAAGACAGAAGTTCTGTCTATACTGTAAATTTTGGGACTGCAGAGTTTAACTGAGACTAAAAACCAGAATGACTGAGAAACAAGCATTTTCTGGGATAGGGATCACAGACAAATTCAGAGACAAATATTTAGATACTCAAGGAAACCCCAAGACAGAAATAGGGACAAAAGGCACAGTCTCTTTTTTCAAGCAGTCTTCCATGTGCAACACTCGGAGGATCCAAAAGTCAAATTTAAATACCAAATTTCCTGCATTACCTTTTCATGCTATGGAAAAGGCTTCTGAGTGGCTCAAGGCATGAAACAGTTCCTTTTTTCTACTACTATAAAGTATAAAAAGAAAAGTTATGGATCCTTTATTAAGTCATAAGATGCTCATTATTTTAAGACTTTTTTTTTCCAATTTGTAAATATGAGCTCCTTTCAAAGCTGAAATTTATAAAATTGCCATACTGAGGACCCATTTGTTGTTTAAAGCCACAAATTGACCAGACATCTAATTTTTTTTAAAAAATTAAAAAAGCAGAATTGTGCAAGGTGGATTTGTTAAAAGCAATTGGGTCACATGTTGAACCCAGCAATTCCACTGATAACAATCACTCGTTCACTTGGTTTATTGAAAATAAGTAAAAATAGAGTTACAATTTAGTAGTAGATTTAAGGACACATTTCACAAGAAATTGAGATATTTGATCTATGGGCATAACACAGTGATCTAGTGATTTATACTACGTGCAGTACCTCATCCAGATTTAAAACATTAGTATTTGAACATTTCATACCCAAAATCATTCCAAGAATTGGTGCAAAATGTGAGGAACCAAAACTTACTCAAGTTGTGATTGTCTTTCTTTTGCCTCTCCTTAGCCAATGCTCTCGCTTCCGACTCTGTAGGAAAAATACATGCTGTGCATGTGAATGAGGTAATTAGAATTAAAATAATTCAATCACAGCCTTCCAGCCTGTGAAATGCCTGCACAGGAAGCCTGATGGATATTTGTCACACCAATCATTACCCCCATTCCAAGGAGCAAGAAGGGCTTGAGGATGCCAAAACACAAGGCTGGTACTGAGCTTCACCTCTGCACCTGTGGAGCATCTCTTCCCACACTTCCCAGAGTGACTCCCTCGATGGGAATGTTTCCCACGGAGGCCCTGACTCAGCAAGGGATTTGAGGACAACAAGGTGCTGAAATCCAGCATACCTTCCACGTGTGCACACGTATCCCACGGGAGCTGAGCCAGAGGAACAGCATGCTCGGGGCACTGCTGCCTGCTCAGGATGTGACACAGGCAGGACTCACAGGCTCTGCTCACCCAAATTAAGGCTACATCCTTCTGTGGCACGTGCACACACACCACCACAGCACTCAAGGGATACCTTAAGTGACTTGTTAAGAATAGTGTATTTTCCAGCTATGCTAACTGTTTCTGTTAGATGAAGAAAAAAAAAAAAAGGTGAAAAATTCAACACCTTTCTTAGCAATAAAGCTGGAAAACAATGGTTCTTGATTTGGGAAAAGCAAAAAGGAAAGTCATGGCAGTCATGCTGCACAGAACTTGTCTCCTCAACTCAGACATGGCCTTCACCTTGCTCTACACACTTATTACCTATTTCTTATTATTCTATTATTATTGATATTATATTCTATAATAATAATTATTAACTTCAGCATACAATAGTTCAGGCAACGGCACAACTAAATTTCTTCTTTTCAGTTCTCATTTGGTCCTAAGCTTGTCAAGCAATTTCAAATATTTTATCTTTGCTCTACCCCTTTTCATTTTTTTAAAAGGATTAATTCATTAATCCTTGCCCCACTGCATTTGAATCCCCAAACCAGCAATCACTTTGCAGTTCCACAGTAAGTCAGTGAGGAGCAATGAGTGCATCACCTTTTATCACACGTTCCATTGTTAAAGAATCCCTCACTGTAGCCAGTAAGTTTCTTTCCTGTATTACTTTGTTTTGATCAGAAAAAGACCCACCTAAATGAATTCTGTGTACAGGTAAGTTTAGCATATAGACATTAAACTAATTTCAGTTCTGATTTGATATATTTGAGGTACTGAGGACTTCCATAAGACAACTTCACTCACAATTTTCCCTCTCTTTCTGCCTTCTTGGCCTGAAGCCTGACACAAAAGAAAAAGCCTGCAGAAAAATCCACCAGTCTGCACATCTAAGCTGGGCTGAGTTTGCAGCCTACAGCCCCTGGGACTTTCTATACTTGGGACAACAAAACTGCCTGTAATGCAGGACTTTGAGCAGCTCTCCTCCCTTCCCACCCTCCTCTTGCACAGTTCCATCTCTGTACAAGCTTTGCTTTTTTCCAGCAGCCACAAATCATTGTGTGCTCTGTGTGTCTTTTTTTTGGTGCTGAGTTCAAATTCTGTGCTGTCCTATAAATGCAAATATCTGCTGGCTCAGAGAGGTGGCATTTCCTCCTGGCCTATTAAAACTGCTCTGCTTAAACTAATTCCTGTCCAGAACCTGCTTTGCAACTGAGTCAGCCTGTGAGTTTTCACAACAGAAACCCAGAAAGATGACAGACAAAAAAGAAAGCAGGCCCCTACCCTACTGCATGGTCAGTGACTCTCTGCTGGGCTTAAGAACAGGCATTTCTGGGCATTAATATGATTTTGCCATCAGTTCTAGAGTGGAACTCCATTTGACAGCCTACAGACAACCATGCTTTGCATATGCACTCTATGTGTGGTTATATCCTTCCAAGTGAGCAGAAATAAAACATGCCTGTGAATATGAAACTTATTATTTGCTTCAAACTATCTTGCTCCTGTACACATGTGCTTGAGAAAAAGAGTTTTTTAGTGTCCCACTTCCCTGCCCCTGCCTCCCACAGCTTGTTCAGAGCACTGCTGCAGGAATTGGCATAAAACTTTAAAGAACACTTCATTTTCATCTTAATTTAGTGATACATATTCATGGATGATAGAATGGCTTGGGTAGGAAGGGACCTTAAAGATCATCAAATTCCAATCCCCCAAGTGCCTAATTTTACATTTTAAAGGATCTACATGTCCAGACTTCACATCATAACAGGCTATTTGTTCATTACTGCCCTCCCCTACTGAAGTAAAGCCCCAATGTGTATCATTCCTCGACATGAAACCCACAGAGACTCCAGATGTGAAGTTGTTAAAGTTTGGTGTTGATAGAGCAAACAGTAAGCCCAAACTAGTAAACAGCTCTGGAAAAGATGCATGGAAGCTTCCTGGAACACAAGACAGTGCAGGTGTGACTGTAACAATTAAGGACTTCATATGGACTTGTGACAGTGAACACACACGCACCCACCCATGAACACGGGCTG
Source organism: Pyrgilauda ruficollis (assembly GCF_017590135.1). Taxonomy (NCBI): domain Eukaryota; kingdom Metazoa; phylum Chordata; class Aves; order Passeriformes; family Passeridae; genus Pyrgilauda; species Pyrgilauda ruficollis. Next base: position 4,503,574 of record NW_024508101.1, read on the forward strand.
AAAGTAACTGCTCACCCATATATTCTTTCTCAGAACAGAAATTATGTCCAGTATCACCTGAATTCACATGATACTATTACTCTAAGGTGGTATTTTAGATGTATTTACCTGTGAGCTCCCTTTTTATATTAGGAAGATTAGCTGGACATGAGTTGCTGATGTTTAGTCCTGGAGGAGGCATGCTCTGGTTGCCATAAAGGTCAATCAAATTGCCAGACACAGGCAACTGGAAAAGATAAACAAGGAAAAGGATCATTTGGTTTGCCTTTATGAATGCCTTGGTACAGAAGAACAGAGTCAGGATGTGCTAAGTAATCTGTGTTCTTTTCCATGTGCAAACAGAGCCTGCAAGAAGGTCAGCAAAATCCACAGATATTCACAGGCATGAGGGATAAAATATCTACACTGGGAAAATTCTGCTCTCTCTCCTCAAAAGTATGCAGATTTAAAATATTAAGAGGTAATAGAAGAGGTAAATGCTGATGATATTGCTGCACTGTTGCTCCTTATTTTTCTCTAATACTATTACATCAATATCCCTTAAACTTCTCTCATATCTGAAAGAGCCTACAGAACTCTCCCAGAGAAACCCCCCACTTTTTCCAGGGATACGTGAGTGGAAGCACTTTGCAAGTTGTCACATGCTGGAAGAAGAACACTGTATTAATTAATCACATTTTTCATGTGATTTGAAAGCTACCTACACAGAAAACATTTCAGTTTACTTTGTTTTTCGCCTTACATAACAAAAATGCACACCAGTAGGAGGAAGATTATTTTTACAGTAAGTTTCCTCAATTACTTGTTCACTGTGCTGAATTTATTTAGGTATTTAAACAAGTAGATTTATACAGAAATAGGACAGTATTTCAACAAGTTCCATCAAAGCTATCCCTTTATATTGAAACATATTTAAAGAAGTTTGCAATTAACCTGAGTGGATTATTTTACCCATCTCTCATTTGGTTTTGAAAAGACAGGTATAAAACACTCAGGTATCTTATCTGAGTGGTAACACTAATCATCACTGCTGCAAAGAAAACCAATCCCTCCAAGACACTGATCCTGCAGAGATTAGAGTAGGTATTAACTTTACACCCATGTAAATAATGCTGGAGAATACAATGCAGTGAGTCACAGCCAGGACTATTAAACTCCTACTGATAGGCCTTGCCAGACTGGGACCTAAGAAAATTTCTCTGCCATATGGAAGCAGATTAAACAGGAGTGGATATGTAAAGTACCACCAGCTAGAAGCCATGCTGATGGTTGTTGAGAACAGATAATGGCCAACAACAAAACCAAAGTCCCCTGACTAGAACTTGAAGAGACAGAGGAATAAATGTAGCTGAATTCTCACTATGAGCTCAGCCTTACTTAAAAAGAAAAAAGAAAAAAAAAAAGGAATATCTAATAGTGCTGCTCAGGTCACAGCTGTGCTGGTTGTGACCTGCCCACATTAGTGCCAGGATGACCACTCAGTCTCACTGCTCTACAAGGCTGACCCTTGTGCCTTTGGGTCCCCCAAACACATCCCTGACACTGACACAGCAAGAGCGTCACACACCCTTCTGACTTGGATGTGCTTGAACTATTCATGCTCCTAAGCATGGGGAGAGCACAAAGACCTTGTTTGTAGCCCAAGGACTTGAAGTTCATAACCAGACATGTGAAATCTAATTAGGAACTTCAGGGAATTTAGAAATAAAAAAGAAGATTTTTTTGTTAGAAATCTCGAAAGTGGCATCTCAAAGCTTGGGTAAAGCAGCCAGGTTGTAATGAAATGTGGAGAACACCGAGCTGCTTTCCTTACTGCAACATGGACCCTGATTGTTACAACGGTTTGTGATTGGTTTTTTTTCCCCAAAGGAGTCAAACACTGAGCCAGATTTCCATGTCAATAAACAGGACCAGTGTGAGCAATGATCACAAAAGGGGACAGAGAAGACAGGCAGCAACTGCTGAACATGTGCATGGCTGCTAAAGCTGTCGACAGGAATGCTTTTCAGAGAAATTCACATTAGGGGGAGGGATATGTCAACAATCTCCACTTAAATCAGTGATCCATGAGCAAAGAGACTGATCAGTTCCTTTCTTTGACCACTTTCCCCAGCATCCAAACTCCACAGGCAAAAGCTTCAGTTTTAACATTTTCTTACACATGGTCCATGCTCAGTATGAGTCCCTGAGAGGCTTTTTCTCCAGGATGGCTGCAGGTCACATCTCTGGTCACATTTCACACATAACTTACACTACTAATTCCTTTCCAAAAACATAAAGCGCATGCAACACTCTGGGCCATTTCACACAAAATACCTGCAGCTAAAGATAAGTGAAAATTGAGGCACATCCTCAGTTCACAATTTTATAACAGCTGCCAGAGGAATAAAATCAGTTGACAAAGGTAAACACAATAATCATTAGTGCAGGGTTTAGGGAACTGGGAAAGGGCAGAGGACCCCTGTGCTGAGGGCATTGGCTTGAGATGCACAAGACAGCAGTGTGGTGAACACACAAAAGCAGCCACCAGACTTAAATGGGACAAAAAAAGCCCCAAAGAAGTTTATTATGAGCCCATTGCAGTGACACCTGAGTATTTATTTCAATTGTTTCTCATTTGAAGAAACTGGAAAAAAAATACACATTGTTGGCAAACATTTTGGCTCTAAGACAGTTGAGCCTTTCACCACCATCCTCAAGTACAAGAAAGGAAAATGTCAAAACTTCCACAGCCATTTCATAGGGAAGCTGGAATCTCAAACTTGAGAAAGACATGGAATTTTCTGGAGCTAAGGAAGCTCCTTCCCTGTCTTCTTCAAATTCTAGCATGTTTCCAACCTAAATATGGTTTTCCTTAGAGCTTTCTTAGCTATTTCTGGCTGAGAAGGAATTTAAATACAGCACCAGCCAGATCATCCACCTTTACTCTTCCAAAAAGTAAGTGAAGGAAGGGTGGCTTATGCCAGGTTTAGCATGTTATCTTCATTGAAACAGCATGGTTGAAAATGCTTCCACTAGGGAGATTTCATATTTCAAGGTCTTGGCATCACAAACTGCACAAACACCAAGTAAAACAAATTAAAATCTTCCTATCACTTTGCATCTGCTTCTTTTTTTTTTTTTCCCTAATAATGGCTTTTATATAACAGAAATTTGAAATATGGTAATTATGACTGCAGATTCATCATAGTGTACATTCATGGGAGTCTGAGGCTTTCATTTCTCCTCCACTACTCCAACAAAACAAGCACCCACATTCTGTCTAAAATCACTGAGACATCAGCTGTGTGACCAACAAGGCTGTTTCTAAGGTACCAGCACACACTGGATGGGTTCTGCACCCCAGCTTGTGCAGCCCACAATGTATTGTGATGTTCCCTGACCTACAAGCACAAGCTCAGCAGCAGCCCCTGTAAAAAAAACTCCTCTACTGTGGAGTTTAAATTCCAGAAGAAAGCCACATTTAGAAGCGGAGCTGTACCTATTCACAAAGCTTTCCACGCCAGGCTCTGGCTGGAGTTGATTAGCTGGATGAATTAATTGTTATCTCCACAAGAGCACTTTACACAGTACTCAGTAATTTAATTAGCAGGTGACATCTAGGCAGAAAACCTCTATAAACTAGTTACCATTTTGTGATACTTTCCACCACAGGTATTATTCCACTCTCACAAGCAGTTGACTGCAATGGGCCATTTTCAATTCAAGGTACTTGGAAACTCCCTTAGTTTGCCCTGCACAGAAATCTCTGATTTTGCTTATCAATTAAGTACTGTTACCAACTGTAACAAACTGGTCCTTTTGTTCTTTGTTGGTTATGGAACAACAACTGCCTTTGTCACAGACTCAGCACAGCTATTTATAGCTTGTGTCTCTTTAGAGACCATTTCCTCTCTTGATTTCTCCTACCTCGACTTAGCTCAGTCTGTAGGCATTAATTCTTTATTAACAAAATGTTGCATGTTTTAAGAGCTAAGTCCTGTCCCAAAAGAAAAGTGTCTGGCTTGGTTTTTTTCCCTAAACCAATTGTTGAGAAACATGGTTCAATTTCCATCTCTTCAGGACTGGTACTAGGCTGATTCAGAGACTGAAATATGCTTTTTTCCTCCAGTTATTTAAACTTATCAGTACAGAAGTCTTAATTTCACTGTTTCATATCCTTATTTTTCAGATTTCACCATACAGAGTGGGAAAATTCTGAAATTCCACAGTAAATGTGGATCAGGCAGTCTTTACAATGCCATGCAGTATGCACAGCAAAGCACAGGAGGGATGCAGACTACCCTAAATACTGACTACAGGGGTTCCTTGCACCAAAAGAGTGCAGAGTATCCTTCTATACCTGTCTGGAAGCAAAGAGCCACTCTGGGGTCCCTGTGAAATGAGAAAAGAAGAAAAGCATGAAGATAACCCTACTGAATTAATGTGTCCCAATCCAATGGAACTTCAGAGAAAAGACTCCAGAAGAACCTCATCCCTCAATGAAAAAAAAAAAAGATAAATTGAAAAAAAAATATTAACTGTTTGAAAGCTATCTTTTGTCAGCTTCTTGAGGTTTCCTCTCAAATTCCAGGACAGCTGCACTTTGCATGTCATCTTAGATTAAAGGAAAATTTATTCTCTGCAGCAGGACCGTGCAGCTCTTTGCCTGTGTGCTCAAAGGGCACCATTTAGAAAGGGAAGCTGGTGGGCCGCTTCCTGCGTCATCCACCACGTCTCTGAGAGGGCTGTGGGAATCTGTGGGAGCACAGGACCAGGTTAACATGACATCAGACAACTACTGTCAGCAAATGCAAACCTATGCCACAAAATCAATGCTCTGTGGTAAGCTGTAAATTTTGGCACCAGATGAAACAGAAACAGACGCCAGCACTGGCAGACGTCTACTCAGCCAGATCTAACAGCACGTAAGCCTAAGGCAAAAAATTCACTGGAGCTACCCTCCACAGAAGATCAAAATCAGATTATGCCAGAAGTATGATTATATTAATTCTCAAAGCAATGTGAACCAAACCAAAAGAGCCACTTGGAGGACACCTGTGCTTTCCCTCAGCGCTTTCTGCACCTCTGTGTTCTTGGCTTTTATCACAGGCTTCCCACGTCCCCTGCCTTGTTCAGTTTTCAAGCTTCTTTCTTCCTTCCCTTTTGTTTGTTTGGAAGATTGCTTTTTGAAATTTTTTTTTTTCCTCCTGCTAAATTCTGTAACATCTTTGCTGACGTCTAGCTGGGGACTTCTCCCCACCTGAAATCAGGCAGAGATAAAGCTGTGATGTTAGAGATAACAGAAAGTGTCTCTGGATAGGGATGCTAACACATGGCAGACCATTTCTTACTTGAATATGACAACATTCAGGAACCTGGGATGCCAGAGGTTCCTCCTTTTCTGAACTAAAGTATAAAGTCTATGACAATCTTCAATATCAGTGGGAATGAGCTACTCCTGGTAGCACAGTTTACTCCTCTGTTGCAATCCTCTCGCCACTAACTTGGAAATAAGAAAAGCAAAATTGCCCTTTGTATTTTCTTGACCTGACTCCAGCTTGTATTTTTAAATTCACATTTTTCATTGCAACTGTATCACCTTAAACTCTTCAAAGGAAATCTAATCTAATCCCTGTAGAACAATGTAATAACTACTTAATTGCAAGGAAGAAAAGTCCTGCTGCAGTTTTGCTTCCTCTCAAGGAAAACCAGTTAGACTTAACAGAGAAACCAGAAGGAAAGGACCATTGTACCGTGTTTGCCATTTGCAGGGCTGGGTCCACCAAGCCGAGGATTTCTTCATTATAACTGGACTCCAAGCTAATGATGTCGTCAATCACATCATCCATCTGCAGCAGAGAAGTGGACAAAGAGAAACAGAACAGTTATCAGGATCACAGGGACACAGGAGCCTGACAAAGCACTTCAGCCACACAGCAGAGGTGCCTGCGCAGCTGGGCAATCCCTCAGCTGTGACTCCTGCTGTCCAGGCAGGATACTCAGGTCATGGCAGGGCTGAGGATTCATGGTCCAACCCCCTCCTCCCACCAGCACCTGCTGCCCACGGACACACTGCTCCTCCTGCAGCAGAGGAGGAAGCTGCCTGTGGAATAAGTGACTCTAAGGACACGACTCCCTCTCCCCACTGCAGCACTGCTGCCTCCCCTCCATGAAATGGGACCAAAACCTGGGCACAGGCAGGAACACCAAGCCCTGGATACCTGCAGGGAAGGAGAGGGAGCCAAGATTTGCTGCTGGCCCCTGACAGCAGAATCCATTGGATTTGTGTCCCTCACACACCCTCCCAGGGGCAGCTCAGAGCTGATTTTAGGTGGCACAAAACACCTTCTTTCAGGGGCTGGGCTGGAAGGTTTCCTCCAGGCAGGAGGAAACAGCCCTTTACAGCATCCACACACATGCCCCAAACTGTCCAGCAAGATTGACTATTTCAGAACAGGACTATTTCCTTTTTGCTCACTACAAAAACAGAGCTTAAATGACAGAGATCTATAAAATCAATGCATAATGGTGATGATAAAAGTAGCAGTACATGGGATTTTTTTATCAGCTCCAGAAAGTGTGATCACAACAAATTACACTGACTGGAAGTGAGGGCAAGAAAGGAACTAACAGTTACAGCCCATACCCAAAGTCTTGTTACTGATTCTGGTAAGAAATAAAAATCTCTTAGTTTTAAGAAAAAGAATGAAAATATAAAAGGGTGATTACTGAGGATGAATTACCACAGATGGATTAAAGCCTTTAAAGCCTTCTCATATAATTTTTTAAAGCACAAGTGTGATCTCCAAAGAAATGTGGACTTAGAGATTATTAGGGCAAACCCACATCCATGCAGTCTTGGAAAATACAGTTAGAAAAGACTTCCTGATGCAAGACCTTAAATGGTTGATGTGCTCTTCTGCTGTGCATTACTGTGCTAGAACAGCATAAGCCCTTTCCAGGTATCTTCACATGCTTTTGACACAATGCTAACAAACAACATGCTGAATTGTACCTTAAATATATCTTATATTCAACTTCTTAAAGACACTGTGGGGTAAGTTTATTTTTCAACATAACATGAAAGAAACATGCTCTTTAGAAAAGGGACCTGTGCTCCACCTCCTGTGTCATCCAGTACCTGCATGCATGATGCTCGTGAGTGTGTATTCAGAGCCGGGCACTCACTCTCAACCCTGCTTTGCTCTTCAAATTTATAAAATCCCTGCAGATATAAAAAGAAAAAAAAAGAAAAGAAAAGAAAAAAAAAAAAAAAAGAAGAAGAAAAAGCAAAGCATGGATCTGAGTTCATGGCACAGTCTCAGTCCCAAAAAGAGCACGAATGAAATAGTGTCATGCACACATGTCCCCGATGACACAGCAAAGTGAAGCTGAAAATATCCTCAAGAAAAAAGTGTTTGGGTACAGCTGGGACAATAGGATGGAAACATCTCATTTTCATTTCTTTCAAAACTATGGAGCACAAGTATTACCCTTGCACGTGCAAAATATGTCCTGTAATAACTGTTTCTCCAAGCTGTGTAACATTTTGCTCATGGAACGCGTCTGTACTGAAAATCTGGCACAAAAGCTTGAAGAGGGAATGAGGGGACAAGAGGAACTCTACAATTGCCTCCTGCTTTTCATGTTACAAAAATTCTGACATGAGTCTTATATTTGTCAATATCTTCCCAACCATTTTGCTTTGGAGCCTGAGCACACATAACATCTAACTCAGATATGCCAATAAAGATTAAGACAAGGTTGCAAAGGACTTCTAGACATAGGCTATTGAAGTCTTATATTTGCAGCACTGGAACAGCAATCAGTAACATTTTAGGGCATATTACTGGGATAATCTGGCCTTCCAGCTACACAGGAGACTTGCTCATATTTTACCATAAAAATACCTAAAATATCTCAAAATAGCTTTGTGTTTTTTCAGTTATTTTTGCTATGCTCTTTGCACTTTCTAGATGAACAAGCCATAAATAACATTATTCCAGAAAGCTACAGCTTACAATACTGCTTTGTATTCTCCAAAGGTCAATTATTCACTGTGTGCATCAAGCAACAGGGAGGGGAACAAGAAAAGTAGTTTCAATAAGTATAAACTAGCTAAAATAGTTCAAACAAGAGGAAGCTAGAGGGACATGGGCTTTTTGCCAAAAATATCTATTAATCAGGCAGACACAGAGATAGCAGCTACATTTTCACTACGAACAGAAAAAGACAAACAGAACACCTTAACAGTGAGCAAGTATGGTTTTAAAACAACTTAATTAAAGCAGATGACAGCTCTGTTTTAATGACAACACAAACAGGAGAGCTCTTACCTCTTTCTCACAGTTGGAGTTGAGGGTGAGCATAGCCATGGGGCTGTTGGGCGCGCTGCTCCCCGTCCCAGGTGGCATGACATGATCCCCAGGCTGGTTTGGACATGGCAAGCTCAGGGCTTGGTTGGCATGTTTATTTGCTAGAGTGGTAGAGAGGTACTGCTTTACCTGCTGCCGCTGGGCCTGCTGAATGTGGTACTTGGTTGGATTCTCAAGGTGAGTCTGCACCTGTACGACACAATTTGAAAAGGATAAAAGGGTTTTATTGTTTTACAATGTCACTGCAGGTGCTGTGGATCTGAGCTATAGATTTGTGACATAAGGACAAACCTGTACAGCTCCAAGGATGTCCACAGTGCTTCACTAACTCGCATTTGGGGCAAGAAATCAGTTTACAATTTGGTCTTTCAACAGCTGACCTACTATCAGTACACCAAGAAGTTCCAGCTATTTTTCTACAACATGAGATTTCTCACTTAAGACCAACGCTTGGGTTTTCAGTTGATACAGACACTCCAGAACAGTCAGTTCTGAGTTCAGACCTTCAGCTATGCGACACTTAGTTTTCACTAAAATATGGAGAAATGACTTGTACCACAGGACTCATTTTACTTGTTAGTAGCTAACAATTAAAATCAAGAAGTATGGATTTCTATCCTTAATCCAGTATCAAATAACAGAGATATAAAAGGTCTGTTATTGGTTGTTTAGGTTTTGAATGTTTGGGTTTTTTTTAAATTAATACCTTGGTTAAAATACAAAAGAAACAAAGGCACCTTTTTCTGCCTACAGATTACTTATACCTCAGATATACAGCCTAAATCATATACAAATAAGACAGGCTGTTTATAAACACATCATGCAAATAAGATGCAAGAAAAGAAGTGTTTCAGTTCAGATCAATCACTGTCGTCAGCAGCAGCTATTTTTGTATTTGAGATAAGCTTCTCCGTACTTAGGATTTTTTTACATACAAAATATGAAAATCCTCATACTGAACAACTGCTGCACACTCTAAATAAGCAAGAGAAGAAAGGCCATTTTTTTTCCCATGAAAATTTTCCGACATATCTTGGAAACTCTTTGTCACCTTTCATTGATCATTAACGTTATTATCGAAAGCTAGAAATCAACCCAAAATATGGCAACAATCTGAAAAGTTATTTTGCTTTAAAATAATTACATTAAAGTGACTTTTGCTGTTATAAGTGACCATGCATGCCCCCCACTTCTTGGAATGAAAGAAATTAAATAAAGCACCCAAGACACCAGAGGAAAAGAGTTTCCTGTACACTGTACACCTTCATAGGAACAGGTTTTAAAATAAGTCTCCAATAACAACTCACCTGATAATGGTTATACTCAAGCATTTCCAGCATGCTACCTAGAGGTTGCAAGAGAAGCAACTGCAGTATCCTTTGTCTATGCTACTCCAGTTTGAGGGATCCACATATGGAAGCACAACAAACCCCAGAAGAGCAGAAGAAACTTCATGGCCACTGCTCAGACTTTTAGTAACCTATGCTAATTAGCCATGCAAGTGGACAAACAAACAGTTCACACAAGGCCTCTTCTTGGAAGTTATGCAAGTTTAAGTTAAGCTCTAAGTATTGGTATTTTTTTTCCCCTGGCTTTGATGTCATGCTTTTTCATAAACATAAAAGGACCTTTTAAGTGATGGGCTATCAAAGTCAGATTGACAGTTCGCTCAAGGCTAATTCGCTATTCAGCTTTCGTTCCAGTCGTACTAACACACAATGGTAGTTTTCTTTAGCAGTAAGGTTAAAAGTTTTTAAGTACAGAGTAAGAAATAACTGAATAAATGCCCTATGAGCCTAACACATATTCCCTGGCAGTGGGTGCCCTGGATAAACCCACAGGGTTCTGCAGTCCGGTCCTCAGCCTCCCAGCGCAACCCAGGACCTGCAGCGGAACGTGAAGCACTTGAAAAAGCTCTACCTCATCCTCAGCTTCCCTGGTGCTTCAAAGCCATTGATCCTGTCTCTATGTATAACTGCAAGACGTTTTCCTATTCAGGAATGGCTGACAAAGGGCTAATGCATGCTCCAACTGCACTTATCTGCATTTGGGCACACCTTCCAGAACTTGTTTTTTCTTTCTATCCAGCTCCTTGAAAAAGTCTGTACTCAAACACATAAAAACTGCCCAACTGGCATTATTTTCTGAAGTCTGAGCTTACAGGGAAGCACAATAAGATAGCATTTCTAAAAGTTTAATCTGCTTTATTGCACTGTATCAACAAACAACACTGTGCTGTGATAAGCACAGCACTTTGTCAGTTCCAAACTGCATTATCAATTTTCCTATCATCAGTGCTAGGAGCTACACTATCCAGGTAAGTCTATTTTTCACTAAATTTTCATCTTCCAAGAAGATGAAGTTGTCAGTAAACAAGTGGTTTTTGTAACCCTTCTCTTTGAATATGTTATTTTGAAACCAATCCCTAACTGCCTGACAGAATCTGCACATTCCTTTTCCTCCGCAGGCATCAGGTACCTCTGCTGCTCTCCATCCCAGAATGGAGCAAAGTCTCTCCTCTGTGCCCACTGCCTGTCCACCCTTCACACTCCCAGGAGAGAGACCAGCAAAGTTCCAAGATCTACATCTCAACCCTGTATCATCAAATACTACATTATTTATAATATATACCAACACATTTAACTGAATCTACTACACGTCACGTTTTGAAACACACACTGCCTAACTGACAGGGTTTTTGTTGGTGAAGCACAGACTTATTTCACAAGAACATACCCTCCCTGTGATTCTGTTGTGCTAGTCTACATTAAAATATTTTATTTTGCTACTCAGTTATTAATATTTTTTTAATGGACTGCGCTGCCCTCAGCATGCCAGGGAAGACAAATTCTGAGTTCATGTGTCACAAGCTCACACAAGTTTAGTAATGAACCAAAGAACACAGAGAACTGCCTTTTCTGTCACTAACCTGCTCCAAAATGACACAAAGAAGACTTTGATTCTCTGTTTTGTCACTGGCTGCTCTCTTGAGTTTCGTTAGGAGTTCCATCATGGATATCTGGTGGGGACTATCCTGCTGTTTGTTCAGAATTTGTCTTTGGCCTAGAGCATCCTATTCTGCAGATTCTACATCAAAGACAACCATCTTGGGCAAACTTCCCAAGATGCCTCAGAGTCACTACATAGATAAGTCATAAAGCACTCTTCCTTTCTGACAAAATATCTCATGAGCAAAGAGCTGCAAAAAAACCCCCATAAACCCTACAATGAAATTCCACTACCCTGAACTTGAAACCGTGAATAAAAGCTTTGACTTAAGATCTAATTTTGGTTCTCGGCCCCTTCTAGCACTTTGGGTGAAGAATAGTTCCTGTTGTTCATCCAAATTCATGAGACACAAAGTGCAAGATGACAAATTATTGGTTTGGATACACTTCCTAAGAAATGTGACTGAATAAGGACATGAAAGGAAAAATAAATCCATTTGAAACCAAATCCTGTGGCTCTCCAACCCTCTATCTCCAGCAATCTCAACCAAAGTTTTGCTGTACTGTTACTCAATTGAGTAGAACATTGGGTTTTGGGCATTTTGGTATTGACAAATAAGAAGTAATGTAAGAATTATTATCATCTGCAGAGCTACAGAAATGAGCTAAGACAAGATGGCAAAAAAGATAAATTTATCACAGCATAGTAACACAAGAATTTGGCTGCAAGAGCAAAACACTGTGCCTTAGAAGTAGAGCCCCAAAACTGGTTCAGTTCCAGAAGAGTCTTCAATGCCAGCTCAGCAGCATCTCCACTTCTCCATGGGCTGGCCCCAGCATCAGGCACTCCTGCACTGAGTCTCTCTGTCAGCCACTCAAGCTCCATCTGCTCTTGCCATGCTGACATTGAGGAGGATCTCTTTTCTTCAGATGAAGCAAAGAGAAAGGCAGCAGAAAGAAAACTTGACTGCAGCCATGTTCCTACAAGGCTGAGCTGGGCTAGAAAAGTGTTGCATGGAGCCACCCTGATTACTCAGCACTCATCCCTCACACTTTGAAATACCCTGGAGAACAACATTATCTGAAGCAGGGGAAAGGCTTTCTCATACCTTCACTCATCTTGAAATCTGACTGCTAATTCCAGTGCATACATCTAGTTCAAGTATCTGAATAGCTGCTTATTTTCTTCCACATCATGGAAAGAACAGTAATAATCCATATAAATAGAGCAGATTTCTCAGCCCTTGGGTCTGGTTATCAATCAAACAAACATTTAATCAATGACTTTCACTAGCTTTAAGCACACACACCATATCAGTGGGAATTTTAGGTGAATGTCAGATGACATTCTGCAAAATCCACATTATATTACACATAAATGACAGAACCTCTGAGTAGACCCACACACTTCCTTCAGTTTCCAAAAGTAAAAATATTTCCTGTTAAGTGATCAAGGACTCAGGAATTTAAACACAAAGCATAGCTGTGTGCTTAAGCACAAAGCACATGGCTCAAGTGGTTCCTCTGCATGAAGCCAACACAAACAACTGAAACAATACTGCTGATACTTGCTCCTTCTGTCGAGTCTTGCTGGGAATCACTCAGATTTAATTTACTAATGACTTGCTAATGATGGCAAGAACTTGGAACAGCACTGCAGTAACCAAATTCCTTCTGGAGAGGCACCCAGGAGAGCTCACTCTTGGGCAGGCACAGGCCAGGGCAGCCTAATGGCTTGGCAAATGTGTTTTGCACAGAGTAATCCAGAAATTAAATGGCTAACAGTAAAAACTAACGGGGACGTACACCAGAATAAAAATATTTAATGAACTGTGGCATTACTACCACTCGTCCTCTAGGAAAGCTTCAAGGTCATAGAATCATAGAAATATTTAGTTGGAAAAGATCTTCAAAACTGTCAAGTTCAACCACAGCTGGGAGTCAATTAATTTCTGTAGGCTCAAGATTTGAGTCTCTGGTAGATCTGGATGAAGGTAACCAGGCTCAGGTAATTGGTCTGGGTTACTTATACTCTTCTGAATTTGTCCTTGCACAGCTTTGATTTCTTTGCAATGGGTAAATTCTGTAAGCAAGCACAAACCCAGAAGGTCTTGTGCTGAATATTTCTTGAAGGTGGAACACCAAGAATTGCTTTTCCCATTGCAGTTACTACTTCAGATCACATCATCTACTTGTCTCATCTCCAAGTACTGCTGCTTCCAAAGCAAAGCTGAAGATGCCCCAAAATCATCTGTTGGTGCAATACAAGTGACCAAAGGCCATTACAATGCCAGCAGCTCCAGGCTGCCCCACTGTTCTGGCCACCACGAGCTGGGAAGGAGCATATTCCTGTTCCCAAAACCACACAGAAGTTTTTTCTCACCAAAAACATCCCTTAAGCTTCCTGTGACAGTAAAGCTGAAGCACTCAATGCTTTATTTAAGCAGGGACATACCAGAGATGTTCAGAGGACAGTGAACCAAGGGGAAGGAAGACTCTTCTCCCCACCCCACTCCCCTCCCCCCCCTTTTTTTTCCCCTTTTTTAATTAAAAAGACCATTTGTTTCAAGCAAATTGCCTTAGGACTTACAGTTTACAATTACAAGTAAAATACTTTTAGGTCAGTTTTCTCAGTTCAATAGAACTTTTTGTTGCCTAGACAGATAAATGTCATGGGATTTTTAAGAAAGGTTAAAATTCTGTGTCATTTAACAATTAATGGTACCCAAAGAAAAACGATACAAAACCACATCCACTGATGTGTTCTGCAGGGGCTCCAGGCTTCAGCTCTGTCCACTGCACAACCACGCCTGTTAACCATGCTAGTCCTGGGCTTCAAAGCTGCTTCAACCCATCATTTCCAAGTATAAAGACCCAACAACAGCAGGAACAAGCTATTTTCTAGGACTTTGAATAAAAACAGAGAGCTGTATAAATAAGTGTCTGTTCTTTGCTGCTAGGGAAAAAAAAATGAGGAGAATGATATCTGAGAAAGATAATCAATTAGTGCCACTCAAAGTAAGAGTGATTTATCGTCCTTAAGTTTTGCAGTACAGGTTCAAGATTCTGTTAATCTGTAAAATCATGTTCACCATAGGTTGGTCACTAAGTCTGACAATCTTCAAGACCATAACACCCCTTCAATTAACTTCATTAATTATTGATCATGGGACTGCAATGCCAGGAAGGACCCTCCTACCATGAAACGTGGAGCAATCCAAATAGCCAGACAATGGTTTAACTCATCCTCAAAGACATCGTCTCACATGCTGCATTCAAACATTAAAAAACAACATCACATTTCCCCCCCTACAGACGTCAGTGGCCTGAAGTAGCTCCACATGAGAAGTTCAGTCCTCTTGCTTGCTGAGACCTCCCCAGTCCTCCAAGATGGAACAGTCACCTCATTTTACAATGTCATCAAAATTAAGTTGATTGGGTTGTGATTCCCCATAGGGTCAACTGTGAATTTAGTAATAGATAAATCTTTTCAGTAACTTCTCCAGCTGCCATTCTCCCCTTAATGCCAAATTTTCTAAAGGACATTTGCACCCCTTTCCTTTAGCTCATTACCCAGGAAAAATGGCCAGAACAACACCGACCAAAAAGCACAAGAGCAAGAAAAAGATGAAAAGTAACTTGTACTGACTGGGGAATGACAACCATGGTGAGCTGATTCCATCATTTCACCTTAGGACACAGCAAACACAAGGAAACAACATCAGTTAGCAAACAAAACTCTCTGGTTACCTAATTCACCCCAAACCCCTCTGAACTTGAAAACCAAAGCAGATAGTTATAACCAAAGTTATTTAAGATCTGGCATCATGATTGCAGTCTAAGTAAGTGAATCCAACACTCATCTTCAAGCACGAAGTTATGAAAAAGAAAGGGCACATTGTACAGAATTATCATCATTTACACAACCAGGGATTGTTTAGTCCATCACCAAAAATTCCTCTGCATAATGTGACTTTTCATCCAAGGGAAAGACACGAAGCAAACAAGAGTAAAATTTTTGTAGATTAATATTTAAAAACTGTGCTTTAGCTATAGAAGCACATGACAATGGTACCTAAGGAAATTAAAGAGAGTTTAGGCAAATGTACTCATGGAGATAGGAACTGATGTAATTTGCAAGTTAGTGGCCTGCTGGCTGCCATTCTACAAATGTGGCTTTCAGTCAGAATTAGGTCCTTTGAAGTCCTGCTACTTTTCTGTTAGGAAACCAACATTTCAGCTGTTTACTTCCCAACACACACGCCATAAATTTTTATTTTATACAGTTTCTGAGAAGATACCAAAAAACACTGCAAGATTTTAGGACAGACAAGCAACTGACTCCATAAAATGTCAGGCACAAATATTTTGCAATGATTTTACCTACCCCAGGTACTCCAGAGAGTAAATATTTTGACTTCACAGGCAACAACAGCAGCCACACAACTACACCTGACACACAAGTTTGAGTTATGGTACTACCACAGTGAAAAGCTTAATTCAAGCACCACATATTTAGGTCCACTTCTGCCACCCTTCTCTCTCAGAAGGAAGCTGAGCAGCACTTGCATCAGCACTAGAGGGTTTGAGACTACTCACAGTAGGACACTGATGACTCCTCCTCACAGGAGTTGTCAAAGATAGACATAAAGTTGCTTCCAAAATCTCTTGCAAGACTTGGCATGGAGACGTGAATTCAAGAGGGAGCACAGTCACAGGACTACAGATATTTCAGCTGCCTGAAAGCCCAGAACCAGTTCAGGCAGATGGTCTGAAGCCACCTATTCTGCCAGCTTCCCCTTGCAAAGCCTTCCACAGCCTGAGCACAATCCCCCACCCTTGCTACAGCCCAAGCAGCACCAACACAAGATTTACCAGAGCACTCTAACACAGATCACTACTGGCTTGAAAGAGTCACGTTAGAGGAGTAAAAGAATTTGTCCAACCTTATCTTCCTTCAGGGGCTGCCAAGCACGGCGTTGGCCAGGCCAGCTGAGTGGCAGTCACGTCCTGGCAGCCTGGACAGGTCAGTGACATTTCCCAGGGGTGACTGACCCTGGCACTGCTCCAGCCCACAGTAACCCCTGCTAGACCTGAGGGACAGAGCATGGGAGCTCCCAGGTCTCCAGTGCCTGTAAGACAGCTGCAAAAATGGGTGTTTTAATGACTTCACTGCATTTTCCATGGCAGGGAAGAGGTGTAGAACGCCCATCCTCTGCCCGGAAGGCCAGGTCAGAGTGCTGCTTAAATCATCTCAACCTTCACATGTGCATAGGATTTGGAGATTTTGGGTGTATTTCTCAAGCCCAAACCCAAGAAAGCATGCACTCTGCTATAAAAAAGGAGGATAATGAGTTTTCCCTCAGCTCCTGAGAAGCCCTGAGTATGCAGCTTCCACAAGGGAGAAGAGGCAGCCTTCTCCACACCTGGTTTTGCTCAGGTTGCTCATCCATCACTCATTTGTCAAATGTGAAGAACACAAATGGGGCTGGGTAAAAATAATGGCATCTTTTGTACAAAATGAATAATGGCGAAAATTGAAACCAGCTGTATAAAAGATGCTGCATAAAAAGTAACCAGACCTAACCTTAAAACAGCAGGAGAGACAGAACATGCTGACTTTTAAATAAAACTCCTTATTATCAACTTCCTAAAGATGCAGAGTTACCCATGTGCAGAATGGCACAGGTTGTTTGCTTGTCCAGGCTTTAAGAAATAAAATTCAAGTAGCTTCAAAATTTTAATGCAGTAAATCTACTTTGCCCTTGCATGATCTTCTCTTAATGTGCCATGCAATACAAAGGTGAAAATTAACTTAGAATTGGCTATTTTGCCCAAATCATGAATAAAAAGTGTAAGAGTGGGAAAAGCACCCAACCTGTTGCTTTCATAGATCTTAAAACCTGATACCCTCAAACCTGGTCTCATTTGTCACTATAAGGTTTGTGAAGGGCTGCTCAAATATATAGCACATGGACACACACCTGTGCCAAGATAACTTCCACTGTTGAGGAGTGTAATTGTTGGCATTTTGGGGCTAAGCAAGAAGAGAGTTTGATTTACAAGTCTTTCATATCCACAGCATTAGCCTGCGAGAATGAATTGGTGTTCAGAATATTGCCTGTGGGCTACTGAAGTATTTATTTACAAAACTTCAACATTCAGTACTGAAACACAAGAGACGTAAAGATGGCACCAGATCAAAATCTATCAAACACCCAAATGCCACACACAGAAACAGTTGTATCCTTCTCTTTTTTAAATAAAAGCCATTTGTAAACTCAAATGCAACTCTTGGGTTATCACAGAGAAAGATCTCCTCTTTTTGGGGGCACACTGTACATCAGCAGGACGTCACAGAATAGTTCGGGTTGGAGGGACCTTTAAAGGTCATCAAGCCCAACCTCCACATCTTGTCGCTTACTTGTCCAAAGACATCCACACTTCTGACCTACTTGTCTGGAAAAGATCAAGTGAAAGACTGCTCCATTCATTGTTCACATAATTCCACAGGACATGTTGGGTTGCTCTCAAGGTCGCTTACACAGCACATACCAAGAGCATGCCACCAATCATGACCCCAGTGTGAAAATACAAACACACCAAAACCCAAACAGTGCTTGCTGGAACAGCTTTCGACATCAACTGGAAAGTCTTCCTACCAAAACATGCAAAGAAGCATCCCAAAATATGACTGAAAATAATTCTGAAAGGACCATTTATTTTAACAAAGCACTTGGCAACACACTGGCTGAAAGCACAAAGGCCACTGCTCCTGGAACATACCTGTTTGGAAGGAATCTACTTTACAGCAAACACACAGAGACAGCAGAAAAAGCAAGAGAATGAAGATGGTGTTAATTCAAACCAGTTTTATACTGTAACATGCCCTGAGCTTCTACATGTTACAGCTAATAAAGAATCAGAAGGACTTAGCTGGGCTCTATACCACTTTGCCTACAGCTGATGATGTCTCATGTCAGCCCCAATATGGAAGGCTCAAATAAGCAGAAGAATAAAGCACTCCGGATACATTCATTTTATTCACACCACTAATATGATCATTAGACACAGCCTAAAATAATAATAAATCACTGACTTCACTTACATGAAGGAAATGCAAGCTGGCTTACCACTGAACTCCTTGATTTTTATCCTTCTGCTCAACGAGCTGTGCTGTTATTTATTACTGTATTAAAACCTACTGAGTTATAATAAAAGAGTTTCAGTCCCTCAGAGTGCTTGATCATCATGTTTGCTAAGGTAAGATAATCCAAGTCACCTTCATGCAAACCCAGCTGGCTTTGATCTGAAGTATTCTGCTAAATACCAAAAACAGGGATTTTTTTGAGGACTTTAGCAAGCCACAAAGGTGGGTCACCCCTTGTGTGGAGTAGCATGACACTGCTCTGGAGGAGAATTAACCCAGGGGGCCAAACTGACGCCCCACAGAGCATTCAAACTGAAAGCAACACTGTCAGGGTTGCTTTTGAATGATGGTGGCTCTTCCTTGAGATTGGAGTGCTTAAATCCAACACTTCCATTAAGCAACTTCATATCTTTTCTTTCCTGACATATCACTCACAAAGTAGATGCCAGAGCAGACATCACAGCGGCCACAAGACATTAAAAGTAACAAGAGTGAGAAATTAAGTATGCTGATTTCACTCTTAATTTTAAACCCAGAAACCACAATGGAATTTACTGTTATAGTTATCTCTTAGCTAAAGGCATGCCACCATAATAATTCTGTAACAGAAATACATATTTAGGACAAATAGGCATTAGGCTGCATGACCTGGCCTCTGCACTCATGATCTTATTCCCACAACAGTCAGACAGTAGCTATCGTCTGGCTCCCAAAAAAACCCAAGAGTAACATGGGCTCATTTATTAAACAAGGATGCCAACAATTCAGCCCTTTAAGATCTCAAGCTTTACACGCATGAAGCCATGACATCACAATCTATTTTATACCTACAAAAACAAGATACATCCCCTTGGCTGATTTTTTTAACCTTCCCCACACCTGCCCCTCCACGTCTTCCCGAGATGAGCTGTTGAAAATCCTCCTCCTCCTCGTGTTATTTCACATATGGCAGGCAAATAATTATTTACCCTGTGAAATGAGAAGCTGCTGTCCATATAAACGGCACTCAATGTAGCCAAAGGATGAGGCGCTGGCAGGACCATCAAATGAAGGAATGAAATCTTGGACAAAACCCCAGTCAGCTGTCAGGAGCCCAGTTTATACTGCAGTTGTAATAAAGAACTGCACTCAGGTTCATTACTTCAACAGATGTTGCACAAGAGTGTTCCTTATCACAAAAATTTTAGGACTGAAAAACAGGTTATATAAAGAGATGTCTGAAATTCTGCCATGGTGTTTTTCCAACATATGCACAAACCTGTCAGAGCAGCATTTGCAGCATGTGAGCAAATATAAAGCCTCCAGCTTGTAAGGGACTACAAGCTCTTGATTCTCCCCTCTGTGAAGTCCTGTCAAGGTAAGGGTTAGGGCTCTTTCTGCAAGACTGGAAACATATTTTATTACATGACATCAGAAAAATTCCATCTTTCCAAACATCTTACAGAAAACTCTTTTTAATGATTTTCATCTGAACTTCAAAAAGCACAAGCCATCGACTCACCAGGGGAGGCACATTCACAAAACACAAAGAGGAGTGTGTGTTATCATTCCAGTTCTCCAAAGGTTAGCTGCAAATATGAAGCACCAAGAAATTCAGAAGCAATAGTTTGTCAGAAGATCAAAATGTCTTTTGAGAAAGAAATTCAGGGCCTGGAGGCTTGGTCTCAGAAGAATCCTATTTTAAACCGCACTTGACCCTCACTAACGTAACCCTTGAAGTGCTATTGCAAGAACAGCTTGATGTTCACAAGGGGAAACAGGCAAAGTATCTTTCACTAAAATTGTATTTATGCAAAAAAAGTGCATCTCCTTTTAACACTGAAAAATACAAACATCATGACATGTACTTCACAACATACCTCGCATCACTAATTGACAACACACACAAGGTTGTAGCTACTCAAGAAACTGTACGGGAACATAACAGAATTCAAGGCAACCAGATGCTAGGGATGTAATTAGAGACTAGATGGAGATTAACTAGATCTTAAATCAGACTTCCCCACCTCTCTTGCCCTTTTTTAAACCTCAAATATAAGCCCATTTTAGCATAACACTACAGGATGGAACAAATTGTTTTTAATTTGCTTTAAAAATACAAATAAGCTCACACTGCAGAGTTTATTTTAACTGAAGTTTGAACAAGTGAAAAGTGAAAGTTTAGGATATTTTAACATCTGCTGGAGCCAAGGAGATGCCAGTACATCCATAATAGCCAACAACGTGGTCTGAGATGTGGCACCCACAGGTGAATGGTTCAGGACACTATGCTGTGTTTCAAGACACTGGTGTCAGACCAGCTCTAGTCTGCTCTCAGACTGAACTCCCAGGAGTGGCTGGATAACATGGGGTCTCGTGATTTAATTTCCTCTGACAAGAATCTAATTAATACTCATCAACAGCACTGAGCAAAAATAAGCTAATATGTAATATGTGGAGGCAATTGGGAATTCAAAATCGTGCTGCTGCTCCACATTAAAGGCAGAGTCAGCCCCAAAAGGTGCCAGGGCTGATGTCAAACTGCTTGTTCTTGCCTTGCCACAGCCATTCCCTGTGACACAGGTACAGATATATGCAGGATTACACCAACCCAAGCAATCAAAACCACTAAAGTGATGTTTAAAAAGTCACCTTTCTATGGCAGAGGGGCTGGACTAGATGATGCTTAAGGTTCTTTCCAACCCAAATTATTCCAGGATTTCATGACTGAATATCAGCCAAACCTGCTCCTGATTTACCCCATCAAGTTGCCCATTGACTGTGTACAGCTGGCAACAATAGCTATCTGGGCATGTCTTCTGGAATTGCAGCTATCAGAGAAGAAAACAGGAAGTTGAACTCTGTTCCTCTAACAGGTATCTGTCATTGTTCCCTGGCTCCAGCAGCAATCAGCACATTCCTCACTCTGCATCCAAGGAGGAACACCCAGACTGTGCTCAGATCATGCAGAGCCACTGAGACCCAACTCAGTCCTTGAAGCCTTTAACCAAAGCAGATAAATGGAATTAATACATTTCTTTGGGGAAGGTGCAAGTTCAGAGAGAAGGGTTTTCTAAGGATAATCCTGCAGAATCCCTGGCTGGAAGCTTTCTCCTCACGTCTCAGATCAAACAGTGCAGGGAAAGGCAAAAGGCAATTTGGAACAATGACCTACAGAGGAAGTGGCACTTTGCACAGAACGACCACTAACTGCATAAGCAGCACTCCAGAGCAGAAGGAATCACTCCTTCCCTCAAAAAGCCAGTGCACGAAAAGGATAAACTCTTTTGAAAAGCCAAAGTAGCATGATTAAATAGTATTCTTCCTTTTACACAGCAAACCATAGAGGGCAGAAGCCTTAAGGAATATATGAACTTTCATGTGAATGGAGCCCATTAAGTGCCCTGCAATGAATGGTGCCTGCGGTCCAGAATTCATTTCCTTTTGGAAAGCAAAGAGCACGGAAGGCTTACGATTGCTACACACAAGTGCTGACTCATTCAAGGTCGTTTTATTTTCTCCCTAAACAAACTGTTTCTTTGAGACACAGGTATTTCAGCAAAGTATGGTTTTGATGGCAGTCAGGAAGCAGAATTGTGTAATAGACAAATTAATACTACAGAAAAAATGCTTTCAGACAGCTCAATGGACAAGTTTTCCATCAGTAATTTTTGATAATATAAATGATTGCCATGATTTTTTAAACAGAAGTTTCACTTCTCAGAATTTTCAGTTTAACAAGACAAAAATTAACTTTAAAGCACTATTATAATTAATTTTTAAGCTGTTTCTGAAATGTTAATATTGCTCAATGGAACAGCTCGACTTCACATGAGGCTGTAGCAGAACTAACAGCAGGACATTCTAACTTTACAAAACCAAGTTTTATGACTTGGGTGCTATCAGGACAGAGATGCTGGTTAAGGGCAAAGGCACTCTGGATCACTGATATTGGTAAACTGGAATAAGTTTTTTCTGACAATACTGCTCCCAGAGCTGCCCAAATCCACCAAAAAAAAAAAGAAATCCACACACCTCCAGAAAAAAAATCACAAGCAGACAAGTCACAGCCTGAGGAAGTTAGAAGCAGTCTTAAAGTTTAGTGTGTTGCCTGCAAGTCCTTGGCACAAGCTTTATGAAGACCTGAGAGAGGCAGACAGGCTGTTTGCTACACCTCAGCCTTCAAGTATCTTCAAAGAAGGGACTAATTTCCAAGAAGAGAACTGTTATTTTCCTCTGCCAGAACAGAAAGATTTAATTCACAGCCAACCATTATGTCCACCAATAAAATTTAGTTTTGGTTTCAACCAGGAACTTCTGGGCAACTTTTAGGAAGGCAGCCTGAAATACAAGCTTTGATTCACCTTGCTTAACTTCCAAGCTTCCTCTGAGATTAAAGGAGTGGTTTGGGTTGTAGGTCAGGATAACTCCAGGTGCCTGGCTGCTGCTGGTGCCCCAAGCTGACAGCGCTGCCAGATATTCCGGATCCATGGCACAGGCGTGGCCTGGGATGCTCCCTGGTGAGCAGATCTGCCCCTCTTTGCACTCAGAAGGAGAGGATGGACACGCAGACAGATACAAGGAGCACATTGTTCCAAGAAAGAAAACCAGCTCTTTGAAACTTTGGTTTCTTTAGACACGAAAGACACGCTCCTGCTGATGTCAGGGTGTCCACTGCGGGACAGGACATGGATTCCAGCCAGGTCAGGGACAAAAACATTGTCAGAAGCCAGGGATGCAAGAGGAGGGGTGCCCAAAAACAGCTGATGCCTTCTGTGCTCTGCAAGCCACATTTATTTAGAAACACTGATATTTGTTACTGTTTCCACAATGGCATCAAATTCTGCTCCAAATGATTTTTCTTCCACTAGCTGACATTTTGTACAAAATCCAGGATTTGCAGCACAAAGCAGGAAGGGGGGCAGAATTGAACAGAGAACAGTTGTGTCTTACGTAGCTTTGAGGACTGGGAATGTTCAATAGAAAAACATTGTCTTTTAACCTTTTTTAATGCTCTATTCTCACCTGCTGAAAAAGTTTATCACTTCTGCTGGACACCAGTAGCAGTTTTACTTAAAAGCAGGCAGCCTGCCTTAGTTTTTGAATGCAACAACTATCACATACAGCTTTTTACCTGGTTAATGGCTTAAAGGCACATCTGGGAAAATAAAATACAACAACACAACCAAACAACATGATTAATATAATGTGTCAAAACAGGCTTAACAGCCGAGTATTAGCCCTCATTATTGAAGGGAATAGTTTAGAATGATGCATTCCCTGACAACTGAGCGCTTTCCCAAGGAATACACAGTCTTGGAAAATGTAATGCCATCTGCTGAGAAATTATGGAAGTGCAGCACTATGAATTACTGTTTTAATTACTGTAACACTGCTGTGGAAGTGCCTGCTGCTGGGAATCAACTCAAAAACAATCTGTTTGCACTATATAACTTACACAACAAATTTCAAACAACTGACTGAAACTTCAACTACTGATATTCAGTAAGTCTAGGACACAAAGCCACAGAGGTCCATAATAAATATTGTTCCAGTATGTTATAACAGTATGATATGTGAAACCCAAACTATTCATTTGGCATGGACATTCTAACTTTACAAAAACTGGTATTAGAGTTTTGTTTGTTGGGGGTTATTTTGGTTAAAAAATAACTCTATTTTCTGTTCCACATCGTTACAAGCTGAAAAAAGCAAACATAGTTTAAAATCAATTTAAACTATCAGAGTTTATTAACAGGTCTCAAAATAATAAATAAGTAGGTAACTGGCATCCAGTGGCAGAACTTCCAGTGCCAACCTGCAGGGTTGAGCTGTTACCCCAACACCCCAGAGGCCTCTCTGCAATTGCTTGCAGGAATAAGTTATTTTTACCATTGGTGACAAAAGAATCACTGGCAGAGTTATAGTTCTACAGAGGCCATCACATTTAATTTCTTTTTTTATTTATTAATCTGCCAAGCATATAAAAGCAGACAGCTAGTTTTGCTGGGTCACAAAAGCACTTATGGAACACAAGATTCCAAGAAAAAGCACTACCCCAGGGGATGGGAAAGAGATGCATGGAAGATGAGCAGGAGGATGTTCTTTCTTATCTGCACTGAAACATTACATCCAATTCTGCTCCAAATGATACTGAGCAGTTCCACGTTCAGAAAGTCTCACAGAGGATTCCATCAGCAGAAGGCCAGCACTGCCAGCTTTTCCTCTAGCCCACAACAGTTTCAAAGGTGTTGCAACCTAAGACTGACATTAATTATTAAAGGAAGATTTACAGTAAGTTCATTTTTTAATTCAGGCAGACTGACCCAACCAGATCCCATGGCTGTAACCAGCCCAGACCCAACCAGATCCACTGTTGCTGTAGCAAACTCCAAGTGGGCACTGAGATACTCTCCCAGACACTGCAGAGGCAACAGTGCTGATCCAGTGTCAGCCTGATCCTCCCATTTAACTTCCAAGTAATGCTATTCCCATCTACAAAGAAAAAGAGAGACTGGTGCACGGCTTCCCAAGCAAATACAAACTAGATGAGTTCTGTCCTCAGCTCGGGGAAAATTTCCACTACAAGCACTAAAGACATGGGTTAATAAAATGGATCGTTTTGCTCAAAGAACAAGGAACTTAGCTGGAACTCAATTCTGAGAGATAAAGGGTTAAAACAGTTGCCCATTTCCTCAACTGGACAACTACTACTATTGTAAAGTCCTTATTCAGCTGAATTCCATCAGGCCATGCTTTCTTAACACAATCTGACATGTACCTTTTCAAGATCTTGGATTTTTTCCCCTCTTCTCTGCCTCTCAGCAGTAGACACCAGGAATAAATACACCCAAAAAGCCAAATGCTAATCCAAACAAAGTAATATTTAATTATCAAGCTGGGGAGACTGATGACCAGACAGAGCAATTTTTTTTTTATAAAAAACAAAACAAAACAAAACACACTTGCCAGGTCCTTTGCAGACAACACAATACTGGGTTTTGTTTCAAGTTCATAACTTGGCTCTTAAAGTAGTTGATAATGAACCAGCAGGCATTATTTTAAATCAACCAGTTTTATTAAATGAGCCAGAAAGGAAAGAGGCAGGGCTAATTACCAACATTCCTTGATGAATTACCTAGCGGTGTGTGGTAAATCTCCAGGCGTCTTTGTCTTTATCCCCAAATTTATCCCTTACTTATTTCTCAAGAGGTTAAAGGACATGGGGCTAATTAAGGAACCAATCCAATGACAGACAGAATCATTCAAGGTAAGGCTGGTTTTCACTCTTTCAAGCTTTTGCATCTCTGCCTGGTACTTCTTAATCTAATTTAAAAAAAAAAAATTACTGCTGGGGAGGGGGAAGAAAAGTACTAATCTTGTCACGGTCAGGCAGGTTGAAATTGCCATGCAGTGCTGGGCAAAATGCTACATATTTGTAATTTAGCCAATAAGAAATTCCTTAAGCCTCTCTTGAATGGCAGGAATGCCTCCAGCTTGTCACTTTGAATTCATTCACTACACAGGTTCAGCATCTTGGAGAATAATGCTGCCAACCCAGCTGAAGAACTGAAATATTTGTGAGTATACCTAATACCCAACGATTACTTTAAGCAGATCTAAGTTTTCACATTTAAAATTTAACGCCTATCAAAGGTGTCAGCAGAGGTCCCCCTGGATCTCCCCCCAGCCCCCACATTTGCCAGCACTGTGTGTGGCTCTGGGCATTATTTTCTGCTAAATTAAGCCGTGGCTTCAGCAAACACAACTGCAGTGACCAGCACTCACCCTCTTCTTACAGCCTTGGCTCCAGGAGTAAGGTGGTTATTAAATTCATGTTGCCTGACAAAGGACTTGGTAACAAGTTTTGTTAGCTGGGGGCTGTGGAGCCTCATCAATGCTCTTAATACCCACAACTATGGGCACCTACAAATCTTCATCTGCACAAGATTAACTCATCTTCTGCAGGTCCAAAACAGCCACTGACACGTGGTGAACCACCATTTTCCCAAGGTCTGGTAACTCAGCCAGCAGATAATATGTCTAGACCATAAAAAAAAAGAGTGCTTTGAAGCTGTAACAGACCGAACTTAGCAAGTTCTTAATTTTGTGGATGTTCCCCTGCCAGCAGGAAGACAGCAAATCCTCAAGACCACCAACCAGGATATAAACCAGCAAGAATTTCCAAGGAGCAATCAGAGCTTGGACCTCCAGTTATCTGCATCATTTTGTCTGAGTATATCCTGATTTCCTCTGTGGCAAATGAGTTATTTCAAACTTCCAGGTAACTACAGTGAACTTGCAAGGCAATAGCTCTGTGATGAGCAGCAGTTTCTCACCTATTTTGCCACTCTGCTCACATCATTTTCCCAAGAAATCCTCTCACCCCCAGCAGCAAGCACAGTTTGTCTCACAACTTTGGGAGCTGCATTTTTGTGCCACAGTGACCACAGCTGAAGAAACAAGATGGAAAGATCAGACACCTTCATCAGCAACAACCATTTCTCTCCATAGCCAAGCATCACACGTGTTTGCATGCACAGGAAAAGGGCATTTGGGACGAAGGGTGAGAGCAGGGTTTTGCACTAGCAGTCAACCATCAGATACTTGCACACAGGAGTATGCTGCCCCCTCGAATTCCATGCATTTTTAATGTCTAATACCCTGGGTGTTAAGCAAGAGTTTACATTTTACCTCTATTACTGATGCAGACCTCAAGCACCAGTGCTTGTTTTAAAATAGCTTTCAACACAATGAGCAAGCAAAAGATTTAAGGCTTGAGAGATACTTTTACTTACATGAAGGCTGAAGAGGCAAGACAGACTTCAGTGGTTCTCTAGTTAAATGCAAGTTCTTCTTTATGAAGAATTTGCTGATGACTTAAGGTATGTCACCAAGAGTAAGTAACTTTAGTTTAAATGTTTTATCTGCAGCTCACCAAGACTCAGTCTGGCAAATCACTTGTCTAAGTTCTTGATTGCAAATACACACCAGGCTTACCTAACACACCAGCACACACTACTATCCACCATTGTCAGGTGAGATTAAATTAACTTTCAATCAGATAAGCAGGTCCACAAACACACATTTTCTGGGGCAGGCACTACCACACATTTATCTTGCCATCCCATTGTTCTGTTCTTCAGAACTGTGAGATAAGTCCTCCACACAACGAAGTCTTATGGTAATTATTACACCAAGAGCACTACTGCCAGCTGCTGAGCCTTCCCTGTCAGGCAGAGCTTCCAAAAGTCACTCTCTGGAATAAACACACTGGAAAAAGAATGGGAGGAGGCATTTTTTTTTTATATATATGTCCAGTAGTCATTAACATCAAATGGAAGAAATGCTTGGCATTTCAAAAATGAAGAAATACAGGGTTTCTGATGCAGAGATTATTGTGGTAGCATATTTAAAGACTGAATGAGTAATGACATGAGGGTGAAGGAGAGAGGCAAGGCTGGCTGCCTGCACTCTTGTCCACTCAGAAAAAGTGGGAACAGGAAAAGATGAGCACAAAGTGCAGCAATGGGACGGCACTGAGCAGAAGACAACCACACCCACTCTGGTATCAGCAGTGATCAGCCCACAGTACTGCCATGAGGTGGGCAAAGATGTTGGAATAATAAAGAGAGGGAATCCAGTACACAGATAAGGCTCTAGGCTTTGAAAAGGTTTCACCTTGCTTAGGACATGAAAGAAAGGCCACGATGAAATTCTGGCACCAAAAGATGAATTAACATCTACAATGAAAACACAAACCCAGGCAATTGAGCAGGGGGAATCAGAAGTGAGGGCTTTAGTGGCAAACAAATTTTTGAATATTTAGCACACTATAAGCATTGTTATATGGAGACAGACTATTAAAATGGTTTAAGGACAAACATTAAAAATTAGTTTGTGGCCTATGCTTCCATATATATGTTTTAGATACAATATATATAAAATACACGTGTATATTTTGGGATGAATTGCCATATTAGCAAGGGCTGGCAGTATAGGCACAAGTAGAGATTTTTATCCAGAAAGCAGAGACCTCAACATTTAGATCCCCAAGGCAGGACCACGTTCTCCAGATTCCCTGGAGCAAGGGAACTGTTTTCTTTTTCTCCAGAAACAAGCTAAAAGGGGATTAAATGGACCTGCTACATCATCTGCTGGTGAGAAGACCTGCTTTTTCCTTCCTACCTGCAAAGCATTTATGCAGCTCTCCAAAGATATCTGTACCACTGCAGGCTCTCACTGCAGCCCTGGAGGCTGTTCTTGGCAGTAGTATCAAGCATCTCCCATCTGTGCCAAAGGAAAGTTACATTCTTCAAACCCCAAAGGCAGACAAACAAGGAGGAAGAGGTATGAGAAGTCCAGCAGATTTCTGTCATGCTATGTATTTGGTGTGACAACACTCAGGACGAAGGGGATGTGCAGCAACCTCATCCCTGGGAGCATTTGCATCCAGCAGCAGGGACAGGGACCCAGAGCACATCCAGTTTAGGTTCCATCAACCCGTGACCTGGTGCATCACATCAGAAACATGACAGCAAGTGTCACATCCACGCACCGAGAAATGCCAACAAGTAACTTGGAGGGCCAGAGGGAAGAAATGTTCACCCTTCGTTTTCCACCTTCCATCTGCTTAGTGAGACATGCAGAGGGCTGGGTGTCAGCTGCCCACCAGAAATGTTTTCAATCCTGCAAGAACTGGTAATATTTTCAGTGGAACTGATTTGCAATTCTGTGGGCCGGTGCTGGCCCTGAGCCTCGTGTGCTGCTGCTCCCACAGAGGACACAGACCAGCCACAGTTCCTGCAGTGCCACATTGGCTTTTGGGCAGGCAGGTTCAAAGGATTCAGGGGATTGTGTCATACTTCTTCTATACAATAAGCTTGATCCAGAAATCAAGTAAAGCAATACAGGTAAAGTCACACAGCACAGCAGCAATTCAGTTTTAACATGAGCTCTTTGCAAAGATGCTAATCCTTTTAAATATAAATAAATAAAAACATAAGGACTGTGTCTTTATGGGACCCATGGGTCCTTATGGATCCCATCCTTAATGGGATTTACTGGGGCTTAAAACTACTCCAATAAAAATTTTTTTATGTTATATTCCTTTTTCCAAGGCAGAGAAAGAAAGTAAATTGCAGCAGAAGCAAAGAATTCCTGGTGACATCTCTCTGTAGTGTTGGAGATGGATGAGAAGGTGCTCAAAGACAAACCAGCCCATGAAGCCAATCCCAGCTCTGCAGAAGGATAACCACAAGCTGTAACAAATCTTCTTTTTGCTATCAGACTTGAAGGGATATTGTTCCAAAAGCATCAAACCTATCCCTGTCCATCTCTTAATTAGGCAGCACAAAGCAATGCAAAATTTGAATTCCAGCAGGTCATCTCCTACCTTGCCAAGCTACATTACTTGGCAGAGGAGTGATGCAATGAGAAGTCATTATTCAAGAAAATGATATCCAATTTATTCACATGGCCTTGAGCATAAAACGTTATGCAATTTGGAGATGCCTACGCAACGTGACATAGATTAGTACATATTTCTCTTTCTGTATTGTTTCTAAATGGACATCTTGAAAACAAATATAAAATCCAAGCTCATTAACACCTCTGGCTTCTTTTTAAACCAGTCATTCTGAATTACCATCCTGAGATATGCAAGTATTATTCTCCTTCTCACACTGTGAGATATGGGTGAAAGGGCAAGTCACACAACATAATTAAAACCACTAAACACTGACAAATTCAACAGGCTTAGAGTGGGATTTTTTGATGCAAAGTACCAAAACAAACAAACAAACACAACAACAAAACCAGCGGCTGGATTTGGTGTTGTTTGTGAAGTAACATTGAAAAAGATCACTTTTAAACAAAGTTGCCTTGCAGGTTAACATTCCTGAAAGTGTAAAAAATCCTCTTTTTGTCTACCTCATTCTTTAAGGTCACTAAAGCCAGACCATATGCATAGTAAAGTTAGCAACTTAGCTCCCTATTTATCTATTAAAACTTCTGTACAGCTCATATGGAAAATTTGTCTACAGCTAAAAAACAACTGAAGTGTAAAAAGCAGCTGCAGGGAAATGATGTCACTGCAGCCAGAGCTGGCTGTCAGCACACTGGCACCAGGAAGATCCTGAGTTATTGTTAATCTCAGCTTTTGAGCCAAATATCCTATTTGGAAAAACGAAAAACAAAAAAACCCCAAGACAATCCCCCCCAAAATCACAAAGAAACTATATGGATCCGTTGCCAAATCTTACTCTCACTGAAGCCTCAGTGGTAATTTTCAGGAAGGTTATGATTCAAACCTTGCATTTTGTACTAATTTTTTTGTACAGAACTGGTCCACTGTTATGAGTAAGGATAAAAAGGTGAATCTTTCACTGCTTTCCTCCATCAAAAACACAAGCAGCAAAACCATGCAAAGCAGTTTTGCTGTTTTCCTCAGTTTGCAGTTTTTTTCTCCTCTCACAGGCAGAGCCCAAGAGGACTGGGTTTTGCTAATTTTGACTGTTACTTATGGAAATGTAGGTGATTAGAAAACAGACATCATTTTAGTCCAGCAGGTTGCTCATATTTCCACAACTATCACCTTCAAAATGGAATTCCATCGCCAAAAGGTACCTGTTGCCAGTAACTATTTTTATTTTACAAGCTGCTTAAGGACACATTCTCCAAATTTTTTATTCTACGGGGTCATGCACTCTTCTTTGGGCTAAAGACAAGTGGAGGAGAGGTGTCCTACCTCTTTCCAGGAAATCCTTCTCAATCAGAGGGAAATGGGTGACAAATATCTTTTTTGGAATCCTAAGGGACAAGGGGTCAGGTTCAAGTCCTGTGGGTGAAGTTTCCTAGCAGTGCTCTGGCAGGTTATAGCTTTGCACACAGATCCTGTGACAAGCCAGGTCCCAGGAACCCCATTTGCATCACCTTTTGGCTGCAGAGATTTCTGAAGTTTGTCCCTCAGAAATCAAGGGCTGCCCTCCCTCCTCTCCTATCCAAAGAGGCATTTGCAAAATGAACAATAATGACAACTGCTAATGGTCCTTCAAGATGCTCTTTCCTTATCAGTAAATATCATCAAAAAGTAAACACTTTCCTACAAGTTTTCACAAGTATTTTAAAATACCTACAAGTATTTTAAAAATACCCTAAAATCCATATTGTAACAGATTAGGATGAAAAGATGTAAAAACGTAATATATGCTTATTTAGCTAGGTGCATAAAAAAAAAAATTCATAGCACCTACACATCTGCTGGATCTGAATTATAACTACAGCCATAACCTGGAAACAAGCTGAAGAAATTGTTACACACAAACATTGTGAGTAATACACAAACATTAGACAAAACAATTCTTCCCAGACAATTTCAGACTCCTTACTATAGATATATGCACACATGCTCAAAGAATATTACATTTCATTTTTAATGGAAATGTGTGCGTATGGAGAAAGAGAATTCAAAATTCAACTGCTGCCTTTTTGCTCCTAGATCACATACTGGACTATGACTCTACTATCTCAAATCAAGTGCTAGTTTTAGTGCTGACAACACAACACCATAATGCAGATTCAATAAATATAATTATCCCATATTTTCCCCATAAACCTGTCACACAGAACACCTCAAAATTTTGAGCCAGCAAGTCTATTTTAAAACTGAATTTCTGACTGCATATAATTGTTATACAACAGCAACAAGCACAACATGAACGGTTTGTCACTGAGCTCAGCTAACTTATGTGGTAAGAATATGCTCACTGACTAAACAACAAACTGTAATAAAAAGATCCAGCAATAATGCGAAGCAAACTCTACAAAACTGGTGAAAATCATATTTTCATGAAATATGTCAGCAAACTTCTCCAAAACATTTGACATTGTTTTACTCACACATTTCACGGTGCTACAGCCTACTTGAATTTAAGCAGTGCGTGAAATTATCTCCTTTCTTATAGCTGTGCACGTTCTTCCCTGAGTAATTAGCAAGCTACATCCCCTTTGACAGAGGGACACTAACAAGCTCCTATAGTTTCCAGTGGGACAAGGAATCCAAAGCTACTAATAGCAAACAAGTCATTTAAACAAAAAAAGGATTACAAAGACTTGTTGCAAGTAGCTGGAAACTCACCCATATTTCAGATTAAGGCTTTCTGAGGAGCTCTTTTGTAAAGAGTTTTGACTCCATCTTACAAAACTATTTCATTGTTTTCCTTTAAAAACCAAAACATTGATTTGTTATCTGCTAATAATTTCTTCATATTGAAAGTAATTAAGCACTAGAAAGATGAAGAAGCGTTTTCCAAAGGGAAAATGACGGAAAACTTAGCTTTGTTACAAAACCTCCCTCCGGAGATCTCAAAGTTGAAAGAAAACAAAAGTAACACAAACTTTTTAAAAAAGTTCTTCCATTCTTCACTACCAGGCCAACAAAACAAGCTGCAAACTAAGCCAGGGCACAGCTTATTTGCAAAACTTTGTTGCCAAAAATGCCTAGAACCACATCCCTGTTAAATAAAGCGGGTTTTGAGGAGTTCCTGAGCGGAAAGGTGCGTACCTTGAGGACCTCCATGGGCACCTGGGTGGCGGGGGGCAGGCTGGTGGGGACGCTGACGTTGATGGCAGGTGTCTGGCTGACGGGCACTCGCTGCTGCATGAACTGGGCTGCCTGCTGCTTCTGCTGCTGCTCCCGACGCTCCTGCTCCTGCATCTGCTCACGCATGAGCTGCTGTCGGAGCAGGATTCGTGAGGTCATGCTGGAGGAGCTTAAGGGAGGCTTGGAAGCGCCAGGATGCTCGGAATTGCTGTGGGAAGACCAGAGAAAGACAGCTCAGCTTCCACCAAGCGGGATGGCAGCTCCGGAGGCCAGAGCTGGTGGAGTTACAGGGGAACGTGGGGCGCGGTGGGTGAGGATCCGCGGCACCGCGAGAGGGGAACTCGGAGCCGAACAACTTCAGGTACTTAGTGGCCACCTTAGATTGCCTCAACCTGACTGCAGCCAAACCATTCCCCCAACGCCAACATCCAGCTGTAAAGAGCCATTTGCTCTTTCAAATTTTAAAGCAACTGCCCACGAGAAAAACAAACGCTTTTATAGACAGTAGTAGGCACGTTTATTCCTTTTTCCTTAAGAATAAAGAGCTGAAGCAAGTCTAATGATTGGTATGGATAATCCTCCAGTCCAATGATCTACCTCAAAGTAAAGTAAATTTACCTCTCCCATGAAAAAACGACAAAATATAGTTCACTTATTTCCTGCATAATACCACCTTAGGGTTGGGCTTGCTGGCAGTGACTTTTCAGAGTTAGAAAACAGACCTCTACAAAAAACCCAGCTCCCACCCCAGGCCCACCAGCATCTTCTGAGCAGTGTCAGATACAAAAAACAGGCAAAATAAACAAAAGTAACAGCTTTATTCCAGTCATCCTTTACAAAGAGCAACAGGCTGGCTCAAGCCAACACAACACAGTTTCTTCACCTAAGAGATATATCTAAGCCATTGGCAAGCAGAGCATAGGACAGACCATAGGACTTCACCACGGACTGCAGGGACACTTTCTAGAGCAACTCATCATTTCTTAGGCCACAGAACCAAAATCCATGGGCCGTGCCTTGGCAAGCCAGCAGTCATCCTCCTGGCTCCAGGAGGAAGCTGCTCTTGAAACCCCCACCTCCGACTCCAGTGTTGATACCTGTGGGATGCTGGCAGGACACACAAGTCTGGGAGCCAGCAACCCTTCCAGGTCTTGCTCAAAGCACTGCTTGTGCTGCCACAGCCAGAGCCAGCACTGCTGGAAGTTTTCTGGCTTTGTTTAGGACTGTACCCAAATGCTGCATTCAGGGAAGGATTCATTCTTCTCATGTTGGAAAAAGGCCAATTTTGTACCACACTTGTCAGCATTCTCATTTGTGTGCTACTGGCAATTTTTACAGATACCTAATGTTGCAAAATTGGTAACCCAGCAGTTCCTCCCACCTTCTTTCATTTTGAACTGTTTCTCCGCCTACCAAAGCCAAGTGTGCTGGAAACCATCTCAGAAGATCTTTCCTATATACAAAAGTGTTGGTGAAAGAGAGGGAGCAGGAGGGAGAAATTATTTCCACAGCATTTCAAACAGCTCCTGCCAGGAACCTCATCTTGCTCATGCAACTATTTTACCTACTTGCACCAAGTGTCCTTCCAGCTTCCACAGGTGATCCAGGGCTCTACTGTTGATCAAAAATTGTAAGCAAAAGCTTCAAGTATTGTGTCTTTTAATGAGATAACAGCCTCAGAAAATGCTGTTCTGCCAAATTCTTCCCCAAAGGGCAAAGATGCTCCCAGGCTTTATTTCCTCTGCAATTCTGCTCAGTATTTCACATGGCAAAGAGGCAGACGAGCCCTGAACACAGAGTGTGGACAGCCACATGCTGCCAGACTGCAGCTACTGCCACAGAATCATGGAATTGTTTAGGTTGGAAGAGACCTCCAGAATCATCAGGTCCAACCATTAACCCAGCACTGCCAAACCCTCTCGAGGATCAACAGGTCCAACCATTAACCCAGCACTGCCAAACCCACCACTAAACCATGTCCCCAAGTGCTACATCTATGTGTCTTTTAAATACCTCCAGCGATGGTGACTCAACCATCTCCCTGACAGGCTGTTCCAGTGCTTGACAACTCTTTCAGTGAAGAAACTCTTTGTAATGTTCAATCTAAACTTCCTCTGGCACAGCTTGGGGCCATCTCTTATCCTACCCTTAACTTACTGGGAAAGGAAGATGGGCACCTAACCATCACACCATCAGTGCAGGTGAGCTCAAATAATGCTTATTCTGGGATAAAAGCTGCTGCACAGTACCTGCCTGCCTAACCAGATGCTTCTGTCACAAGCACTGGGAGGAAACATGGACAGATTTCCTGTTATTTATTCCCAGCTGTCTGCAAAGCTCCTCCTGTGTGCACGTGTTTCTTAGACAAATTAGACAAAGACTCTCCAAAGCCACTTGTTCTGGGCAGGATGGACTACCCTGCTCTTAATTGAGAAATGGCACATATGAGGGAGGCTGCTGCTCTCTTCCCTCTATCCATACCAACTGTTAATGGGTTAGTCCACTGAGAAATCAGCCAAGAAAAGCAGATTTAGGACCTCAAGAAACGCACTGAGTTGCACCAGATCTCAGAGGAAAGAAATAACACCAGATTTAAACATTTTTGTTTATGTCTTACCCTTATCTCATTCATAATTATTCATAGAGAAAATAAAGGCATCCACATTTGACTTGTGAAGTTGGCAACCTCTCATCTCCTTGCTTTAAAGATTGTTCTATGCTATAATGGTGGCTATTTAAATACTTGACCTCCAGAAGACATTTTCACAGGAGACCACCACACAGCTCCCAACACCACTCGTAGAAAATCACTAGAGCTTCTCCAAAATTCAAGTTGATTTGCACAAATTCTGTTTTCAGTCTCTCTTCCAAGCAGTAAAATCTCAAGAAACTTTTTGTTCCCTGTACTGTATATGTGGCTCAAGCAACAATGCCTGTAGTAGCTTCTGACCAGCTGGCCAGCAATGCTGCTTGCCTCAGAAAGAAGTGACAGAAAAGTGAAGAATAGCAAAAGAAAAAAATAAATGCAAGGAGAAGCCAGATGGCACGCACCACCACCACTCCAAAAAAAAAAAGTCTAATACAAAACACAAAAAGTCCACAAACAATAAAAAAAAACCCTACACAATCCCTCTTCCCCTTCAGCCAAGGTAAGGGATTCCAACTACTACAGCATTTTCCCTGGAGCACTTTGTACTTCATTCCTAACATTTAATAATTGATTGTGGGTTACAGCGACGCTGCGCTCACCGCCAACTGCCTGGCGCTGCTTGAAGTATCAATGCAAAAAAAACAAGCCCAAGATTTGGCACCCTCCTACGTCCTGACTTGCCAAGGACAAAGCAGTTACAAAAACGGTGTGGAGACCTTTATCAGCCTTTATAATAAAGCCAGGACAATGTTTCAGGCTCCTACATGAAAGGTTTCCGCATTTGAAGGTTGCATGTTTAAAGAAATAGGCTGCCTGCCCCTGGTCCATCATCAAAATAAATGTTTTCTATGCCTCCTAAATGCTTTTGTATCCTGACCTGCACTGCTTGCCCTGCACCATGGGCTGAACACCAGAACAGAACACAGCCCATAAGGCACCCACCTATCTGCCTGAATGCACTGAGTGCCCCTGGCTGGGGAGGGAAGGCAAAACCCTGCAGTATCCATCCACCATGCACACCTACTATACCAAGGAGATAAGGGTTGAATTTCAAATCAAATTATTTCAATGGACCAACCCACTTTGAAAAAAAAATTTTAAAAATCCCCCCCCACACACACACAAAACCCCTCCAACAAAACCCAACCCCACAAACAAAAATATTCAATCCTCAGCTAAGAAATTTTGAGTTGTTGTACACCATGTAGTAGTTTTCCATTTTTCTTCCTGTCTTTAAAACACACCTTCACAAGTGGCTGAACATAATGCTTTCTGAACTTAATGAAAACCTCTCTCATGACCCAGGAGCACTCAGTAAATAATTATTAAGCTCTGGAGGTGGCTTTTGCATGAGTGTTGACTTAATAAAATGCCGTAAGTTGATCTGCTTGAATGCCCATTTACTTGGGGACACAGCTTGCAGTATAGCCTGGAAAGCTTGATCTTGTCCAGATTAAGGAACAAGGTAAAATTAAGAGGTTTGATCCAGAAGCTGCAAAGGTCACATTTTACAATCCTCTACTACTATTGCTGATAAAAGCGAGATGAAAAATTGCAAACCTAAAGCATCCTCAAAGATTTCCATATTATAACAGTGATAATATACCGAGTCTTTTTACACAGAAACTGAACCTCTGTGAGCCCAAATCTGCGGTTTGCCATCAAGTTTCAGAACAAGAGACATACATATATATATATATTTACACATAAGAGTCTTCCCCTCCTGAAAGTCATCATCAGTAGCTGAGCTGATCAGCCCAGCTGCTGTGGCTCTGCAGAGGACAGTGGCCAGTCCCAAGCACAGCAATCCTCAATTCCCAGAGCACAACCTCCACCACGCCAAACCAACCCCGCACTCATCCACTCTGGCAAAGCATCACTCACAGACACAGGCTGTCAAAGGAGCAGGGCATGAACATCTGAACAGCTTCCATCTTTCCCCAAAAATTTGGTGTCCAAGGGCTTGTGCTGAGCACCCCCAGGTGAAAGCCGAGCAGCGTCCGGGCCGGCTGTGTCTCCAGGGGAGGCTCCAGATAAGGACCTGGCAACTCCAATCCCCAGGGAGCAGCGGCTCCCGGCACTGCAGACCTGTGCAATCCAGCACCTACCGAGGAGAAAACAACGGGAGGGAGGCAGCACGGCCAGGGAGTACCACGAAAAAACTCCAAAACAGCCCAGGAGTTTGGAGCCAGCATCCTGCCGCATCCTGTCTCACCTGCATGGGAGCGCCGCGCAGCCTCCTGATGGGCACCTGGATCCGCGGGATTTGGGGTAAATTCCCGGCACTGCCGTGGGCTGAGCGGGTCCCAGGGGCTGCAACACCCTCACCGCCCCGCAAGGAATGGGAGAAACCGAAGACACGGGCTGGCACTGAAAGCACTTCTCCCATTCATTAATTAAAAGGGGTGTGATCAGGCCATTAACACCATCAGTGGATAAGGGCTGTCTGTAACAGCACCGTTTTCTCACGATCTTTATCACCAAAAAGATGAAGGGAAAGGGTGGGTGCAAGACAAATTTGTTTTCTGGGATGTAACTTTTTCGCGTTCAAGGTTCACCTAGGCGAACCTCCACCTAGGAACCAGTGGACATGCATCCCTCAAGAGCTTGAACTACATCTGCAATGGTACAGAGCCGATGTGACAGTGCACACACCATTTCCCCAGCTCCACCTCTGCTCAAACAGGCTGGAAAAGAACACGCAGCTACACAAATACCTCAAGCTCCCAAAAATGCCCCATGAAGGGCTAAAGGAATTTTAAATGTAGCTGACTGCATTACCTGATATTGGTTTGATGCTTTTCCTCCAACTTTTGAAGTTTCCATCACAAACTTAGAGAAAATGTTGCCAAAAAATAAAAGAGGAAAAAAAGGCATGACGCAGATTTGCCTTTCACTTAAAAGTCTGACCTTGTTAAAGGCTTTTTGAACCATTTTTCAGACACCACATCTATGGGCACTTCCCTCTCTAAAGGGCTCGACACAAATTTGCAAAACAAAAAGCCAGATTGCTAAAACAACCAAAAGGTGATAAAAGAAAAAGCGAGGAGATAAGGCTCCACTAGCAATCTCTGTAGTTTTTGATTTTGTAATGCAGAATTTACCTTTTTTAATCTGGGTAAACAGCAATGATAACACTGTTGCTGACAGGGAAGATGACGTATGACCACCACACTTTTTGATACTTTACAACTACACAGTGCCCAGCTCTGGCTTCACAGCACCTTTCCATCGTATCTTGGTTTAGAAATTATCACTTCCACAGCTGGATAGCAAGTTTATTCACAGAGGCAGTTTTCAGCACAAGATAAGGCTCAACCATGTAATGCCCACAGCCTGTATCCATAATTCACATGCCCAGACTCCTTCCCAGCTAAAAAGCCATGGTGTCCCTCAAGGCTTACCAGGACCAGCAATCCCCAGCCTAAACCCTTCCATTCATCCAAGGTTTTCTGCTTATTGACTGCACTGTTACAGCACTATTCAAGGCTTTCCAAAGAGGATGAGGCAGCTGGAAGCCTCATCTCCTGCAGATGACATCCTCGCTCTGGCATGCTGAGCAAACAGGATCTTGAGGAGCAAAAGGGAAAGTGTTTATAGAAGATTTGCTTTAAATGATTAAGAATCCCAAACAGTCATGATGAGAACCACACAGTGAATTCTGTGCTCGGTATGTTGGCATTGTCAGCACGTAGGACTTGCTCACAACACTAAAAACAACATGCAAGGGAACAAACAACCCATCACTGCAATAATTGTAACATTAAACCAGTCTTGGGCAGATATTATGCAAACTCTCATTTCAGTCTCTAGCCACTGCACTAGCTGTTCATTACTGGACCTGATCAGATCAGTAAATGTCTTTAGCAACTCTTCTTTCTAACAAAGCAACTCCCCAGGCTGCATAAACCAATTCCTCAGCAGCCCCATGCTCAGAACAAACTTCAATTTTAGAGTCCCTTAAGCATTGCTCATGTTTCTTCTACCTTTTTATCTATTTGTGGAAAAGTTATTGGGGCAAAGAGGATTGTGGAAGCTGAACTACTTGGGGTGGGGGTAAAAAAGCCCTTATTCAGCAGCAAGTTACTTTACCAACCGTTTGGATATTTACACTGCAATTGCAGGACAGATGTGCCAGACTTGCTGCCTTGGGTTTTCACAGCACAGACAGGAAGGTGGGATAAGCTCCAGCTGTCCATGTAAGGAAGCATTAGTGATGTTTACAAACTTGCTAATTGAGGCAAAGCAAAACAGAGGAATTGCCCAACTGCAAACAACTGAAGACAGGCGGCCTTCAATTCCCTTGCTTAGGCCACTCAGTGCCCCCACAACATCCCTGATGTGGGAGAATCCCAAACCAAGGCTCCTGCAGGAAGAAAACCTCCTCAGTTCATCAGGCATCATTGCTATGCTGTCAGCAGCATCCTCGGTACAGGCACACCCAGTAAAGTGCCCTTCTGTCACCAGGCACCTCTCCCAAATCCCAACTTTGGGGATTCTCAAAGTTGGGTACAGATTCTAAGTGCTTACAACCTCAGAGTGTGCACTGTGAGGCAGGATGGCTGGGGCAGGACAGTGCAAATATTATTTGAAGGGACCTTTTCACCTGCCACCCAACAGTTGTAAATTCTGTTTTAAATTTGCCACATTTGCAGGAACTGCAGTCTTTCACAGAAATATTTGGCATTGATTTAAAGCCTTCAGCACTGGGGAACTGCATCTCCAAGGACTATTATGGTAATTCCTCCTCTTCCCTCAACAAAATAATTCTGCATCTTCTTTGAAGCCAGAAACTGTTCACAAACATCAGAAAGGAAATGAGGAAAATAATTACTTAAACATGGGGTCACATGTAAATAAAAGAAATACCAAATGAAAACCATGGTACAGAATGAAGTCTTGTTCAAAATAAAAACATGCAAGCAACATTTATACTTGCTGATTTCACAAAGTCAAAAATATATACAAAAAGATCCACCCTAACCTATTTATAGGTCTTTTAACACCTCAAATATGACCCTGCTAATACACAGCCTTAATTTAATTTTGCAATCACCCTTCTGCTCTGCATGTCTTACGTTGCATCTAAAATGCACAAGCACATCTCAAAGAGGAGACAGGAAAAATCTTCAGAAATAACTTCATGCTACCAAATACAATCTCAAAGATTAACACGGATGTTGAGTTTCTAGAAAACGGGATTTTCTCAAGTAAAACTGTTCAGCACAGCCCATGTTCTGCACAGTTCAGTGACAACTAAGCCATGTTGTCCGTGCCACTTGTAGCAGGAACACCACTTCTTACTTTTCAAAATACATTACAGCCCTTGATTTACTTTTGAAAAAAGAGCAGCCAACTCAAAACTATTTACAAGCCTTTCTGTCAGACCCTCCTAATCTGTTCTGCACTGCCAGAAGCACAACACTTGAATGGCTATTTCTGTTCAAAGCTATATTTGTTGTGGAACTACTGCAAACTCCTGAATCATGTAAACAGAGGCAAGAGCCAAAAAAATGTTTCACTGGACTTGAAGTTCACATCTGCCTTAGTTACTAGGACAAAAAAAAAAAAAAAGGCAGGGCTTAGCTTATAACCAATAAATCCTGCAAAGACTACAGTTAATCATGCATTCCTGCAACAGGGTTTTGTTTAATCTGGTTTACTTAGCATTTATGACCTTGGCAAAGTACCTGCTGGAGCACCCACCATTGTTGTGGAGCAGCATTTCACACCTTCTGTTATTTTAGGCTTCAGCAGGCGACTGTACAGCGCTACATTAGTGAGCCAGGTTCATAAACATGCAGCAAAGTCACCTGGAAATGATGTGCAGCTCCAGACTTGCTGGAGCCCAGCAGTCAACTGTACTGCTGTCCCTAAAAAGCAGTATTGTAGCAGCTCTCAGTCAGGACCTGCAGCTGCACCTATGGGGGAAACGCGCTGCTGGAGCAAAGTGACCCTGCCACTTCTTCATCCTCTTGGCTCAGAAAAGTCAGTGCTACAAACCCTGCTTTCACCTCAGCCTACCAGTGTGGAAGAAAACTTCACCTTCTCTGCACTCACCACCTTCTACTCCTCATGATCCTCCTCCAGCAGGAACAATCCCCAATAATCCCAACAAGCTGGAAACAAAAGGCAGGTCAATATTCCCAACAAGCTGGAAACAATGAAAACCCCCAAAACAATGAAAACCCACAGAGATGCTTGATCCCAAATTCCCACAGATTACATTGATCTACCACTTTGGGAAGGGACCAATTGCTCCCAGTGGTCTTTGGCACTGGTACTGCAGGCAGGAGGACAAGCAGGCATGTGCTTGGATAAGAATGGAACATCACAGGTGGATTAAGGAAAATAAAAAAATGTTTCCTTCATAACCCACATAAATCAGGATTAACCTGTAGTCAGGTTTTTTTTTTCATACAACCATTACTGAATTCAGAAATTTAGTGGCTGCTTGACGCTTAGTTGCCAATATATACCTAATACATTGAAAATATTTTTGCCTTCCACATTCAGGAACTGCAACTGGCTTTGCAAGTATTTAGGGGGGGGAAAAAAGGCTTTTTTCTACAAACTCCAGAACAAACAAGATTCTTTTCTATTCTTTCTTGTTTCTAAAAGCACATAATGCAAGTATAAATGGATAACAGCTTTTATCATCTATCTTACTATAGTTTATTTTTGTACAAATCTTGAACTTCATCTTGAACTAAGATATTCTACCTTTAAAGTGTTATACTTCTGTGCCACTTCCCTTCACACAGCTACAACCTGGCCATAGAACTCCTAATCTTAATAGAAGGATATATATTTAAATTTGCCTTGAATTGACACTACAGACTACTTCAAGTTGCATTAAAGCCAGTATTATCCTGCACACACTTCCAGAGTACCAAAAATGAACATCAGCTGTCAATGCCAGAGTTATTCAATTAAGACCTGCACAGCCAAAGCACTTTGCAATCCTATACACAAACTGCCAAAACAAACCCCAAAACAAAAACAGCCAAAAAAACAAGCCCCATGCCTGGACTAGGGAAAGGCAGCTTCTGTAGGATTTCTCATTTGGCCAGCTCCCAGACATCTCCCTTTCCACACTAGATGGAGCTTTGTCCCCTCTTCCCCAGCCGTCTGGCAGAGCCCTGAGCTGGGATAAAAAGGGTAAAGAGGCAAAGGGTGAAACAGCAGCGTCACCCCAAATAAACATCCTGCAGCAGTGGCTTCAGGAACAGCAAGACACCAGCGAGGACCTGGGCTCTCACCCTGCCCTCCTGGCTCTTTGATTCTAACACAGCCTTGTTTTGCTATGTTTGAAGAATTTCAACAATTCCAAGTCTCAATCCATGCTGAACTCCTGCCAGCCTTTACCATGGCTGCAAGGTACAGTTACACTTCTTTTCCTCTCCACATAAAGGGACAGCAATTAAATTTATTACCAGATTACACACCTGAATTGCACACTGGCTTTCCTGTATCCCTCTTCATATTCCCAGTTATTTTCTTTCAAAATAAGCTCTTCAATCTCTTCTCTATCAACCTGAAACATCTGTTCCAAATGCCTCTGTTCAGGCTCCAGCCTTGGATCCACTGACATTTCGAGGAAGCAACTCATGGATAAAATTCCCCTTGACTTGTATCTGTTGGATTTGGTCTGTATTGTTTCAGACCACAGGTCAAGAGAAACAGCTCATCCTTCTGGTGAGCTGCCACAACTCCATTAGGATCTTTCAAAGCACAACAGGATATGGTACATCATCTGTATTTCCCTGATGAATTTAAACTCAATGGGACTGAGAGGAGCCCAGGGGAATGAGTCACTCCCGATGTCACAAGTGGCCAAGCACTGCAAAGCACAAAAAGCAGCAGCCTCAGGCTGTATCAGACAAGGCAACGCCAGAGAGGATGGAGAAGCAGTGTGTCCCAAGTGCAAAACCTGTGTGTGCCTTGTGGGCAAGGGCTCCTGCTGGGGCAACGTGCTCAAGAACATGGAGCTAAAATTGAGGGGACAAGGGAAACAAGCCCATGTTATAGTGGGAAGCTAAAGAAAAGTTTGGAGGTTGACAGGAGTGAATGTTGCTGTCTATAAATACAGCAGAGAAACAAACACCCAGGAGAGAACAACCCTGGCACGTCACCAAGCGATATAAACCAGCCATGAACAAGATTAAATTGGTATCAACAGTCTCATTCTGAGAAGTTCAGACCTGAAACCATTTCCAGCTGGAGGACTGGCGAAGGAACAACGTGCTCCTTTGCAAATAAAGACTGGTTGCCTAATCAAAGTAGGTCACTGTGGAATAAAGCAACCAGCAATGAATAGCAAGACACAGAATCACAGAATCAATAAGGTTGGAGAAGACCTTTAGATCATCAAGTCCAACCTTTGACCAGCCACCACTTTGTGAACCAGAACAGAGCACTGAGTGCCATGTCCTGC
This sequence comes from Pyrgilauda ruficollis, assembly GCF_017590135.1. Lineage (NCBI taxonomy): Eukaryota > Metazoa > Chordata > Aves > Passeriformes > Passeridae > Pyrgilauda > Pyrgilauda ruficollis. Next base: position 4,547,697 of record NW_024508101.1, read on the forward strand.
CATATCCTCAACACAGAAGATGCCCTGCAGCCAGAGGCTCCAAAAGGACGGATGCAGAGCAAACTCTAGCAGAGCAGATGGATCTGAAGTAGTGCTAGAATACTGCACACAACAGGAGCTCTTCCTTTCACATACACTGTGCTGGATTAAAGCAGTAAATAATACCTCAAAATGCAACCCCCTCTTTCTAAATTAAAGATTAGAGGTTCCCCCAAAACAAACAAACTCAAGAAACAGCTACTACAAAAAGAGACATCCTAAAGCAGACAGAAGGCATGCATGGCAGGAGGTTTCATTCAGAGCAGATTTAAGAGGGATACCTTTTGAAGAGAAGACAGCAGCTGGAGGGTCCAACAGCCACCATCACCCATAATGACTTCCAACACAAGGCTTTAGAGCAGAGCCCCTTGGGGACACACAGCCTGGGCACTACAGACAGAAGGGGAAATCACACCTCTAAACCCCAGAATGCTCCATCCTCTGTAGCCAACAGCCATGTCCTGTTATCCTACTCAGCACTCACAAGCAACACAGAACTGAAGCTGAAGCTGCCAGGCTCTTACAACACCTGCTCAGAGACTTAGCAAAGAAGAACCTTTCAGTTTGTTACAGCAGCATGAAAACCCAAACTTTTGACAGCCTCTGACAGTTCAACATCCTGAACATGCCATCCAAAATTTCCCCTGAAGTTCAAGAGTGGAGCATAATGAAAACACCTTCACTGACCATGTTATTTCCAGCCTGGGAACAAAGAACTCCAGCCTCCGGTGCGCTTTTAATACAGGCTAATTTATTCTGAAAGAAGTAATAATTAAGTACACAAAACCAAAGTATGGAACCTGAAAAACACCTTCCTGTCTGGCAGAGCAAGTGCTTTCTAAGGACACTTACACTAGCTCCTGCTGCTAAAATAATTTATTAAAAGTAACTCAGGAAAAGCAAAGATGAGCTCAAAAATAGACAGCAATGCTAAGCTGAAAAAGCTACACTAAAAAAACCCAAAGCAGATCAAATGCATTAATATATTCTTGTGATTAAGTCCATATCCAAGTTGCTGAAACTGTAGTCTTTAATATTTGAGTGATTATGTATGTTTGTAAAAATCTTACAAGTGTTAAGTACTACTGAAAAACCAGCACATTAAATCTTTACAGCCTGGGATTGAGAAATTCCCTGAAACAAGAGGAAAAAAGCCCTAGGCAAAAAACCATAATAATCAATTTTCTCCACCCATCCCACCACATGCCTCTGCAGAACCAGCACCAGGTAAATTGGGAATTGCAGAGTCAGCCAGAATAAAGCAGTTCCCAGGCCAAAGGGCTTTCAACCAGGTCCAAGACCTTGGTACTGTGGTGGCCCAGGACAAAAAATGCAGATCAAGCATTAGCAAGTGCCAGAAGGGAGATGCTGACACCAAAACCAGCCTGACAGTTACTTCTTCAGGTAAACTGTACCACTCCTTAGTTAAGAAAAACCTCAATATACTACCATTAAAAATAAAAAGGCAATAAAAGGCTACTGTGATTCCAGTGAATGTTTGAGAGGGTGAAAAAAAAAGCCCTTTCCATGTCCACATGCAAGTAACAGCTGGAGATGGCAGGGATGGGCTGAATAGCCTTAGCCTGGTGAAAAAACAGGTTTTAAGCACAAAAACTCCAAGAATTATAATTTTCTCATCACATTATTCAACAGCAGCATCATTTTATCAACCTCTCAAATACTACCCTGCAAGAAGCTATACAAAAGGGGTTTTCTATAAGGTTTTCCATAATCACTACAGCACAAAAGAAAAAAAAAATATGTTGGCAGAAAACTGATAGGTTTTCTACAGTAAAGCCCCTCTTTATAATTCTTCATTTGAGATTAAATGTAATAAAGTTCCTTAGGACTAAAAAAACAAATATGTAAATCTAAGGTGGATCCCAACCTGCAGGCATTTTTTATCAGTTAACATTTCACATGCAAAAAAATGTAAACAGTGAAGTTCAAGCCAGAACAAAGTTCTTCCCTCATTTCAATTAAAAACATGAATATAACTATTTATCCCAAAATAGTTTGAGCGATCTGGTCTAGTAGAAGGTGTCCCTGCCCATGGCAGGGGGGTTGGAACTGGATGATCTTTAAGGTCCCTTCCAACTCAAACCAATCTATTATTCCAGGATTCCCAGTGGTGTTGGGAAGCTATGGATGCATGGGAAGAAGGAAATGAAAAGCAAAATAAAGTGCCTACAGAAAACAGATTTAAACTGTATTTCCGCATGGCAACAAAGAAACATGCTGCTTGGAAACACCCATTTCTGTTTAACATAATGGTGGTGGGAATTCCGGCCAAAGTAAACTTCAAAAATTTGTTTGCCATGGAGGAAAACCGAGCAAGCTGGAGTTCTGTGTGCAGAATCCTGTTTCAAGAGTGTGAAGGTTTCTTTGTTCCCTCTAGTGCCAGGTCACTTCAAACTTTTGTGCCTACATACTTTATTATGCTTGCAAAACCTTCAAAACGATAAAAGGAAAGAAAACTAGAAGATGAAAAATTTTAATAACCCACTCCTAAAAACCAAAAAGGCCTTCCAACATGCCACATGTAAAAATATCACCAAGTTTGACATCTTTCTTATTCCATCAGTCTACTCCCAAAAGTCTGGCATCTTTGAAAGCAAAATATTATTCACACAGTGCAGAGAGAAGGTTTGTTTTTTTAAAAAATGTTTGCATGAAATCCAGGGAAAAAAAATTATGTATTTACAACGATGGTGCAAATTACATAATCTGTCCTCTTAGATGTCAGTTTTTGGCCATTAGCAACCGTAGCTACAGATAAGACCTTTTATTCAATTATCATGCTAAATTTCACATTTCTGTAAGCAGCACGATAAAGCAGCTCAGTGACTCCTCCCCTGCTTATCTGTTATCCCAGTATCATTTCAGACACTAGAAAAATAATTGCAACTTTCTAGGTTGTGGCTCAGTTGCCCCAACAGATCTCTGTGCACTAACAAGAGTTACAAGAGTTTTCCTTCTGCATCTCTCCTTTCCAGTTAGGTCTTCTAACCTAATTCTAATTCCATGGTTTTAAGTTTGTATCTTCAGCATGCAGACATGTGGGCAAACAGCAATTCCTGAAATTTGTTTCTTATTCAAGTTATTTCTCATGGTATTTGTCATACCAACCTCAGGATATTTGAGTTTTCAAATTGCAAATCAGACTTTTAACTGCTGCAGGATTGGGGAGAAAAAGAGGCTGGTTGAGATTATTACACAGCAACTCTCACAGAGCACTTAATTCCAGCATTAAATTCAGGCACAGATTCAGCACATCACAACCAAACTTAGGGGGGACATGGTCCCAAACCCAAGGAAATCAACAGCAGTATTTCATTCTGACTTCCCATAGAATCTTTGGGCACAGCACAGCATTTTGAGCCAAAAACCTGCTTGCCTTTGCTGCACCTGAGGAAACTGCCCTCGCAGGCAGCGTGGATCCCTCCATGTACAGAGCCAGCTCTGCAGTCCACAGCATCTGCCACAGAGCAAACCCTGACCCAGCTGGCTGCACATGAAAGCACACGCAAAAGGTCTTGTGCACGCTTGTTCAGCTGGTTTGAAAAAGAAAAAGAAATGAGCAAGAAAATATTGGAGTTTTTGTGGTTCCAAGTCAGGTAATTTCTCTATTTTATTCCTACCTGGGCCAGGAGGAGAGAGGGAAAACTAAAACAAAATGATCATATACCACTGCTTCTCCTCCATCTCTGCCAGCCAGCTGCAGGAGCTGACGTGCAGGCACAACCCCAGGCTGGCACCAGGAGGGACAACTGCTCTGTGGAGCTCTGCTGCAGCTCAGAGAAGAAAAAGGGCCAAGGACTTACCCAGGGGATTCATCCTTCCACGTTTCAATCCAAGGCCAGGCAAGAGCTCCCTGGGACCTGAGCTCCTGCTGGCCACAGAACCAAGACTAAACAGAAAGGTCTCAGTAAGCACTGGCTTCCAGAAACTGCACTTCCACTCCTACCATCCACCTCCTAACCCTGCTGCTGCATTTGTGGCTGCCTTTGTTAGAACACTTCTGCAAATGAAAACAGATGAGTAACTATTGCTGCTTTAGCAAACTCCCAAGCCCATGGTCACTAATAATAGCTTTGTTCCTTTTATTACTAAACAAAACCAAAAAAAAAAAAAAAACTTTAAATGCTTGTATAAAATGCACATTGCTGAATGTTTTCTTTCATTGATCCAGGGCCGTTTCCCCATATGAGCTTAGGCCCAGGACTCTGGAACAATTTCTGTGATCAACATGATGTGGAGCGATCTCAGGCTGTTCTAAGGGGTTTCCCTCAAAAAAAAATTTTAAAATCACATTTTGTGCTCCTTCATTTGAGACACTGGGTGTTCAATTAAAAAATAAATCTGAACAGAGACATTCTTGCTCACACTGGAAGGCAGAGGCAGGTCTGAGCTCCCTGGCAGGAGAGCTGATGGATTCAGGGAGGCAGAGGAGCTCTGGCAGCTCCCGGCTCCTGCCCAGCCCAACTGTGCCAGGAGCAAACAGGCGGCACACAGGGAAAGGGCAGCATGTGGGGAAGAGAAAGTGGAGAAGGGCAAGAAGAGAGGAAGAAAACAGAGAGGGGATGAAGCCATTGCTGTGAAGTAACAGTGGGAGAATGACCGCAGGAAAGCCTTCCCTTGTGTGAGAAAAAGAAACAAGAAAAGCCACAATAACTACAGTCAGTACAAAATTCTGCTTTTGCTCTGTGCAATCAAATCAGTACAGGAACTTCTGAAAGCAATAAAAATAACAGACCCCAAGTCTGCCACGCTTTATTTGATGAAGCCTCCCACCACACACCCCCTTCGGCCTGGGGTCTGCTGTAGCCTCCTGCTCCTCCCATGCTCATGCCCCTGGCCAAGCAAAGGCCATGTCCCTCTCCTTCCTTTTTTTTGGGGTGCAGATTTTATACCAATCATGGATTGAAATGTAGCACAATCAAGCCCAAGGCCTCCATTATCCTACAAATGGTGCTGGAGCCACTCAGCTTTGGCTGCCTATGCTGGAAGGTGAGTAGACATCAAGAAAAAAAAAGATGCTGAATATGCAAAAGTCAAGCCACAGCATTTTTCCATCCTAAAGCCTCTAGGGGTTTTTAGCTTATTAATTTCTGATATTGGGCTGACTGCTCCTGAATGATCCCAAGCATTGCTCGGCAAATGTTTTTTTTTTTTCACAGGAAGTAACCAAGCCAAAAGCAGCGAAAGCATCCTCTTGTTCTTGTGTGAGCCCTTTTCTATTATTTTTTTCCTTAGTTTATTTGAACAATAGCACCATGAAACAGCCTACAATAATGACTGTTACAAAATAGGAAGCTGAATTATTAGGCAAGCTCTGTCTGCGTAACTCAATCAGCCCAGGGAGGATATGACAGGCACGACCAAGACAAAGGACTGGGCTCTGTGACCCCAGGCATTCTTCAGGATTCTCTTTCTGAGTTATTAAAAGCTGAAGTATGCTTTTGCTCCTTGATTAGAGGCACCATTCATATAAGTGCAGCAGCAAAGCACTGGCATTTCCCAAGAAAGTGGATCACCAAGTGTGCACACAGAAAACAAACACTTTGGAGAGGCTGGGATGAGAACTCTACCTGAAAATAAGGTTCAAAATGGAAATTCCAAGTTTAGTATTTAACCTTTGAGCACAGAGGGGATACACACAGCAGGAGAGGTAAATCATGAGGTAGTTTTTAAGCAAACACCCAACACCAGTTTTTGCAAACTAACAAAAAATAACTGGTAAAAGTGGTCTTCAAGCAGTTGAAAAGGTTCAACAGCACAGAAGTTCTTCAATCCTGCCAAGAGCATCATCAGGACCAGCTCTGGAGGGGTATATTTTGGACAAGACAACCAGTAACCAAGGGCAGCCACCCACCACCCTGTCATTACAACAACCCCACAGAAACTATGAAAATCAGGTCTAAGTGCTCGGCTGAGCAACACTTTGGAGCCAACAGCAACACCAGTGACTGAGCAAGAGCAATACAGGAACCTGCAAGTGAATCATTAACGAGCAATGATTTCTCCATTACTCACTGTGGATATAGAGTTACTGTGGGTAAGATTTGTTTCTAAAAAAAGGGAACAGCCACCAACATGAGCACTAACACATTCATCAAAGGCCAGCACAACGTGGGAAGGAAAGAGGAAGGCACAGCTATCGGGCAGGCTTTGTCCAGGAGAGCTGCTCATTGAGGAGGGCTCTGTGGAGCAGAGCAGAAGTGCTGGGAGCAGCATCTCACACCATCCCCTTCCACAGGGTCACACTCAGGGGCTCGGGTCAATTGGGTGTTGATTTTGCATCACACCAAGAAATTATTAACTCATTCTACAAAAGCTATACAGCTGTCAGGCTGCTGATAGAGATCAATAACCAACTACTAAAACGTCAACAGTTTGACCTCTAGGCAAGTGTTTCCATACCCCTTCACCCACGTTCTACAGAAAACGCTCCCAGTACATTTTCCCCAAGCATTTGCAGTCTGTGCTACTGAGAATAAGCAACAGGAGAACTGAGCTGACATTCTCAGCCAATCTTTAGGCAAGATTAGCAAGCAATTAAAGCTGTTGTATGAGGAATTTTAAGTGCTCTACAACTTCATGCCAAACAAGAGCTAGTCAAGCACTGGAATTTATTTTTTGCAATTCTGTTCTACACAGAAACAGAGACAAATTTAAAGAAAAGACTTTCTGAAGCGAGGATTCAACCAATTACTAAAACATCTATTACAGTTTAAATACTAATGTATCTGAAAGAAAATCTGCATCAAAAGGGGACGTGCAAGGCTTTACAATTGCTTGCTACCAGAACATTTCAATTTCAACCAAACTGGGGCATTTCAATTACTTTTTGTCCTTTTGTTGGTAAAACATAATTAATGGTAATGCTAATTGCACCCCAGCCACTTTGGGTGCAGCACATCCAGGGAACACTTTTGAAGGCCAGAACTGAATCTCAACCCCAAAAACAAACGAGAGCTTTGCCATCCCTTACCTAACACCAGATCCACCAGGACAGATAGCAGAGAATACAGCTTTTGTCCCAAGAGTTGATCATTTATTCCCAGCTAAAATATCTTCATTAAGTTGCCAGGAAAACAGGATGGAGTAACAGAGAAAGCCACACATTTCATCAGGGTAAGAGTTACAAGATGCTCAAGAGGAAAAGCTTGGTTTTAAGCACAACAGAAAATAAGGCAGATTTGGGGAACTGTCACCCCCAGTAACAATTGCACAGCTGGCATGGGTCTGACAATAAGGGTTGAAAATAATGATTTTCATAAACACACTCAGTGGAGCAGAAAAAGATGTTACAATGAACAAAGCAAGTAAGCAAAGTTAAATAAGGTAGGTAAAGCCTGAGGTACAGTTTCAGACTGATCTGCTGTTCACATAAAGAATGCTCTAGTTAAAGATTAGGGGTGAGAAATAAGAAGTCATTAGCTCTTCTTCAAGGTTCATGATTCAAATCTGACAAAACACACACTTCAGTGTTTCCAAGCTTAAAGAAAATTCCAGCAGGGTCACAGAAGTCGCTATTTTTAGCTGGCTTAATCTCTATGCACTCAAACACAGCTTTTGTACATGCACATATTTTGTTAGCACTTAAAGAAAAAAAAAACCTCTGCTACCAAAAAATTAATCATCCACAAGTTCTGAAAATGCAAATGAGCTTTCCTCTTAATATTAGCTGCTTTTGAGTGAACAGCACTGAGAAACAGCCTATAGCTTTTCCAGCCAAAACTGCTACTGGAAAAAAAACCCAGGTCCTGGAAAATATTCAGTGACAAAACCAAGAAAGAAGAATGTGGGAAGTTACCAGCAATTAATTTCTTCAATAAGAAACAAACTCTTCCCACCCACCATGTACCTATCAGCACAGCTGAGAATGTTCTGAAACCTGGAACATCCAGGCTGTGAAGTGCATTGCGAAGTGCCCAGCACTGGCACTGGGAAGGAAAAGCAGCAGCCCACGGCCCTGGCATTGCTGAGCCCTCTGACAAAAAGGAAATATCTTAGAAATCAGTGGGCCTGTCCTGGTTCCTTGGCTGGCTGCTCACTGCCAAGATGGTTTACAGCTGGGGCTGTTAGAAGGGCAAAGCAAAACGGTCAGACAAGGAGGTTGGTCCAGAAGACCTTTGGGGGTCCCTTCCAACCTAAATCATTTCTGGTCCAGAAATTGTGACATTCAATCCCTGTCTCTTAATTTACTTATCATATACTTAAAAATATTTCGTTCATCCACATTAGAAAGGTTTCAGCCACAGGATCAAGAATGATGTGGCCCAGGCACTGCATCACCCACTGGAAAGATTAATAAGAACATTTATAGTTGCAACAAGCCTCTTGATACTCTTCAGTAACTCCTCTGTGCAAGTATTGCTGCACAGGCTCTACACAAGTCATTTACTCTCTGGGCCCTTGTTGTTAAATTCTTTATTAATCCTTCTAAGTTTGTCTGTTGACTTGCTGTAATTTTAAGAGATCCAGAGATTGAATGCTCATACCAGCCAAACTCTTTTAATAGAATTAACTAGAGATATCATGTAAGCTTTTAATAATGTTGACAACTACTAAATTCAGTTAGCTGAGCCAACAAGAAACCACTGAAACCTTACACATGTTCTCCTCTCCTCATCAAGCACAGAACTTCATGTGGAGGCAGCAAATTTCCTGGCTGCCTCCTTAAACACTAATGGATCAAATCTGACTGCACTGAGTGGCTGAATTCCCCTGTTTCCTCTGAAACAAGAGTCAACCTTCAGCAGTGCTCCTGCTCAAACCCAATACGTGCACACACAGGTTTTCCCGCTGTTCCACAGCAGTGCCAGTGTCTCAGACACTTTTTATCACCTTTAAGCAAGTTTAGGAAAAGATTATGGCTTGGAGAAGCACCTTCTTTACTGAACATCAGTTTTAGTGACAAATCCACAATATTGAGTTAATAGTTATTCAGAACTGAAAACAGGAAGTACTAGAGCAGTGTATATGCATTGGAAAAAATTAATCAGAATCAGTCAAAATCTCTCCTTGTTAGTTTTCTGTAAGTGGCAGAAATCTTCTAGCAGTCATAATTCATAACCAGCCATCACTTCTCTTAAGGTACGCCCCAAGGAAACTTGATGTACATCCAAACTTCTGCAAGCTTGCTCCTTTCTGTTGGATGCATCTTTCATTCTCCCTAAGAGCGCAAATCATGTTCTGGAAAGGCTACAGCATGCCAGGGATTCTTAAAATAGAAAGGCTGTAGCTGGTGATACTGCAAATATAAATACAGCTATTGCTATAGCAGTGGGAGTAACAGCAGTGACATGGACCCAAAGCAGCCCAGTGGCCAAACTCTGCTGGCAAGCAGCCCGTGGCTTCCCAAAACACAAGCAGGAGAAAGGGAACTGCCATTGAACTGTCTGAATGGGCATAATGCACACCAAATGAGTTGTGGCAAATTCACAGCACAATCTAACCCTTGGGCTTCAACGTTTCTAAATTTAGGTGTTTCAGTGCAGGAAGGGAGGTAGGAGAGCTACAAAAAATGCCTTAGTAAGGTAGCAGAGCAAGCTGATTGCAGGTCTGTGTAATTTTGACCTTGCTGTACCAAAAAAAAGCATTTGCAGCTGACAGCTGGGGCATCATGTCCAAGTGCCACTTTGGTATAAGCAGGGAAAAGCACAACCCTAGCTTTCTGTAATTGCAGCCTTAAGAGAAGGATACAAACACCAAAACAAGAACATCAAAGAAAGAAACTGACTGTGAAAGGCTTATCCACCAAACTAGCAAAGCCTGTGAACCCTAAAGTCTGCTTAAAAATATTAGATGTCAAAGTTATCAGAGCTCACCACTAGTCAGAACTGTGGCCAAGTCTAATATAATAATGTCATGTTTATTTTTGTCCCTGACTCCAGACTAGGTGCTCCAGCTATATTTGTGCTTCTTGTAGCACTTTTAAGGAAACACACACACTGACTGAGCAGAGCAGTAGAGGGTGCCTTAGATGATCTATTCCAGACAGCAGCCTTGCTGCATCACCAAGTTATTAAGCAATTTCAGTCAACAGAAATACCAGAGCATATCTTGGGAAACACTTTCTCCAAACACTTTAAAATTATTGTTTCTATTGGACTAAGGACAAACAATATTCCATAGGTTTTGGAATAATTTAGTAAGCCTTGCTCGATAAACTAAAATAAAAATATTTCAAAAAACATCATCTAATAGGTGACTCAGCCTTCAGACATGTGAAGATGTGGCCAGTGGTCAGAGCCACTCGAGCAGAGTCCATCTGGCAGTGTCATTCAAGCCACCAGACACTGCAGCACAGACATCTTTGCACAGCAAGTCTTCCCAAAACTCCTGAAGGAAATACTCAAGATCTCTCCAGTTTCTGCACAGCAAGAGCACAGGTGGGGAGAGGGGAGACCCCAATGCCCCAGCACATGCCTCTGATTCCAGCTGCACTGTCACTGACTAGAGCACAAGTATTAATTTCTATGTAGAAAACAGACAAACCAGCAAATTCTACAGAAGCCCCCACTTCTCACATCTCCTCCCTAAGTCACGCTTTTAGCTTCAAGACAGAAAGTTGCCTGCCTGTCTGTACCCTCTTTTCCTCCTTCCAGCTTGGTGTTTCTTACCCCACACTCAGGATGACAGGCTGCAGATCCCATGAGCTGGACTCAGGCACCCACACAGCAAAGTCATTGTTTAAAGATCCTGGGCCAGAACTCCAAGACTCAAAGGAGATGGCCCAGACCACCCTGGGTCAATCCTGACAGTATTCAGTACAGCTCCTTTGCCTTGCCTAAATATAAAGAAAACCAGGACAGATGTCTGCAGGATGCAGATCCACAAAGCACTTGTTAAGAGCAGCTGATGAACAAACATGTTCTGCTGAGACATCAAAAGTTACATTTTTATAATAACAAAAAGCCATGTGCTGGAAGCCACGACACTCACAGGGCATGAACAATTCCAGAGTTTGCAAGGAGACTGCTTCTTTAGATCAACAGCAACACTTGGAGGGGAAAGCACAAGCTTTTAGCAGACAAATTGTTCATTAGGCTTCCTGGTGCTCACAGTACTCACAGCACCACCAGGCTCCAAAACACACTTTTTGGTTTTGGTATTTCTCACACAACACAGAAGGAGGGCACAGGACAAAGTTATTTCTCTTCTGTGAGCTCTGCATGGTTATATTCCAGTTCCAGCATCTACAATGTCACAAGATTAAAGAAAACTACCAAACTATCAGAAAACACTTTGATTGATGGCTGACCAAATCTAAAATACCATGAAGTGCATTGCTGTTTCAATAGCATGTCAACATGTGGATCATCTTTAGCAACACAGAGTTTTTTCACATGCTACTGGTTGCATAAACCAAGAAAAATGCTGCTATTGTGGAAGAACTGAGATGTTTCTATGGTAAAGTTCTTAAGGCATTAATTGATTCATTTCCACTGCATTTTTCAGGAGCCCAGTTCTTAGATGCAAAGCTGACTGCTTAAATTCTATTAGTCTTGGGGAGGGAAGGGGTGGGTGGACAGGAAATAACAGTTCATGAACAGAATAGAAAAATGTAATCAAGCCTCAGCTTCCAATTCAGTTTTTCTTGGCTGTATGATGGGAACATGTGAATTCAAGGCTGAATTCCTCCTCTTCGATGACAGAAGCACAGCAAGGCTTTAACATCACTGGCACCATGCAGCACAGCCCTCATGCTAGATCCTGGTTACCCCACTTCTAGCCACAGAAGCAAACAGTTCTGAGCAAACAGGCAGAAATAAATCACAGTGAGATGACAGCTACAAAGCACACACTATGGTTAGTTTGGGTCATGGATATAGGGATTAATGGATAACAAACAGAGGATAAAAGAAAAAAAGTGACAGAGAGGTCAGAATCCCTTGTCACCCTACCCTGAACACAAAACAAACTCATGTCCTGCCACAAGTGCTTGCTCTCCACCCTAGCCTGGTCTCAAAAGTGGACAGTTAGCAAAATCCTTACAATTTCCACTTTTGAACAAAAATTTCTTAATACAGAGAGCAGCCTCTCCTTGTCCTGCAAGCTGAATTTCTAACTACTACTACCATTCTTTGTTTCTGTATTATTTTCCTATTCTTTGCTCCCCAAATTAAGTAAATTCACAAAACAAGAGCTGTAGGGATCACCCTTGGGTTTGGGCTGTGCAATACACTATACAGCAAAGAGGTATAGCTGGGATTCCTTTATAGTGTGAAAACACAAAGAACCAAGATCTGGCTATTGGGCACGAAGCTACAGAAATTTCATTTCTTCAATAGTAAAAAGAGAGGGCAGAGAATCAAGTGAGGAGAAGAAAATATAACACAAAAGGAAGACTGCAGCACAAGAAGCCTTCCCCTTCAGGAGAAAAGGTCACAGGAAAATGCAAGAAAAAAAGAGATGCAAAGAAGAAGCTGTCAGGACAGAGTCAGTGTCAGATTGTGAGGAACAATCCCAAGGGATGTGGCACAGGTGAAGTCTGAAGCATCAGCTGCATGAGAAAGGTAGGAGATAGGGCAGCTGAGGAAAGAGGCAAAAAAAAGACAGGGCCAGGAAAGTGTGGAGAGCACAACTGAGTATCACTGTAGTAAAGATGGAAGAGTAGCTGTTAGGGTGTATGTAGAGATAGACAGATGGGACAGGAGATAAGTATTTACAGGCGCAGGAAGAACTTAACCATCAGATCGTGAAAAGGGGAAGTAATGTAGAAAAAAAAACAACATTGGAGAATTGAGAAAATAAGGACAAGAAGCCCCAAAGGCTTTTGGTTTTGTTCTGTTTAAGGACAGGACAAGTGTTGTGTAACAAAATCTAAGGAGCAGCTTCACTAAGTGAGCAAGTCAGAGTTCACTCTCCATGCATGGGACCACAAGAAGAGCACTTCCCAGCCCCAGCCAGGAGCACGAAGTACAGAAACTTCCCTTCTCAGGAACCTGAAGGATGAGAAGCAGCCTGCTGTTGCTGTTATTGTCTGCCAGGCCTCTCTAACTCAGAGCTCCAGCACTGACTATTGAGCTCTCAATATCCCTACCCGTCAAAGAATATCACTGCCAGTAGCTTAAGGCCATGATTACCAGTAATTGCAACTAATCCAGCTCTGGCTGCATGGAGGGAAAGGTTGTTCATGTTCTGAAATACTTTGCAATAAACTCTTATTTTACAAGCTCACAGGAGAGTTTTACTTGATGGTACTAACATCAGATGAAATAACTACAGGACTTGGCAAAGACAAGGATCCTGTTCCTCACTGCTGCTTATCTCCATCACCTGAGGGTAAGCTGTTCCCCTCTCTCTTTATTTCCCCATTTGCAAAGCAGGGATGATGATAAAGGCCCCTTCTATAAGGCATTTTTTGAATTAGAAAACACAGCCACTGTTGTCCAAGCGCAAACAATGGTCCCTGTTCTAAAGGAAATGGAGAGGGGCCAAATGCTTGGATGTATAATCCAAACAGAGCTGCACCAAGGGAGTGCAGTCTGGCAGAAGGTGCATGGCAGCCCAGAGATGCTCAGCAGCACTGGCATTAAGGGGAGGAAACACTCCCCCCTCCCTGACTGCTCTCCCCTTCCTCCCTGCACCACCCAGAACAACACTCCACGCACATACCACTGCACTGCTCAAGCAGCTCAGCTCTGAGCGTTTAAGCTCCAGACACATATATAAAAATAATTACAAAAAAATGCTGGGATGCTGGAAAATTTGCTTTCATATTCACAGCATGTTCCTTTTGCCTCTGCAGTTTCTTCTGATGCCTCTGCCCAGATGCGAACCGAAACTGGTTAAGTAACAGTGCAGTTCACCCTTGATGATGCAGAGTTTCTAATGAGGGACTTCCCAAGAAAATAATACCCAGACTTTGAGTAATAATTATTCATACATGTTATAAATAAACACAGCTCCTAATACTTTTAATTAGATGGTTTCCACCGACAAGTTATGTTCCCTTTAAATATTTACATTGTGAAAAGAAACCATACAGCATTTATCCAGTAATCTAGGAGTTGAAGAGTGGACTTATATCAAAATGGACTTACTGGAGACCCTATTACAGCTTTCTCTTTCTGACTGGTAAAAAAGTGATGAGGACCAAAAGCATTAATACACTCTATTACAGACATTCGAACAAAATAAATTGCTTAAATGGGTAAAGGTTTGTCCATCTGCATTAAAAGTTACAGTAACATTTGAAAGCATTAAACAATGCAGCTGCTGAATGACTCGTGTCTGCAATTCCTGAGAGCTTTCAGTACTCAAAGGCTTCTATTTTGCCACATTCCTTTGAGCACACTGGGTATTTTACCTACTACCTGAAAACAGTTTATTTATCAAAGTCACAAAACCTAAAGCTCTGTATTTCCCCCTCCATATTAGCATATCAGGGGGGTTACGCACATCCACTCATACATACACCAAATCTCTATCTGCTACTTAATTACTTGTTTGCACTGCCACAGAGCACAGGAGCAGTCAACATCAATCAGCATCTTGTACAAACAGCACCACACAAATAGCAAACATGACCACTCATGTCCTAAAAAACTTTAATTATAGAAGACAGACAACATAAGAAACATGAGGGGAGACAGAAGAGTGCCAGGAGACAGCAGCAGTCCTTACAACAGATGCTAGCCAAAGGGTTTGTTTGTCTTTATTAATAATGACAAAAAAGCCTGAACCACTTCATACTGTGGATCTCTTCTTGCCTTTGAAGGAAGGAGAAATATCTTTTCCATATGAAATGGTCAACACATTTTGATGCAACAAACCCAACACAAAGTTTTACTTGAAACAGCATTGTAGCTGGGAGTCCTCCCTCTGCTTCCTCCCCAAGTGCTGCTCTGCTGACCCTTCCCCTTCCCTTTCTTTGGATGAAGCTGCCATAGAAGTGTTGGAGCAGAAAGTAAATTATCTCAATGATCATCTTTACCTGCCAATTTATCTCCTGCACTGCAAGCTGAAGATCACAAGGGAAAAAAATGGAAGACAGATGGCAAAAAATAAACTAATAAGTCTCTTTCTATTAAGAGCACCTTGTTAAACAACAACTCAAAGAAACTGGAGAGATGGGGCGAAAAAAGACCATGAGGAAAGAAAGGCAGGTAAGCAGATTCAGCCAGACACCTGCTGCAAAAGCTCTGTGAGATGACTCACCCCGTGTTCTGCTCCCCTCTCCAGCTTAGCTCAACACTGGATCAGAGGGATGTGCTACACATCAGGAAAGAAAGGGTGGAGTTGACAGAACATTTCCTGGGCAATCACAGGAGCAATAAGCAGCCTGTTTGTCCACCCAGTGCAATTACAGGAACAGCAACACTGCTCAAACACACTCAGCACGCCAGAGAGCCCTGAGAACTGCTCCATCAGCCCCAGCTGCCCGAGTGCAAGAGGCTGGACAGAATCTGTGCCTGGGATAGCAAGCTCTAGAGTACACAGCACCCACTGGGAACAGTGTAGAGGCTCCTGTGTGCCACCAAGAGCTGTAAAAACACGACACCCACTCTCTGCCATCTCTCAACTTACAGCACAGTTCCCTAATAAAATTATTTTAAATGGCTTACAAAGATAACAATCATGGAACACGATCTGTTGGACACAGCAAAAGCTTTGGGAAGGGGAAGCAGATGTGCTGTAACACAAGACAAATCTGGAATAGTGACTTCTAAGATGAGAAGGAAGAAGGTGAAGAACATGTGGGAAATTATGGCAGCCAGCTCCATATACTAACAACAAAACCACCTCCATGCTGAAAGAGCAAGTACGAGAAGAAAGGGATGGGGAGCATCCTGGGGACAGAAGATGGACATGGAAGGATAAGGAAAGTTCTCACAGCTGAAGATATATTTGACATACTTAATTTCAAGCTAAAAGAGAAGAATGGGCAAGAGACAGATTCTAAAGGCTTTGAGTTCCTCTTTGTGCTGCATAAAAGAGCTAAGGATCTTGTAGAGATGCAGTCCCACTTATTCCATCAGAAGGGCCAAAGGCACATAGACAACAAAGAGAGGGACTGAAGCCAGAGAGAGGAGATGAAGCAGAAACTCACCTTGACATCAGCTCCCAGCCAGGCTGCTGACACCTGCCCTAGAAACCCTCCTGAAAAAGCTCCCTCTGGGCCGGAATGTCTCACACTGGCCTGCTGTCTTGTTCCCTTCTCCTGCTGTCTTGTTCCCCGTGGAACAAAACTCCCAATACCCCATCACCTCCCCTCACACATCCAGCCAATACCTGCACATCCTGTGCTATTCATCTTTCTCATCTTCTCTTCATCCTCATAGCAGAGCTATTACCTACAACACTCCTAATCACAGTTAATTGGGTGTCTGCTATATGGAAGAGATCCATAATCTTCAAAGCATCTCCCAAACAAACTAGAGCAGGAGAGATTTCCCCCTCTGCTCATGGCATTTGGCAAGAGCACAGCAGCAGACATTACACCAAGTAGCCTTTTTGTTTCCACTCCCTGAGTCACAGCCCTATGCATCAAAGATTGATTTCACACCTATCTGGGATGAATGAGCCTTCCTAAACGTTTATGACATGCTTAAGAAAAAAAAAAGGCAGCAAGGGGAAGGTATGACTCACCAAGTATTTGCTAATCTATAGCTGATCTGCAGAAGTTGTTACATTTGTATCGTGTTTCAGAAATGCAGATTTCAACACTAATCTCAGACCTGCAGCACAGCACTTCAGAGTTACGGGCTACCACAGCTGCTGGATGGACAAACCACACAGCAGCCTCCTCCAGGAGACATGAAAATACCAAGGTACACAGGTCAGTCAGAAATAAAAGGCTTCCTTAATATTACATACTCATAGATTCAAGGCTTTTTGCTTGAACTCTGCTGTAATCCCTACTCTCTTCTCTTAGGTGTAAATGGTAGCACAAACTCAGCAGATTCAAGTTCATTTTATTTCTTTTTAACCACCAAAATTCTTCTCAGGTTTCCAGAAGGACCATGTTGTCTCTTCCCATCCTCAAAGGTATTTGGCACAAGAAGAGGCAACACCTGTACCAGAGCTGAACAGATAAACTGTCTCCCTTGGCTGGCTGAATCACTGTCTTAAATTAAGCACAAGAATATGGAAAATCCCAAGCTTTCCTTTGCCTCCCCAGATTCCTACTCCCTGTTTCAAGGGGAGGTCCTACACAACTGCAGGAATCGGTTTTGCCCCCAGGTGCAGACAAGTGAAGTACATGACAGCAGGCTCCAGATGCCTTGGCCCAGCTATGTTTTCTTCTCCCAACAGCAGCCCCTGAAGTTACTTTTAGGAGATGAATCCACGCAGAATCCAACTACACAGGTGGTCTTTATGCAAGGAAAGGGACAGCAACACTCAGAGCCAGACTTGGAGGAGTAGTAAATTCCTTGTTTAGAGAATCCTGAAAATACCCCAGCACACATTTTTTTGCACCACAAATGTTGAAGCCTGCAAAAGCTGAGCAGAAAGAAATGGCACCTATGGAAAAAGTTTTAAATTGCTGAAAAATCCATTTTTCATTAAAACCATCAGGGTGGGACAACTAGGGAGGATGGACCTACCACAGCCAGTGGTGCCAAAAAACTGAACTCCGAATTAGGAAGATGAGAATTGACACTACAGACCACACCACCAATCCCAGCAACATTCACAACAGCTATTATCAATTTCAATAAAATAAAATAAAAAACCCAGTTATTAGCAAAGTTTATCCCTTGCTATTCCCAAAGCACAGAGCTGTGTCCACTCTAGCAGATGCTCACTTGCCTCAGTTATCCAAGCACATCCAACCCTGCCAATCCCCCAGAAACAACCCAACAGCAGTGATGTTCACAGGACACAAGCAAAGAGGTCCCTCTTCCAAGCAAAGCCACACACATCACTCCACACACTTTCATAGAAACTCTTTTATTTTCCTTAATCAGCCAAAGATTTAGGACTGTGCCGACCCACATAAAAGAAACAATGCAATCTTAACAACAAAACCTAAAACATGCACAAAAATAGAGACGTAAAGCCTCAACACCAATGTTTCTCTAAAATTATATCCATTGTTAAGTTACTGGACATCAAAGCAGAACAGAAGACAAGTAATTCTGTGGTGCTCACACCTGATGCAGAACCTCCTTGTTCCACTGCCACCTGTCAGATGTGATGGGACAGAAAGTACACCATGGTTATATCAAGTACATCATGGTTATACCAAGTATATCATGGTTATACCAAGTTATGTCCCTCAACTTCCACCAAAACAAGGTGGGGTTTCTGTCTGGTTAGGGTTTTTCTTATTTCTTTTGGTTAGTTCGTTTTAGGGTTTTTTGATACTTTCCCCCATTTTTTTCTCCTTTTACTTCAGCAAACCCAAAGCCTTTTTGCTAGTTTTGATGCTTTCTTTTCCCCTGCCCTATTTTTACTGTGTGTGGGCACTTGAATTCTCTTTGATTACAAAAGAATTAAGCACTCAACAACCTTAAAAGCCGTGTTTCTTTTCAGTATGTTGTTCCTATTGTATTTCTTTTATGTTCCACTTCAATGGCTACTAACATACCAAGCCCAGGACTTTGTTTTTTTTTTAAATGAAGCAGATCTCCTGACAGCACTGGCAACAGAGGCACTGCTTGAACAGAGGAACCAACAGTTACTCTTAACAGTGCATGGTAATGAATGAGACAATCCCCATTAGCCCTGGCTAATAACCACAATTTCACACCCTACAAAAGTCCTGCTGCTTGGCAAAAGAGGAACAGGCAACCTTCAATTAACTCCTTCTTTCTTGTTTAAATATAGTTTCCTGCGCTTACTGGTGACCAAATCCCGTTTGCCTAACTCATGAGAGCATTTTATTTTGGTGGGAAAACTCCAAGAATTCGGCTTTCATTCAAATAAAACCTGAAACTGACTTTAGGTTCTCTTGTGGGCTTAATGTCACTAAGGAGGAGTCTGATCGTTTGCCAAGACATTAAATCTTCCTCTCTACCAGGTAAATTCTCACTGGGTAACAGCTGGAAAAGAGCTGGATGACTGACACACATGAATCCAACAACTGAAAATAAGCAGATTGATCTGTTATTCCCATTCTTGCCAGCAAGTGTTGCTGTTTACCAAGGGAAAGCAAGAATGGGGGGGGAAAACACAGGAGAAAAAAGTATTGCTAAATTTTCTTATTGTGTTTGTACCCAAATCTTTCCATGCAGGATTCTGATTCATCAGTTGAAACCCAATGTGGCTTCAGAAGAACGTGCTTTCAATAGCTTCTGAAAGCAGAAAGCTTGCAGACTTCGGGAAAAAAAAAAAAAAAAAAAGAACATGCATATGATCTTCTGCAGTGTTGATAAGCACATAGCAAATGCCCAGGGAGAAATTTGTGTGGGGAGATAACTGCAGAAACTATACTTAGTAACAGAGTTCTGCATCTGCTAAACTAACTCTGTTGGCACTGCGCTGAAAATTTATATTCACGAACACGTGTTCCAAATGTTGTGAAAAAGATACTATTTTAAATCCTGGTTTATGTAACCTGAAACATCTCTGAGAGCTCATGGAGGTATTTTCACTGCGTACCAAGCAGGAGCAGAGCCTGGTGGTCCCCAGCACAGCGGGGACTCAAACAAGAGCCAGTGGTGTGAGGGCAGCAGAAGCTCTCAAGTTAAAATCACAGCAAAAAGCAGAGCAAAGCCCCAGCACCCACAGATTATACAATCACAGGCCTAAACATGGATGAAAACTAAGGCTTTAAAACTGGGGTTTTGCTGTTTAAACCGCTGCCACTCAGCACAGGGAACTGATCTTTAGCAAAACATTTAAGCAATTCCTCAATGTTCAGCATACCATGACATTTCATTTTGTGATTGTGCAGCAACATAGGATTCCCAGGCAAGCCATAAAGCCCTTAAGAGGCCTGTAGATGAAAATAATATAGTGCAAACCTCGTGTGTGACAGTGAATAAGATAGGAACTTCATCTGAAGACAATGAAGCATTAGATCCTCAGTTTTCTAGACAATTACATTGATCAAGATTCCAATACTTGTTTTAGCCATCTTATTTCACCCTGCAAACTACTTTTGGTAGGGCATAAGTTCATTACAGACTATTTATTCCCTTCTATCATCAGCCACTTTTTTAAGTCCTCCCATTTGATTTTTGGACACTCTCAGAAGCTGGGTAGAAGGTTCCTCTCTCCCCAACACACTGACAGTGCCTCCAAAGGTAGACCAAGCAGAAACCATGGCAAACTACCCCTTTTTCCTAACTCCTTTATGGTTATGCCTCTAAGTGCCAAACAGAACTGGACCCCTGGATACAGCTGTAAATATTTGCTGTCAAATGGAATAAGACCATTCACCTCTAAACCCATAGCTGAAATCTCATCAAACAGCTGAGAATGGTCTCTGTGCTTGACAGCACCTGAAGACCACTGTGACACCTTCCTGCAATTATAACTGAACACATGAGAGACTCAAAGTTTGAAACATTTTGGAGAAAGAAAGAGGAAGGAAAAAAAAAAAGCCTAAAAGTTGCAGGGACTCCAGAAAAACTGGTTTTTACTTGGTTAAACAGCCAAAAGCAGTATTAGATTGTACCACCCACACCAGCTTTTCTCAGAACCCCTTCCCCCTGGCTCTCAGGGGCCATACCTTGGTACCAATTTTGAAAAGCAGCCTCCCCCTTTAACCACCATCCATTAAAATACTTTTTCTTAAAGCTGATGGTACAGACAAGCCCTACAGTAGTTGCAGAGAAGGTATTTTTTCTTGCTAAGCCATCCTCATGGCAACAGCCAGAAATACCCTTCAGTAACCCCTACGTGTCAACAAGCTCCATTCCAGCCCAGGCTGTTTGGTATAGCAGTTCTTTCACAAGTCTCTGGTGGGACTGTAAATTCTGGCAGTGTCAAATACATTTCCTTTTATTACAAAACCATTTTGAAGCCATCAGAAAGACTTCTCATTTGTAAACTAGCACTTCTATATTTAGGATGTTACTTGGATTACAGATTTATTTTTTCTTCCTGACACTGCAGAAATGGAGGAAAATAAAAGGCAGGAACACTAGCAGAGGCAAGCAGACAACTTTTCAAATACTGGAAAAGGGTTTAAGCTCTTGAAGAAGGGGACTATTCCTCTGGTTTTGAAGGAAAGGCCCAATTCCCAACTTCCAGATGAAACACTGTCCCTAATTTCACCCCTCTGTAAAATGGAAACTCTTCCTCTGGCCAGGCTCACCTGCAATGTGACTTGTGGTTTGCTTCAGAAAGCAAAGGGTCAAAGTGGTACCGGCATGTGGGGTGAAAACCCAAAGATTCATTGAGTACCCAGTCAGGAGAGGACCATACACTTCCATAACTCCCTATTTCCTTGCTGCAAGCACAAACACAACCTACTGACCCCACAGCCAAGCCAAGGGAAGCAGGTCCCCTCAGAAGGCATCGGCTCCCCAGACAGAGGAGCCTTTTACAAACACTGGACTAAGTTGTTTTAATGCATATGCTGAAGTACATCATGATACGGACTTTGTGAGTCAAATAAAATATGACAAATAGTTGATGGAAGTACAGATGTCAATTTTTCAACTAAACTAAGAACACTAGGAGAACAAACAAGTCTACTGTACATGCAAAGATGAACAGAGAACACAGCTTGGCGTGAGAGACTGCTACATGAATTCTAAATCAAACTAACAAACATTACTGACAGGATAATGACTAATACCCCATGTAAAGCAAAACACTTATGGACTTGGGAGATTTTGGTGTCTTGGACTGGATTCTCCCAACTCAGATGAGTTTGTTTTCACCAATTCTGGAATAACTCACTCAATTACCTTCTCAGAGTAAACTATATCCAAGATTTTGATTCCTTGACTAGAACCTGCTCTGCTGCTAAAACTAACACCAAGGCCTACCCAAATGGCTCGGTACAAATAAACTGGGGGAGGGTTGCATACATTACTTCCCAGATCTCTGGATAGACTTTTTTGGGGGAGGAGGGCACTGTTCCAATAGTTTCTTAAAATTACGGCAGCAGAACAGAGTGTGAAGCTGGGTGGCAAGGAGCTGCCAACACATCAAGCACTTGCAATGATTCATTAGTCCACACTTTAACGAGTTGTTCCTGGGTTGGAAACAAGGAGAGAAAGAAGGAACGAGACATCCAACCTGCCAGAGCTTGGCTGAGTGGTGCCCAGACCCCAGGTGCTGGGCAAGGGCATGGCAGAGGCAGAGTCACTCTGTCCTGGTCAGCACCCTGTCTCCAGTGGGAAAGGGCACAAACCCAGCTGCTCTCTGTGCTCTGCTCCCCTCCAGTACCCACAGTCACCAACTGAGGGATAGAGCAACCCCAGTTCAGCTGCTCTCTGTCTGGTTTGTCCATTAAACTGCCCAATCTTTTTGAGCCTCCCAGTACAATCTACCTCCACAGCTTCCCAAACAACCAAATCCATGTGTTAACTACCTGCTTAAGATTATAACTTTCCCTACAAGCCTGTATTATTTAATTTAATGTGTTTACTTTTATTTTAATCCAGGTAGGTATCTCGTGAAATGATAGAAAAGTGGTTTGCATCTTGAAGTCATATACATCAGCTGGTAGAAGAAAGAATAAACCAGGAGAACAGCCACTGGCAAGGGACCACTTTGATGGTTCAACATTTGTATTCAATCATCATCTAATATCTCTGCCTGTGCATTTTCTCTGAATGAAAACATTACCATAATTTCCTATTTATTGAACCCTAATCTCTGTCTGTTTTTCCTACTGAAGTTTTTTCCAGGCTTCCATCCTTCCCTTTCCCCTGAGAAAGGGTCTTTGAAAAGTTTTTATCAAATGTAATGTGTAATTTAGCCTGCTCCAGCTATTTCCAGATGGCCTCCAGAGTTGAAGTTATGCACTCACAATTTTACAATGGAGAAGAAATAAATGGAAGCAAGACAGAATTTCCAAAGCAAGAACCTTGCACGTACCTCAGGAATTACAATACTTCATTTCTTCTAATAAAATCACATGGAATTGGATCCAATTTAGAGATATCAAACTCCCAATGACCTCACCCTTGTCTCCAACCCAAACAGCTTTTTCATGGAAAGAGGGCCACAGCACATGCAGGTATTCAGACTGCTGGCACACCTTACTGGAATGTCTTGCCTGAAAATCCAGCCATTAACATATGGAAGAACTGGAGCAAGTGCTTCTATTTTTATCATACACCATCTCTTCTGAGATATAATGTTCTCTGCATTAAAGGTATTTGGCAAAAGACGAAAAAGAAAGAAAATTGTGAATTAGGATCAAGAATTACAGCACAGAGCTTAGTCTGGCCATCAGCATGATGGTACTGATTTCTGTATAGAATCCTCATTCAAGTCTTGTGCTGCACAGTACAAATATTCCCACAAGAGGAGCTCCTGAATAGCATTATCAGGCAGCTATTACAGGAGGACAGCCTGGAAAATGAGGAGACAAATATGTCTCCATGTTCCTCCAGATCTAAAACCAGAAGCATCAGTAAAAGAAATAGTCTGCTTTCATTACAACAGGTTTTGTCACTTCACCACAGGCATTACTTCCTCAGGATGTCACATCTTACCTGAGACCCTACACCTGTCCAAGGCCCTGCTGCCATCAATCTCTGGGCTGTAATAAACCACCACAATTACCCAAGGGGACAGAGCTGGGATCCAGAGCCTCAGGTTCCTGATTCTCAAGAAGGAAAGCTGAAAGCTGGTGACCAACAACACCACATTTCTCCAACAACACCTGCTCAGTGCTTTATCCCACTTACAAAGGAGGATCCTCAGAGGTACCTCCACGTGTACCTGCCCTGACCAAGCCCATCAAGAGCTCTCTCCAGGGCAGGACACGGAGCAGGGTTCTGCCAACAGCAAGGCAGTGGGTGTGCTAGGACTCCATCCCATCACGCTGACAGCTCTGCCTCATTGTTTCCCCCTGCAGCCATCTGCTTCTTGTGTCTTATTCTGAGATGGCAGAGCTGCTGTGAAGCAGCCCACCACCTCCCCTCATGCTCACACAGCACCTACCAGCAGCACGGGATGCTGCGTCCCGAGCAGGGACCCGAAGTGTTACAGTAGAATAAGTCACAACACATGGAACTAAAGCTGTTTACAGAACATGGTGTTGTTGGAGCTTCCCAGATATACTGCTGACAAAATAATATCACATTTCATCACAATTTCCCTGATGTGTGTCAACAGCAGAGGAGCCCTCTTCAACCAGTGCAGCTGAAAGCAACATGTATCAAAGCTGTAGGTCTATATTCAAAGTTGCTGAGGAGAAACAAGGTTTATATTCTGATTAATTGTTCAGGATGAAAATATGGGCTCTGACATAATGTAATAGCTATTTTGGCACAACTTTTGAGGAGCATGAGTAAGCAGCCTCTCCTAATTGATGTGCAGATCCTGGAGTGGGTAGTAACTGCATAATAGCTTCATGTTGTCTTCTGAAAGTTAACACAGATGTGAACCCTGTCAAACTAGTCCACAGTCACCAGCAGCAGCTACTCACAGGAAGAATTTAACCCCATTTCATCCTTGATCTACACTTTCTGTCTTCCATGGAAAATGGATTAACACAGGACAACTTGGCCATCACAGCCTCAGTCAACACAAATGGTTCCAGGCCTCCATGGTGGCAGGAGGACTCCAGCAGTCTATTAAAATCCCTAGGCTAAACAAGTTACCATCCAGCACCAGAGCACAGAGCAGCCAAGTGTGTGGTTAGAGCACAGCCAGCATGTTTTAAGACAGTTCAGCTTAGTCTGTAGTCAGAGGGGTTAGTGTTAACCTGCATTACGTGGTATTTGCTGTGAACCAGGACTTTGCACACAGATAACTCCTGCTGTAGAGCTGACAGCAGTAAATTATTACACAGAATTAACTCAACTATGCTTGAGCTGTAAGATGATTAGCTCGGTGAGCCTGTATTTTTGGGTCATGGTTCCTCTGGAGTAAGCATAAAGCTCAAGAAGAGAGCTCTGGCAGGTTAACAGACCACTGGCATATGCTTCTTGTTCATTTCAGAAATTCAATATGTCAAGAATCAGACACAAAGTCCTCAAACTGGACTCATTGCCACTGGTTCTAAGTGTGGTACGTGTCACACTTTTACTGGAATGCTGGTCTTAAGACAGCAAAATTCAACGGAATACAAAGAAACAACTACAGGCCAGCAACCATGCAACTTACACATGACTTTTACCATGTTTTTATAAGGTCAGCAACATGATTTTAAGTTCCATCCAACCCAGCATAACTGCAGGCTGCCACAGCAGGAGGAGTCTGGCCCACAGTCTGGTTCTCAATCCTCTCTTGGGTTGGGTCTTGTAACTGTGTGGCTATAGCACAAGTCAGTTCTGTCAGCAGATAGAAAACCTTTTCTTTTTGAACATGTGTGGTCCCTTCCCACTGAATCACTCAACCAACTCTCCTTACAGTCATTCAGCAGCCCAGATCCTTCTCAGGACTGGGCACAGACATACCTTTCAGAGATCAGGTGTAGCACAAAACCACACCCACGTAGTGCAGAGTCCTTCTGACACGCGTGAGGTGAACTTTTACCCCACATTACTGCCTTGGAAATCAAGCAGCTAAGTAAGTGATAAGAAGCTATTTTTTACCTTAAATCACTCAAATGATAGTGAAGACAAAGCCTCTGATTTCACATACCTAAGTTAGAGAGGAGATGGTTGGAAAACACTGAGGCTTCTGCATCTTCGCCACCAACATTTTCTGAAGCAGACAATGACAAAGAATTGGTAAAAATGCACTTTCATGTGAGAATGCATATTACAGGGCAAAAGCATGATAGACAGCACTGCTCTGCAAATGTTCATGTTCTGAACTGGATCTGTTACACAGTCTCTGGCTCCCAGACCAAAAAGAGATGTGTAATCAGCATTTTGTGCATGCAGTGTCCAGTATAAAAGGGGAAACCTGTGTTTTATCATTGCAGTCACCCAAAACTCTTGGGCAGCAGAAACTGGTGCAGTTTTTCAGGCTGTTTGAGGGCCTGTACCCTATAACCAAAGGCAAGTCAGCCTGTATGAACTGGTGTGATGCCAGCAGTCCAGCCCTGAAAAGCACAGGACGAACCAGCTGGCACATACTCCACACATCACAATAAACTGACACTTTCTGAGGAAAATTAAACACACCTGTACTCAGTGCTGGGAGTAGTTAAATAGTTCCCTTGTCAAAGGAGGTGGGGACTTTTCTTTATAACACTAATGGCTGTGGTAGGATGTAAAATACAGGCACAGCAGTGTGAAAAGCTCTACCAACTACATCACAAAGACCAGGCCAATTTCTGTAGAGCAACTCGGCTGCCTACAGGTGTAATTCTCCTTCATGTACCACCTTCTGCACCTCTCTCCAACAATAAACTCTGCAGAATATGCTGGAGCTGGGGTTCAGACTTCCATTAGAACAGAAAATGGGATCTTAATCTTTATACACCTCTCCAGCCCCTGCAAATACCTCACACCTTTTAGTAGTTGTACAGTCACAGCCATCCCATATCCAGATTTCAGAAAAAGCTGTGCAATAAAACCTCAGTGCAACAAAAACTCTGTGTTCAACATAACAAATACCAGCTCCACTACTAACTCCCAATTTAGTTCAGAACATCTCTTAACCTTGCAAGTGCAGAGGCAAGACTGTGCCTTTAACACACTTCTCATTAAGAACTCAGCTCCCTGTAAACTGCATATAATCAAATTTCTGCACTACCCTGTTTCGGTTTCTCATTACTGCATATCTTTAATGTTTTAATTCACATGACATTAGATTTGCTGCACTAAATGAGCACCTTCTGAACTCCAGAATAAAATGGAGGTTAATTACTAAACCAGATTTTTAAGTGAGAGTAAAACTCTATTAATGCCTAAAGCAATGCTAAACTTGACAACTTAATTGAAGTTAAGCATTGCAGAGTTGAACTGCCCCAACAGCTTTACTCAAGCTGCAGCTCACACATTAAGACCTCCCAGGATCCCACATTTTACACAGATGACAGGGGACAGGACTCCTGACCCCGAATCTTGTATTTCCAGTGAGCCACTCAAGTGGCATTTTGTGATGGCCTTGTAAGCAGATGTCCAGACCTCTCCCCCACCTGCTTCTCACCTGCCTCGCCCACACCACTGAGCCTTGGGATAAACATGGGGAGACAATGAAAAGCAGTGGGTAAAAAGAGCTCTCACTTCATGAATTACAGGTAGATGCAAGAACTGCTATCAAGATCTGCCAACATTGCCAACATTCAATTCTGTCACCAAAGCACTGAACAGCTAACCATGCCATAAGTATCCTGACTTATGCAGATATTGCTGCTCACTGTTAACCATCCACAGACACTCTAATCAACACAAGAAAAGCCCAAAAGGATTGCATAAATGCTAATACCATCTTCATCTAAAATCGTGAAGTAAGAAAGACCACTGAATCCACAGGGTCCCAGTTGCTTTGGAGCTTCTAGATGGCATTAAGAAATCTTACCTCTTCCCCAAAAAATGCTGCTTTGGGAAATCACCTGTAGCTTTCTGCTTATTTCTCAACAGTTACTGGAAATGCAAAAGGAACCAAGTCTGGAACAGTAAACATGGCTTATTTTCTATATGTGATGTTTTGTTGTTGCCAGTCAACTGCAATTATCCAAACATGTCAGAGCTGGAGAATACACAGAAATGAAGGCAGCCTCAGAAAACTGGAGTCTGAACATGGCCACCTTGATGGCTGACACCAAGTAAATCAAGTGAGATTGCTATGGCACTGTACTCTTGCTTGTTATTCACAGTGTCATTGAAGATTTTTATTTAATTGCTACACTGAATTTTATCATGGAAGACATCTCTGAAATAAACTTTTCCAGTAATTCCAATAAAATTTTCTTTATGCTAAAGAACATATTCTTTAAAATCTCCAATTTATTGGCCCTTGAAGCTGCCAAAAATAATCTGCATGAAACTGAAGCATAGTCCTACAGAGTCAAGAAAAGATCAGTCCCAGCTAAAGATCAGATGCTCAATTCCATGTGATATGTATTCAATGTAGCTTGGCCAAAGTGCATTGTATGCTGTCCTGATGAACAGAAACAGCTACAGGTTACAGAAAGCCACTTTGTGCACGGCTCACCAAGGAACCGATTCTAGAAATATCCCAGAGCAAGAAATGGCCAAAGTTCATGTTTACTATTTTGGAAGTCATTTCAACTTCAGCGTATGAATTCATAGCAGACAAGTTAGTGCTGGTGCATCAAAGAACAGCAACATTTTAGTCAACAGCCTAGTGGAATTATTATACATGTTAAAGAGTCCAGATAACATCACAAGTGATGAGCATCTGTCAAGTGCTCTGCACAAACAACACCAAGGCACAGCTCTGCAGCACTGGACACAACCTCTGCTCTGAGGCTGAACTGCTCATTAAATGCAAGGTTATGTTGTATGTGCTTTGCATCGATCCACAATGGGCAATGGCAGAGCTAAAAACTAAACTACGTCAAACAGGGCTGAATCAAGATGAGGAAGAAAACTTGCCAGCCCTTGAGCCACGACTGAAAGATGTAGAAGTTTTGCCCATCAGGTCTTAAGCTTGACCTGCACAATCCATTGTTTTTGGGGCAAAATCCAATAGTTTAGATAAGAAATGCAGCCCCTTGTTTTACTTCAAAGAGCAAAGCTGAGGGAGTGCAGCTTGGGGAGGAGATGTGCAGCCTCCTCCACAGTCCATCTTGTGTGCACTGCGACAAAGAAGTCAGGAAACAGGTTATGTAGAACTCAAAAAACAACCCAAAACACAAAAAAAAAAGCTCCACACCTTTTTTCACTGTGAGAGTCATCAGTACTGGAAGAAGTCATCCAGAGAAGTTGTGAAGTCTCTGTCTTTGGAGATACTCAAAACCCAGCATGACATGGGTCTGGGCAAGATGATCTGCAGAGGTGGCACCTCAGTGACTGTGAGTCTGTCTAGCCACTGGGAAAAGCTTCAGACTGCTGGAAATAACTGTATTCCAAACTTTCAGATGCTGTCCCTGCGACACCCAGCATCAGATATGACAACTTTGTGGCTGGCTTTGAGAACAACCCAGTTTTGGATCCAGAAAGCTGTGGTCATTTCAAGCTCCTTTTCCAGAGATGCCACACGAGCACTCCCTGTCACAGCAGGCAAACACACATGTGGGGGCTGAAGGAACTGTTTTGTGATATAAGCATGTGCAGATCTAAATACTCATCTCAAACATTATCATCAAGACATCAGAAACTAAATAGGCAGTTAAGTCATTCGGGGAAAAAAAGAGGACAGAAAATAAAAACCAGCTGATAGTGCTCATCCTCTGCTCAACAGACTATATACCAAAATTCAGTTAATTCTGCATCTCATGTTGAAAAGATTCTGAATTTATCTTTTTCTAGTGGGATTTTTCACTTTTCTAAGTAGTATTTCAGTGCAAGTGGAACATATTAAAATCACAGTGTCAGGCTGGAAAGTACATCAGATTTAGGATCTTGCCATATGCTGAACACTGTTCTCCCAGTCCAACAACATAGATCTGAGCTCAAACCATGAGCTGAAACTGAAGCACAAACAGTTCTGAGCAGCACAGCTCACATGCTTCAGGCTTGGTGCATCCCTCCTGTGTTTGTTATAGGCCTGGGGCTGCAACAAGATGAAACCTACCAGTACAGAACCAATTGAATTATTTAGGATTCTGAAATAAAGACTACACAGAAGTGTTGTGTTGAACAAAAGTCTGATTGAGGCAGATCTTTAAACATATGCTTAACTTCAGCTGGCATTTAAGTCTGATCTCTTTCAAAGAAGCCTCATCCTGAACACTGGATGCTTTCTTAGCTCGCAGCTCCCACTACACCAAGGATTTAAAGAACATTTAGGGAGGAGGACAGTCTATGCAGGCATTTGCTCAGGAGACACTATACATCATTTTAATATTTCAAATGCTTCTGCAACCTCAAACAAGCCCAAATTGTTTCTAAAATTCCAGCACGTCAGATACCTCTCTGAAGTTTAACTCAAATTCTCATCTTTTTCTAACAAGATGCCAGGAAACAGAAAAGAGCCTGTTCCCAAAAATTTCGATAAAATTCAGTTAAATTATCCAGATGGTTTTCATTCCACAGAAAATACTAAACCAGCAGTCTGCAAAGCATAGCGCTTTCTAAATACACAAAATAAAGAGAAAACAATGCACAAGTGGAAAGTGCAAATGCTGAGCCCATTATATTTTTGTTCCAGCAGAAATGCAGCACAATCAATACAATCTTGCAGTTCTAAAGGACCCAGCTTTCTGCTGCCAGGGGTGCTCTGCAGCTGTAAGCACCACCAAATAAACTGCACGCAGTTCAACCACTTCATTTTTCCTGTGCTACATGCAGAAAGGAGGAACTGCATTCCCACCCACTTAACCTCCAAAACTCAGCATTCCCTACAGCACAAGAAGCCAAAGAGCACCTGCTGAACAACCTATGTACTTTGAATGACTCTGCAAGCAGCCAAATTTAGCAAATTTGCTATTTTCTCCAAAGCACAGCCTGATTCTGCAGCTCTTAAATACAGGGAAAACTGTCTTAGATTAAATAGTGATTACAGATTTAGAATTTCAAGAGCTGTGAAAGTCCTTGCCACAGAAAATAAACCTACTGAGAAAAGATGAGGATAGATACTGCAATTTTCTGTGCTGTGCTATTTAATAAATATCAATGCAAAGGAATTAAATTACAGATAGAGAAACAAGCATCTATATAATTACACAACACCTGAAATCATTCAAATCCACCACCAGCAGAAACAAAAAACTGATCAGCATGACATGAGCCATGAAAAAAATCTCTCTGCAGTCAGAGATGGATATTCATCCCTTTTACACGGCATCTAACTAAAATGTTTCATAGCAACAGGGCAGGAGTTATCCCACAGCAGGAGATGGGACTGGTTATCACACAAACCAGCACCATCCTGCTGAGTACACCCCAAAAATGAGAGGAGAAAACAGGCCAGTGAGCAAACTCAGTACTTAAACTGAGTTTCTCAAACAGGAAGAAATCCCTGAAGTGTTTCTTCTTTAGATCACTAGCATGTTTTCTCAGGCAGGGCTGCTGGCTGGCCTCACCCCCAGCCCTGCTGAGCGCCGCAGCACAGCGACAGCGCAGCGATGCTCTCGCAGTCCTTGGGGAGAGTAGGACCCCGTGCCTTCCTAAAACAGCTCTTCAGGCTGCCAGGAAAAGCTCTGAGGATGGAAATGGTGGGTTCAGCAGCTGATAAAGCCACAATCAGGTGCCCCTGGTTGAAACTCACTGCAAGAGCCACCTTTTCTCAGCAGCTTCCTCTCACAGAGCTGGTGCCCAGCGTGCCTCTCAGCACAGCAGAGCAGCCTTCAGGAACACAAGATCACTGGACCTGTTCCTCTGCAGGTCTGTTTATAGACTTAAGAGTGCTGCAAGGTGAAAAAGCCAAATGATCCCCCAGTTTCAAAGAGCAAGTGCCTGTAGATCCCACCTGAAAACCAAAAACACACGCCCCAGACTGGGGCAAGCGACCACTGCAGGCACAGACAGGGAAACTTTGCCTTATGGACATCTTTGCACCCCAGCACAACTCTTACAAGTGCCTTCATTAGAAAGGCTAAGTGAGGGATAATTATGGCTCCTCCACAAAGGAGGACTGCTTTGGAAAGACAGCAATTACTGCCTGCTAGGAGGGATCTCTCCCAGAAAGCAGGAGGCTGCTGTAAGGTAGCGCAGCCAATTCCTTGGGAAATACCAAAAAAGCTGCAAGGAAGACCCCCTCCCCAGCTCTGAAAATGTCCAGCAGCAGCATCAGGCCCCTTCCAGACAACCCTGGTTTTGTTGTAGAGGCAGCTCCAGCACCTTTGAGAGCCTCATAACAGGCAGACCCATTTCACATTTTTCTACATTACTTGACACACTTGAAAAACACTGTCTTTGCTGGCCCACAGCATTTCCAGGGTTAACAGCCCCTACAGCACAGCTTTGTACAGTATCAAAAGTTGCATTAGCTGGGAACCAAATTATCACTTGCACAGTAGTTTTGCAATTAGATTGAAACTGTAAATTACGCAACCAGCTAAATTAAAAAACAAGTTTGTGATACAGACATAATCTTAATTCAGCTCCTGCCTTACTAACCTTACTCCCTTGTAACTTGTTTCTACACAGATTCAAGCTTCTTTTGCTGTACCACAAATGACTTCACATTCCTAAAAAATTAAGCACTCCTAAGAACTAACGTATGTTTGTCGTCACTCTTAATACCCACCTTTGCCTGAAGCTGCTTCACCAACACACAGCACTCCGAGAGGCCTTCTGGGCACCAGAGCCCACACCACCCTTCATCTTCCTTGCCTTCCTGCACCATTTCAGGGCTCCTTCCCTTCATCCAACTCCCTCTGCCCCAAAAATATCACCATTCTTACTTTGAGCAGGTCCCCATATGTCATGCTGTGACCTCAACTACAGAAATTTGAACTACTGCCTTTTAGATGGAGCAGAAAACCATCTAATTTCTGAGCACATCTTACTTGCTTCCTGGTAGAGTTGTTCCACTTTGTACCAGTGACTATTTTCTGGAGCAAAGTCAGA
This sequence comes from Pyrgilauda ruficollis, assembly GCF_017590135.1. Classification (NCBI taxonomy): domain Eukaryota; kingdom Metazoa; phylum Chordata; class Aves; order Passeriformes; family Passeridae; genus Pyrgilauda; species Pyrgilauda ruficollis. Next base: position 4,580,369 of record NW_024508101.1, read on the forward strand.
ACATCCATTGCAAATATTCTCTCCCTTGTGTTACACCAAGCCACTCCTGCCCCTACCAGGCTCAAACAACACTACAACGCAAAATGGAGTAGCTTCTGCAAAAAAAAGATGCCTCACAAAGTCCATGGTTTATGTTTGGGCACTCACAATACTGTGTCTTGAGTCACAGTCAGGACTGGAACTCAAAACTTCTATGTGCTGAGTGGACAAAGCTAGGGCAGGGGGACGTCACACTACCTGCTCTTCCTCATTTCTGTCAGAGCACACCTGCCCTGGGCACGTCACTCCAAGGAGGGTTTAGCAACAGCTCCCCTGGACCTGACACCCAGCTCAGCTCAGCTCAGCAGCCTCTCACAGCTTGCTCTGGCCAACTGAGCCATTCCCCAGCTCCAGGCCAGTGCTCACCAGCCTACTTTGAAGCCACCCCGAGTTCTTTAAGGAACCCAGACACCCACCTTGTGGGTTTTTTTTTAAATTCCACTAGGCAAGAGAACACATAAAAATGAGATGATGCAAGGCTAACCCGAAGCTCCCCTAATGAACACAGCCCCAAGTGTCCAACAGGATGTGACAGGTGGAGGGGCAGGCGAGCCCAGCCGAGATGAGGTCACGAAATGAGCACTTTGCACAGCACACTACTAATCTTAAATTCCAAACTCATTATGCACAAGCCTAACAAACAAAGGAGCAGCTTAGCAGATTTACAATGTACCTTCTCCAAGGGTGGAATAATTATTTATCTGATAGCAACCTTCGTGATACAACAGCAATAAATAAATAAATGATCCCAGTAACTCTTGTGAACTGTGCCTGTGGCTTCACTAGACAGACTGACAGCTGGAATGTGCATTTAGCTGGCTGAGCTTGGGCAGAGTTGTAAATATTTGCTACAAATAAAATAAAGCTTGCTAGACTGAGCAGAAACCCAAACAGTAGTTAATGGCATCCAGGGGACACACTTCAAGAGACCCACAGGCCCCTGAACTCCTTCCAGCCCCTAGGTTTTTTTTTCCCTTTGCTTTTCTCTAAGACCATTCCCTCCTGCATGTGTACACACATCAATACCATTCTGATTTCACTCTCTCAGGTTGCAACTTTTATCCAGACCGAAGTTTACACACATTATGGAAAGGGTTTGTATTCCTAATTTGGCTTTACAGCTGCATACTACCATGCAGTGACACATCCAGAAAAAGCATTTCCAAAGTCATGCTTTATACAAGTTTTCTCCTTTACTTAGATAAAAACCCAAAGAATCCTGAAAGGAAGTAGTACATGTGCACAAAACATGCTCAGCTAGGCTCTCCCACTCAGATCTCTCATATCCTTTTTCACTTCTATGGCATTATTCCGACCTCCCAGTTTGAAGCCCCAGAACCACATGTTCCCCTTGCCCATATTCCCAATTTCTCACCATCTGACAGATTCCTAAGTCTGCTCCCATCTTCTCACCCTGAAACAGTACCTCCAGCCCAAGTTTTCTAGCTGGCTGCTTCTCTTCCAGGAAGGATCACAGCAGTTCCTGTTTTATGTGTTTATATGTTACAACATGACAGCTGGCAGTAAGATTAGTAACAATCATTGATTGCTCCAGTCTCCATCCTGCAAAGCATCCTTCAGTTGGGACATTCTGGTTGTTCCCACTTACTGTTACTTTTCTCCCACCTCCAGACCCCAATTCCCCAGCCCTACTTGTTTCCCCCATTCCTCCAGCAGTTTGTGCTGTCACATATTTGCAAAGAAAAGAGACAGCATCTCAGCACTTGGGTTACAGGCAAGCTTTAACAATATACTGTTATCATCACATTAAAACTGGCAAGATTCCAGCACCTAAATATCTCACAGATTATCATCATCTTTCCAGGAACCCAAAATACCAATATTCACCCGGATTTTCTCAGAATTCACCCCAAATAAATTCTTTAATGTAACAGTAGGCCAAACCAGGCACATAATCCTTGCACACAGAGATTGCTTTTGTAGGTTTAAACAGACACAGACATCCTTCCAACTCTCCAAAACTTGCGCTCTCTTCAGAAGCAGCCTCACAGGGTGGTCTGAGAAGACCAGCCCCCCAACATGTTCTCCCCAGCCACACCAGCCCAAACAGCAGGTTCAGGAGGGTTCATACCCATTTTGTGCCAGAAGAGCAGCACAAAGGAAGGTGCAACGTACCTGTGAATCTAGATCAGTGTTTTTTGGGGAGCAGTTGAGGAGGATGAATCCAGGTCTTCCCAGAGGTGGCAGCTGCAGCATTGTCCCCAATGCAACTGTTTCCCTGAGCTGTAATATCCCTATGAAATACCAACTGCAGGACTGGGCTCCAGCCACCTGACACTGCACCTGAGGTGCTCTAGAGTAAGAGAAGAAGGGTCTGAAAAAAAGGCACTTGTTTGTTCTTGATGCTCATTTCGGCATGGAACACAGAATTCACAAACCCCACATCTGCAAATGTATGTCTGCCTGCATTGTAAAGGAATAATCTTCATGGGAACTGATTTAAAAAAAAAACTTGTTTACGGTTAGAGGCTGCTAATTACAACATTAAAATACTAGCCCGAACCCCACATTACACTTGCATTCTGTTTTACATAGCAGTACACGTAACAATCATCACAGCAAGCTGCTCTGTTGGCTCATGCTGGAAGAAGTAATTATATATCACAGCAACACAACTTTGCCCTTCAACCTGCCAGTCCAGTCCATGCAGCAGCTGCGAGCAGCAGGTCAGGGTGGGGGGAGCCTACAGAGTGTTTCTACATAATCACTTACCACTGAAGGAAAAAAAGCTAAAAACCACCAGCCCCTGGCTTGCATGCTTGGCAGAAAGCTGCTAACACAAACATTACAGCAGGCCTTGCAGCAGGGATGTTACCAGAAAAAGTGAGCTCGATCCAAGGGGACTATCAGAGTTGAAGTATTAGCTGAGAGTTGTAGTGCAAGCCCTCCTTAGCAATTGTCACCTTTTTTGTGCCTGTACCAATGATACCCACCCTATCCTGTCTCACTTGGGACACTACTGTGGCCTCTCTGAAACACCTATTCTCAGGTGAAGCCCACAGGCAGCAGTGACTAAGGCCTGTGCAAGTCACAAGCTGAATTTCTGGGTAAAGACACTGAGACAGAGCCTTTCAAAAGGCACCCAAAACTGTTAGTGCTCACCCACAGCAAGCAGAGCCTTGGGGTGCCTAACACTGAAAACTGCACTTAACTTCTGCTCCAGATGGACTGGAGAACAGGATGACCTCTTCCAAGACTTTGGCTCCAGTGAACCTGAATATTTCAATCTTGACACTCAAAGCAGCATCAGGTTTTTCACAGCTGTTGCAGATAAAGGAGTGGCATAGTTATATTGTGAATATGCAATAAAATTCATTTTCCTTTGATGGGTTTTTTTTTCACCAGTATGAAATGAAGTGTATAACTACACACAAACCATTAGTTGTACTGTTACTGTTTAACTAGAGATTATAAAAAAATAAATCATCACAGTTCTTGTATAATATGATAGTGATGCAACAGTTAACTGTCCAGCAAAATCTGCCATGCCAGGCTGCTTAATCATGTTGTCTTTGTTCCAGCAAAAAATTATATTAAAAGACAGTTAATTTTTCCAAGCAAAAACGTTACAGCCTGTGTATTTCAAAAACTTTTTGAATCCAAAATAGAACGAGACAGACAATAATGGCCAAGAGCCTGACCAGCTTAATGGAAGTTGGACTCTCATTTTGTTCCCAACACTGAAACAGCAGATTGTTCACAGAACACAATTAACAGCCAACACACAATTTCAACTTTTTTTAGCAGAAAAGTAAACAGAAAATTACTCCTTCTGTTTCATTTTCTAAGTCTTAAAGCATGTTGTTTTTAAAAGCAAACACAGAAACAGGACAGTATCGTTAAGTGTCAGAACAGGTTTCTCCTGTGCCCTCATTTTTAAGCAGCTGTACTGATTTTTTCCCAATCAACTTTTAATCAAGAGAACATGTTTAAGAGGCTGAATTTGCTTGCAAAATAGTGCATCTGCAAGTCTCTTCTGCTCTCAGTTTTCTCCTAGATCCTGACCAGGCTGTACAGCAGGAATTAGTCATGCTGCCCACCACCGTGCTGGGAAGGACCTCTGATACATTGCCCTAAGTGCCAAATAAAAACATACACAGTGCACAAGAGGCTCTGCAATTACTTGTTAATGACAGTGGACAGATTCACAGCAGCGCCACAAATTCTATACCAGAAGCTTGTGAAATGACCTCCACTCTACGTGGGGAAATGAGCAGTACCAGGGGCAGCCCAGCTCTCCATCAGCAGGGCTGCACAGGCTTATCTTCAGCCTTTTAAGAGACAGAAATATATTGATTCAAATGATCACCTGGAATCTGCAAATCAACAGCAGCCAGCTAGGGAAGTTTCCTGCTTACCAGAAAAGTATGGATTTCTTTCAAGCAGAATGCATATGAACTTGTACACAACTAATGCAGCCAGCAGTCTGGTAAATAAAAAGCAAACACATGTGCTTGCTAAAAGATGCACAGTCAGTGCAGCCAGCTCAACCTCAAAATATCTGTGCCCTCTCTGATCAGCTTGGCAGCCACACAAAACCCTCCCGAGGAAAGCAGGCCAGGGAAGCAAAAAGGTGACGCTCAATAGTTCGTATCAAAGCAAATGCTGAACTGAATTTCATGGGCTATTTCTGTTTCCTTGCTAAATAGCAAAGGCCTACTGCAAATAACAGAGTGAGAGTTTTGCAGGAGAGAAAAGGTCACCCAGGATCTCTCACCATGGCAAATGCTGTGCTACAGACAGGGAGCAGCACCAGCTCCCTGCGTAAAGAAATATACGGAAATACCACTTATTGTCTCCACATGTTTATACAACAGGCACTCCAACAGCAGCCTTTCCTTTTAAGACTGTTTTCAAAAATAAAAAAGTACAAAAAGCTGTGGTGAGGGTTTCCTTCCCAGTGCAGTGAATTTGAGGTGCAGAATAAACATGGAATTATTGACTCAGTCACAAAAATGTTACCGGAGAGATTTCAGAGACATACTTCTGGCTTAGCTCTACTCCCACTGACGTTGGTTCAGACTTCTACCACTGATTTCAGGCAGTGCTGGCCTACGTAGCACTTCCAGCTCAGCTATTATTACCTTTTAGTTTAAAATATGTAATGTTCCTCTGTAACAGACGGAAAAATATTTCAGGAACTTTTTAAATCTGTTCCTCCGAGATACATTTTGATTTTTTTTTTAATCACACTGAGACACGGTTCCTGGATGCAAGAACATGTGACCTGTTCTAAATAAAGGATATTTTCCACTTCTTGCACAACTGGAACAGATATAAGCAGTAGCTTGAACAAACTGCATTGCAGAACCCAACCAGAATATAAAACACTTGAACAAGATCCATAAATAGCAGTAATATGAAAATACTACCTCCAATAAGGCACAAACTCAATGTTAAGCCTAATGTAATCAAGTTCAAATTCAATCACGCTGCAAAGTTCATTTACAAAATTAAATTTGATCATCTGCAGGCTAAGGCACTAGGGCACTTCAGAAGAGTCCTCTTTGGCTCCAGAGTAAGCACGCATTTCAAAAACGTGTGTCTATTGACAAAATTAATATTTCTTCAACAATCATTGTGTATTAAAAGGGAAGCTTTAACTACATCAAAACTTCAGCATTGAGCAGTAAGAGGAAAAAACCAAAAAGGAAAGCTTTACAGAGGATCCTAACTGGAAGGAGATGAGGCACCAGCTGATATGAGTAAAATATTGATGGTTTGCACAAAGGAAAAGGTTTTTGGACAGCAGGAATGAAGAGAATTTTATAAAGACATCGCTGCTTTAATAATGACAAACTCTACATCCCAATGTTATTGCTCATAAAACAAAAATAAGCCTCCTAAGAAACTATCATGCAAATTAAATGCATTTCCTAATATTTTCTTCCACTAAAAATGCTTCAGTAACTGCATCATTCAGGTGCTTTTTAACCAGTCTGAAAATATAGGCAACAGAAAAGGGCACAAATAGCAGTAATTTATCTGCAAGCTTTATTAAGAGCAGTAAATTACAACAGCTGACAATAATTTGCGGTGCTTGCCATGTCACACAGACCATCCAAATGGAAACACATTGCAGACAACAAAAAAATATTGAGAAAATCAACTTAATATAGAAAATTTTGCTGCATTTGCCACACCTGGGTTGGTTCAGAGTGCCCTGTGCAATGGCAGGCTGTACAGCCTTTACCTCCAATACCAGTTTGGCATCCAAAACATTGCCAAATGATTTAAAGTGTCCACACTGGAGATGTAACTCAATCCTCCAGTGCCCTGCTGACTGCGTGCAGACACGTCAGGACCTGTGTTTACTTTTGGTAATAAAACTCCATCGATTTCACTGCACACTGCTTGTACCAGGAAACAAATCTTATTTGCTTGCTCATTACATAAACACATGCATATTTAAGTGTATGTACTTGTAGATTAAGACTATTATACTTTGTGAATATGGTAGGAGAGGAATAAAATATGAATATGAGGGGGGAAAAATAGATCTCATTGTCTTACTGGGTAGCCTGAAAGCCCATTTTCCTCCCACAGAGAAAAATTACTCTGGAGAAACCAAATCAACTGGAACATCATCTCAGTTTTCAAAGACATTTGACCATGGCAAATTCCAGAGATCTCATGAATGTAGGTATGACTTTGCCCAAGGATCCAACTTCTTATGAGTTGGGAGGGTTTGGGAAGCATGGGTTTGACCGATCTATCTCAGCCCCATGTATCCTCTCCACCCCCTGTGATTAAAGCTTTTGCTGGGCTTACATTTTAACTTGGCCTCTAGCAGTCAATTGTGGCTTGGCCTAAGCTAGTACAGTATTTACTGCAAAAAGCTTTTATTATTGGACCCCTTGTGGCTTTGGATTGCAGACTTGAATTATGAAACAGGGATGGAGTAACTGTGAGGGCACGCTGGAGAGGAGAAATCTTCAGCTGGATGTGACATATTGGAAAACAAGAAATCTGTGAGCAAATAGGAGGGTTTCATGGAGAGAAGGACAGCAGTATCAGCAGGGCTGAGTTAAACTGGTCAACAAAACTGTTTCTTCTTGGTTCAGAGCACTGACATTCTTACCTATTTCTGAGCAGGATTGAATTTTCTCTGTACTCACAATTTCAGCTGCTATGAGTAAGCCAAGGATGCTTCTCAATTCTTATGGTTAAAAAGATCAGAGAAAGCCCTGAATGTTGCTAGGAAATCAGCAGTTCTCACCAGGGAAAAGAGCAGATTGCTGTTTAGACTCAGCTTCTCACATCAGCTCTGGTTTGCCTGCTCCCCAGGCACACTTCTGTGGAGAGGGTAAGAAAGCAATTCCCATGGCCACAGTCCCACAACTACACCACGCTGACCTGCTGCTACTCCGCTCACTGCTATGCAATTACTCCTGATTTACATCCACAGGAGAAAGCAGCAGGGTGCTGCTGATACCCTCGATAATCATCAGTCAGACTGGTTCCAGGCCTGAGCAAAGCTGAAGGACTACAGAAGTCCTCTGAGATATGATCATGAAACAAACAGGTTTGGGAGCAACTTCTGCCTCCTGTTATCGTCAAGTTTTATCAGCCTGGCTCCAGGGACAGGTTTATATGGACCTGGCAGGGCCCCTGGCTCCTTTGCATCTTCATCTCCCACAATAGCAGGAAGACAGCTGAGACTCTCTCTCGAGGTACGAGCTGTACGTGAGCTGGGCAGGCTCCACACTGAGGTTAACATGTCAGCTCACTATCTGCCAGAAAAACCATGGATTGCTATTCCACCCTCGGGGCTGCCTCTTCTCACACACATAGCTACATGTGGAGGGACACGAGGCAGACTGGGACGAGTTGGTCACTGCTCCAAAAAGCTGTCCTGGAAACATCAGGGCAGATGCTGGTCCTGGAGGCACCTCCAGGATGTCAGGATGACAGACCTCTTTAAACCCAAACAGTGGGCAGTGCTGTCTCTGCAGGAATATCAGGTAAGGATGAACTGGGGAAATTCACTCCAGGGAAGTTTGAAGTGATAACATTTAGAAGACAGTAAAATACTCCAGTGCTTCATTAGAGAGTTTATTCACTCTTCCCTGAGAGAGGTGAACAACGCAAGGCTGCATTTGGGTCCCAAAGCACCAAGTCACAGGAATCAAAAGCAGTTGCAGCATCTGTGCAATGTCAAATGCAGACCAGCCACCTAAGCTCCAGTGCAGACCTGCTATCCATGCTCACACCAGGCAAGCACAAACTGCTGACTACAGAGAGGACAGCCACAAAGGGACAACTCCTGCACACCAGTCAGGACACACAGCTGGTACAAACAGGGCTACTGGGCCACAGCACAGCAGCCACGACTGCTGCACTCCACTGGCAACACAAGCACTAAACCCGAAGCCCTGTGTGTCTCTCAGCTGCCTCCATCACAGCTGGAACCCATCAGTGCTGGTGAACCCCATCTGCTCTGCACATTAGCCTGGCTCTCAGATAATTACCTGGGTAATGGCAATTTCCCTGCATAACCCTAGGGAGCAAAGGACTTCTGCCAACTTCAGTTTGGTTGGATGGCCTGTCTGCACATCACCATTTCTGAGCCAGACCAGGGGCAGGGTGTGAGGCAGGGCTGCTGTGAAGACAGGCCGCAGGAGGTGGCCCCACTTCTGTCAGCCCTTGTGACAGCAACAGAATTTTTAACACCTCTTAGTACAAATCTTCAGTGTTTCTGAAACATTGTGAAAATGATCAAAAAAGTCATTTATTTACTTTGAAGTTTGTCTGACAGGCTGTACAATTCAAACTCATTCTAGCACCTTATTTTTTTTTAACATTTACATTCTTATTTATTTTTCCACTACACACAGATGTACGAAGAGCAGTGTTCAAAACTAAAATGTGAATACAGAGACAGGCTAGCAACAGACCTGATTACAAACGCGGCACACTCACAGCAATGACCTTATATTCAGCAGAGTGCTGCCAAGGGGAGTGTTGAGGTGAAATGGAGGGTTTCTTGAGTGAAAAAACAGAGGGAGAAACGTGCCATAGCTGGCAATGAGGATGCTCAAGGCGCGGGAGAGCACTTTCTTTTTCCAGCACCAGGACGGACAACGGGTCGCCAACAGCCCTCAAGGGAGGGAAACACACACAGACCGCCTTATTTCCCTCTACAGAGCGTATCTACGCGATGCAGCCGCTCCAGATAAGCAAGCATAGTCTATTTCAGGGAAGAACCACTCTAGGAAGAAAGTGACCTACCTAGCAAAAGTTTTCAGTCCCCAAGCAAGTAACAAACCCGCTCTGAGGCTCAAAAAAAAAACATACACACAAAAGAAACAAACAAACAACCAAAAGCCAAACAATCACGAACAACCTCAGATGCTACAAGACCTTGCAGCTACCAGACCCTCCGCAGCTCCGCGCTCGGAGCGGCTCTCGGCCGCGGCGCTCACCGGGGCAGGCGCGGCCTCGGCCTCGCCCCCGCTCCCGGCGGGGCTGCCCCGGGTGACAGCCGGGCCCGCACGGCCAACAATGCCCTTTACATAACGCGGGCCCGGCCCGCCCTCCGCCAACAACGCCGCTATTATGGCACGGGGCGCTCGGCGGCCGCCCCGCTGCGCAGCGCCGGCCGCGGGGATGCTCCGCGCCCGGCCGCGACCCGCGCCCCACCTGCTCTTGAGGGGCTGGCTCTTCAGCTCGTAGTACGTCTTGGGCTCCTCGTGGAACTCCTCGCCCACCTCGAAGTCCGGCACGATCCCCGACTCCGCCTGCATCGTCGCCGCGGCCGCTGCGAGAGGGAGAGACGGGAGGTTACGGCTGCGGCGCCGAGCGAGCCCCGCCGCGCCGCCCGCCCCGCTCCGCTCCGCTCCGCGCCGCTGGCTCGGCTCGCACACAGCGCCGCCCGCCCCGCCTGGGACTTGTAGTCCGCCCCGGGGCCGGCCCGGCCGCCTCCGCCCGCCGCGCACTACAAGTCCCGCCGCGCCGCGCCGGGAGGGCAGGGCCGGGCCGGGCCGGCGCTGTCAGCCGGGGAGCGGGGCCGCCCGCCCCGTCCATCCCGCCCCATTGCCAGCCCATTCCCGGCCCGGCCCGGCCGTGCGCGCCACCTGCCGCCCCCTCCCTGCGCCGCCCCGCCCGCGCCGTGACGTCACGCGGCTCTGACGGCACAGGTGCCGCGCGTGACGTCACGCTGCCCGCAGCCCCTCAGCAGCGGCGGCCGGGCCTGCGGCCTCCGCAAAGCGCTGCGGGTGTCCCTAAAACCGCAGAATCGGGGGGTGGTTTGGGCTGGAGGGGACCTCAAAGCACATCCCTGCCGTGGCAGGGACACCTCCCACTGTCCCAGGCTGCTCCAAGCCCCGTTCAGGCTGGCCTGGGACAGTGTCAGGGACGTGGCAGCCACAGCTTGTCTGTGCCAGCGCCTCCCCGCCCTCACAGGGAACAGTGTCCTCCTCATATACAATCTAAACCTGCTCTCTCTCCGTTTGGATCCATTCTCCCTCGTCCTGTCACTACAGGCTCTTGTAAGAAGTCCCTCTGTGTCTTTCTGTGGGCTCCCTTCAGGTACTGGAAGGGACCAGCACAAAGGGCTCTCCATCCCCCCTTGGGAACATCAGCACAGGCAGCAGCTGTCCCGCTGCAAACAACATCCCTGCACTGCTGCAGAGCCAGGAATCAGCCCTGCCAGGGACTCGGGTTCAGTCAGAACCCAGGAGTTCAAAGCCAGTGATGGGCTTGAATGCCCACGGCAGAGATCAAGTGGTGACAGAGCGTGGGACATTTATTGTAACTTACTTTGACGGGTACAAAAGCAATGAGCATTTGCATGCCAGGACTTTGCACTTCTCCAATTAAGTTCCCAGCACAAGAATTGACAGCTCTAAGTGGCTTCCTTTGAACTTTATCTGTTTTTATAAAGAGTCCAAAGCTCATCAACATGGCAAAGAAAGGTTCATTAAAATGGAATATTCAAAGCCAGCTGGTTTCAGTTATTTCCAGCAGAAATGTTTTAATGCCATCTCATCTTCCAGTTTGGCTCCTGGCACGTTTGGGACACTAAAAGCAGATAATCTCAGAATATGGAGGCGGGAAGAGGCTCTGCCACCCACCATCATCCCCACACAGGTGCCAGTCCCAGGGGGAGACAAGGAGGGAGGGCTGGGTGGGAGGGTGGCAAGGAGGTCTCAGCATGGGAGGATTTGAGTGGTGTCAGGGATCAGAGATGTCCTGTGCCTGCTCAGCCCCTGTGGGTGATGGTGTTGGTCCTTCCTGGGGTTCAAAGACCCTGGAGGTGGAGGGTCCCATTCAGAACTTGTTAACTGATCCTGTTTGGCCTTCGCTGTTTTCCTCAGTTTGGGGGTTGGTGCTGCAGGAAGATGGATTTCAGGAATGGGGCTCTGTCCCTGTGCTCACGGGGGGCCTTCTACCAGCACTGACTGACTCAGGACACCTCTAATCTCCCCTTACAACACAGAGGGCAAGAAACCTTGCCCAGCTCTGTCCTGTCCCCTTACCTGCTTGACATTAGGATGGCAGGGAACCCCCTCAGCACAGAAATTCCATAGAGAATTTCATTCACGGCATTTTCCCCGAGTTTTGACCTCACTTAATGAAGTCATAGCACAACTCAGAGGCCTGGGACATTTGAGGATGCTGTTGATAACTGATGCCTAATAATTCTGGTGCCATCATATCACAGCTAAAATCACACCACTCGTGTTGTGCCAGTGGAACACCAGTGACTCTAACACACCAGATAAAACAGAAAAAGTGTCTTTTCCACACATCCTTTTCCTCCATCACAACTGCCAAAGCTGCTCAGTGCTGCACCATGGACTGCTCACACCTGGCAGCCAGGACTCCTGCTCATTTCAGGCAATGTGAGGATTTGATAAAATAAACCCAAGAATTTTAGCTTGCTTCAGAAATTTAAGTCTCAGATTATTATGCAGCTGCCAAACTCCAAGCAATGACTTAATAGCAAGTGTAATTACTTTAATGAATCAGATACAACAAATTGGATAATGCCCTGAAGAATGTTCTTTTGAGCCCACATTGGCAGATGGCTGGGATGGCTCGACAGAGGAGTAGGCTTGCTAACAGTGCTTTGGGGATAAAAAAAAAAAAGACAACCAACAAACAATTAAAAACAACTTAGAATAAACCCACTGCTAAGCTACATTTACAGCCTGAGCCTCTGTGGGTTAGGGGGTGTTGCTGAGGAGCTGTTTTCACAAGTGAGGAATCACTCTATGATTTGATGAAGGCAGTAAACAGCAGGACTCATCTCTTTGCAATGATTTTGCTTCTATTTTTCCAGGTGTAAAAATGAGATAGTCTCTTCTGCTGTTCAAAATGTACAGCTTATGAGCCTTCAACTCTGCTTTAATTATAGCACTAGTTCTAAAGAGCAAAGATCTCTTATGCAAATACATATCCCAGGCAATGCTGCTTCACTTGAGTTACCACAGCTTCAGCAGGAGCAGTGCGTGCAGCTCCCAGGGAGAAAGGAATCTGGTTTACTTCTCATCAGACCATGAATCTTTTGTTTCTGTCTTGCAACCTCTGTGCAATGTAAGGTTTTATCTGGTGTTCAGATCAAGGCAATTTCTCATTGCACCTGGGCTAGCTGGGACCTTGACACTGCTTTGCTGAGTCATACAAAGTGTTCTATTCATAATAGATGTCATCCGTGTTTATAATATCATTTTAGAGTTCATCTTTCAGGGTGAAAGAACAATACTTCCACTGTGCCTAAGCAGGATACTAATTCATAAGCATGCCCCAAAACAAAAATGGTGCTTTAAAAATGAACTTTATTATGCCAATATTGCAGTTAAATTGCTATAAAGAAAATTAAATTAACCCCAAAATACATATCAGGTAAAATTTAAGATGAAGGGACTATTGTGTTGCTGCAAGGTTCAGATTTCTGTAGTTACTCTCTATAGCTGGAATTCTGTACGGCTCTGTCAATTGTGTTCCAGTTATGAATGTCAGACTGCTTTAGGGAGGTGAGCAAGAACAATTATTCAGTTTAGCAGAGTGAAAAACAAAACACGGAAGGGTCGTTTGTCAAACATCAAATCAGTGGCAGAAAATGAACTTCAGTGTAGTGTTCACATCATGGGCATAACCCTACTAAGACTCTTACTAGGAAGTATTTCTGTACAATTGTCACTCCAAAAAGGACAATGGCCTAGAAGCAAGTCCCAAACACTCTCTAGGAGGTAAAGTCAGGTTTCAAAAGGGATACCCTTGTATTCAGATTTAGGGCTCACAGGGAATGCTCAGCTTGGTTTTTCTATTGCTTGAAAGCAAGTCCTTTCCAGAGCTGGGAATTAATCCAGCAATAAAGGCAGTCTCAGTGTTTATGTGACACTTCTGTCTCATTTTTCACCCAAACTGACACAACCCACTCAAAAGCCATGAGCACTTGTGTCTGGGCTCCCCAGTGCCATGTAGACACTGGGTCAGCATTGTTCAGTTATTTTTCAAATGATGGGTCTGATTTTGCTAAAGCCATTAAAATCTGTTCAGCTTATTGGGCAAATTCTCCTTTTCAGAGTGGATTCTCTGAGAAAGCAGCACAAAGGTTCAGAAGACTGAAGGACTTTGGTTGTGCAGCTCCTGAGAAAGATTTATCAGGAGACACAGCTCTTCCTCATTCTGAGCCAATATTTCCTGTGATTTCAGCAATGCTTTTCAGATACCATGGGGTACAACATTTAATGTGCAGCAAGCACATTGAGCAGAGCTGCTGCTTTTCCTCCCATTACTCTTTACAATTCCCTTATTTGTAATAGTCTCACTTGTAATTCTCATCATTTATATTTTTCTTCTTCTTCTGGCCTACAAGTACCATTTAAAATGATTCTCCCATCAGTAATGTTACTCCAGTCACAGTCTGGGGATCTCTAGTTGACAGCAGGGAGCAACAACATAGATTGATATCTCTATAAGTAGGCAAAAAATTGACACACAACTCAGCAGAGTTCCCAGTTTGCAAGAATTCCCCCGCACCAACTATTTGTGCATTCATGTGAAGAGGAAAGGAAGCAGTCAATGCTGCTATTCAAAATAAAAAATAAGCAGACATGTGATTTAATTTTGAAGAAAGTTCCCAGACTTTTGCATTCATACTCTGCATTGTACACTGTGAAATTCATGAAGAGAATGCAATTTACCCCTGCAGACTAAAAGACAAGAAGTGGTTATCGTTCTTTATCTCCCTACAAGGCAGAAGACTTGGTAAAAGCTTTCAGTATTGAGTATGAAAGAAAGGGAGCATTTAAGTGAGAGCTTCCAGTAGCCATGGAGAGATTCTGTAGAGTCTCACAGGAACATCCCTGTCCCATTTCTTTGCTCCACCAAGCACATATAATGCCAGTCAAAATCTCCCATCTCCAATCTCTTTTTTCTTGTCCCAGTTCCTTTTTCTCCAGCCACACTGGGGACCCCCAGCCTGTCACCCATCTCTTTCCTTCCCCAGCTGCCATCCCATCTCTTTGCCCAGGCAAGATACATTTTCCCTCTTTTGGACTTCAGCTCCCTCCACCTCCCAGCGGTACCCACACACTTTTATTTAATCACAGTTTCTGCCCACCCTGAGTGCTGTTTGAGATTTTTCTCCATTAAGGTGCAGTTTTCACTCTTTGTGCTTTCAAATCAAGGGTTTCCTTTTCCTCACTCAGGGAAAGAAACCAAACAATCTCCTCTCAGCTCCCTACAGACAGGACCTCAGAAATGTAACAGACAGGAAATCCTGCTTCCATTTAGGGTGGAAAATGCCTGAGAGGGATGAAACTCATGGACATTTAACTGCTGCTTTGCTGTGCATATACCAGGTAGAGTTTTACAAAGAATTATCCTTTAGCCTGACTGTCACAAGAGCGGGACATGACATATCTCTGACATAAGTGAAAACCAGCAGACAGCGAGATAATTTTTCCAAGTTTTGTAAGTTTTCAGGCAGGGCTTTGCTAGACAGCCAGAAACAACCAGATGTTTTGAGAAGGAATCCAAAAAATCATTTTATGAGGGAGAACAACAGGGCAGCTACCCCACATCTCAGCAGGACAGCCTTGCTCTCCACAGCCTGCCCCACACAAGATGCTATTGCCAGGTCTAATAATTCCCCTGCAAAGTTTGCATTTGCTTCTCTTAGAAAAAAGTTTGGAGCTCTCACATTGAAAATGGGCCCCCTTGTTACATGAATACACCAGAAGAAATAAGTAGAGTTCATATTTTAAAATATAGTTTCTAAGAATGTGTCATCATTTTGGAACAAAGTCTGAAACCCTGTCAGTCCCAGGGTGGTTTTATCAGCAGAACTGAAGGAGATTAATTTTGCAGCTGGGGCTCCCGAATGAATTATGTTACTCTAATGAATCATTCACTAATTCCTAGTCCTCCCTTTCTTCATCTCTGCCATATTTGGATAGGTAACAGAAGAATTCAAGGGGGAATTGGACAATCTCTCTTGTTCAATATCCTTGTTTTGATTTTCACATGTTCCTCTTTCCAGATGCTAACTCATGACACTGGTTAGCAACAGCAGTGGTGGCACAAACAGAAGCTGGAAGAGCAATGTCATTCTGACTTGGCTTTAGGGGGAAAAAAAACCAAAAAACACCCTAGACTGGGATTAAGTAATTCCCTTTGGTTCTTCATCAAAAGAATTGCCTTCATGATTTCCACGCCAGAGACTGAGCCTGGTGCTCGAGGCAGATGTTCCTGGGTTCAAACAGAGGGTGTGGGGGGGTCACAGCTGCCTCTGCAGGGACAAATGGTCAGCCCTGCATGGTTTGGGGAGGTATTCAGGGACAGGACTTGCAGGATGGAGAGGACAGTCTGGGGACTCCTGCCTTCAGTCCCTGACCTGGAGAGCAGGATCTGACAGGCTCTGAACTGGGCTTCCAGCCAGTAACACCCAGTCAGCTCGGAAGTGGTGACAGTGCTTTTGCAAGGGGAGAAGCAGGGAGTTGGCCTTTTCTTTGAGTGAAAGCTGAGGTTCTCCTGAGCTAGAACAGCTGTAGAGCTACTGCCTAGAGAATGACAAATCCAAGGCCAAGAACAGGGTCAGAAGAGCTGGCAGGCTGTGTGTCATCAGCTACTCCTGGGGACCAGAGAGTTTTTTTCTCCAGTGGGAAATCATTTGGGTCTTGCTTCTCAAGGCTGAGCTCTTGTGGGCAGGGAAGGCAGGGGCAGAAGCAGCCAGAGCTGGACCCCAGCAAGTATCACAGACTGGCACTTGGACACAGCCATGGACAGGCTGGCAACAAGGGCTGGAAACTCAGTAAACCTCTGGGGAATAAAGTTTGTGAGGCCAAACCTCATCTGGCCAACAGGCATTGCAAATCCAGTTAATTAAACTGGTGCAAAGGCCAGAGCAGACGTAGATAAACCAGGTTAAACTCTCACTTATGCTGATTTAATGTAATTCAGTACAGCATCAGTGGTAGTTAAACTGATTAGAGAGTTAACTGGTTTAAATACATTTGCCCTAAGTACTGGCACTGGTTTAACTGGACTGCTTTAAAGTGAAAAGCAAACTGTAGACCTCTGCCAATTTTCCCTGTTGTATTTAAACCAGTACAACCTGTAGAGACATGTGAGAAACTGCTTTTAACCAGGAGCAAAGAGCACTGAGAGCAGGGGACTTGGCCTAGCAGCCCTGGTCTTTGGGGCCTTATTCTCCTCAGCTTTCCTGAGAAATGGAGCCATCTTCACATCAACAACACTCAGGTCTAAATTTGCTTCCCAAAAATCCTATTATAAAAAGGTGGGACTAAAATCACAGCCTGTTTTTAAAATACACAATCTCATCAATTTAGAGGGAAGGTGTTTGTTTCCTTTGCCACTCTCTAATAATAGTTTTGAATGGGAAAAGTAAAGATTTTTCAGTGAAAACTTTCTCAGGCTTTCTGTTTCTATACAATCCCAAGAATGATTCCTACGCTTTATGAGTCTTTTGAGATATTTCATTACAAGCACTATCTGAAGAGAACAAGACTTTTTTAACATTAGAAATATGAATATTAGTAGTCACAATGAGTTCAAATACCAAGACTTTCATCTTTCTGCTTTCCAACAGGCCTTTACAAACACATCATGAAACATAAACCCTCCTCAAATGTCTCCAATTACTCGCTCACCTGAAATCAGAATATCAAATATTATTATAATAAATACTAAAATACTCTCCACCTGAAGTCAGAATCCCGTTTTTTTTCCCTCATCTACTGTATTTTTACATTTCTATTTCACCACCTAAAGAGTTTGTCTTCAAACAAAAATTAAGCAGTGAGTGAATCACAAATCCAAAGCAAAATAAAAAAAGTCTTTAGTACATAAAGCCTGCTGAGACTTGTGGGGTTTTTGAAGCAGAGGATTTAAAGGATAAAGGCCAATTTGCTGAATTTTTTTGTGCTACTTTTCACACTCCTGGATGTACAAAAAGGATGCCTTCAGCTAGCAAGACAGTGTGGCAAGTATTTTAAATCCATATTATACAGAGGTAATTGGCAGCATCAAGGGCCAAAACTATATATAGTCAAGATCAAAACTGCTCATATAAAAAAAAAAAAAGCTTCCCAAAACTCTTCTTGAGTGATCATAAAATGCTTTGCTCAGAATGTGTGCCTACTTCAGATCCCCACAGGGATGTAATACTTTTTTTTCCCCTTATTGTCTCAGCAGGCTGCCATTTGATCTGAACAGGCTTTGTAAGACCATGCCATTGCCTCCATCCACCTGGAAAGGATAATTTGCCAGAGGATTCTTTTTTCTTTAACAAGGCTTCATTAAGAAAAGCGCAGTTAAAGGCCTATTAGCCCAACCCAACACGGTGAATGTGAATCCACTGGGCCCACGTCCTGCTTGTGAAAAAAGACCACTCAGCCATTAAAAAGGCATGTCCCTTCCCTTAGTGCAAATCCAGGGAGGAGTTTAAATGTTTACTTCAAATATGTGTGTACAAGAAGCAAAAAAAGAGGCAGCTTGCCCAGCAAGATGCCTTTGTGGTTTTGCCCCTTTGTTTGCATCCCTCCATCAACTGTTCCCCCACACTTCCCTTAGTTCTGTGTTCATCCAGCACTCGTTCCCATCAGTGCCAACCCAGTCCTTTGGGAAGCACCAATGCTCCTTTCTGTATGGGGAGAGCTGATGTAGAATAGCACAGCCTGGACCAAACTGTACAGAGCTCAGTAACTCCATGAGCAAACACATGGCTTAGCTTTCCACACCCTGCCCAGTGATGCAGTGCATGAGAACTGGGTACTCAAACTGCTTCAGATTATTATTAATAAACTCAATTATCGGGCAGAGCAGCTTTCATGGATATGGCTGAAGTGAGCTGACTCCTCTCCAAGGACCTCATCAGTCAGAAAGCCAGACCTGGAGCTCATGTTGTCTGCTTTCCCAGCAGTTAGTGCCACTGATGGGGTAAAATGAAGGAAAAAGTACACTCTGTACATCTTTGGGGGAATGGAGGAAACTCTCTAGTGATATCCATAGAAAGTCATTGTACAGCAGGCCTTGAGGTGAAGTTATTCCAGCACAAAGGCTTACTCAGCAGCCAGTCAAGCCTCCTTGGAAGGGTTGAGTCTAGAGTAGCCAAAGTTAGATGAAATCCACCTTCCCGTGCTCACCTGGGCTGCCCTTGCTACAGACCTGGTTGCCTGTGGCGTCCAAGCAGTGCAGAGCAGCCTTGAGTATCCAGGAACCTCACTCCCCTGTCTGCATCCAGCTAATTAGTCTGATTGTTGTTAGAACCTCTGGAAATCTTTTACATTTCAATAAAGGCAAAGAGGAGGCTCCAAGTTATGGCTCGAAGATGATCTGATACACACCAGTGGGAGTTCCTGTATCAGTTAGGCCTGATCCCTATCAGGGGAGAGGTATTTCTGAAGTAGATTGTTCTGTCTGGAGCTGATAAAGCCTATCTCAATTTTCCCCAGCAGTGGCTGGATTTACTGGATATGGGGTGCACTGGGGGCTACAAGCACAGAAGGATCAGAGCTCAGGATGAGTGTAAAGCCTGGAGAAGGTGCTGCCCAAGCCCAGGAACTCCAGGCCTGCTTCTTATAAAGAGCTAAATTTTGCCCTGTTCATGCCAGGTGATTACAAGGCACCTCAATACCTGTCTGTCCTTTCATGGAAAATCAACTTCCTCCCCATGAAGAAGGGTTTTTAACCAGCTGTATTCCCATCCACTGCAAGTGCAAAAAGCACTACTCGAGCCACTGTGATGTCCTTGCTGAGGACAACCTTGATGGACCTTGCTGAGATAGAATCAAAAACGTAGCTGAGACCAGCTCTCATAATCCCCTTCAAGAGCAATGCACCCGAGGTCAGATATCACCTCTGGAATAAGGGTTTCATTGGGAAAGAAATTCATGCCTCTTTCTGTTTGAGACATGAAAGCCTCAGGTCTCTGCTATCAGAAATTGACTCTTGCCAAACCATGGAGCAAGAAACACAGTCCCCTGTCCCTGCCCTGGTGTGAGCATCAGAGAAGTCAGAGCTGCTGAATGCTGTTCTAAAAGGCCAAGGAAGGGCCACCCATTGGTGACACTAACTTGTCTCAGGCAGAAAATAAAAATACATTATTTATAATTTCTACACATTATTAGCAGAAGTAGCACAAGGTGCAGTCACTGGCACTTTCCTGTATCCTAAGTGTTCATCAACCTTTCCTTGATGTTAGCAAGTCTATTAATAAAGTGTTGCAAGCAATCAGAACTGCTCCACCAGCCTGGGAGGGGGAGTGTTGGTGACACCGTGTTCCAGCTGAAAGTCATGTAAAATCCTCTATACCTTTTACTGAAAGACACAGTCATCATCAGCAAATGTAAATGTGCAATCACAGCACCTTGTAATTAATGGGAAGTCACAGGCCCCGTTAGCACTGCAGCTCCTCTTCCACTGCTGGTGAGTGAACAAGATTCTTGCCCAGCTTGGGCATCACCAGTAAAATTCACCACATCCAAATGTAAGGAAAAAAGATGTCACCATGCACTGACCTTCCCAGGTCTGCTGTGTCCCCTTCCCAGGTTTGCTGTGTGGCTGAGCTGAAGCCACCGTGTCCCTCAGCTCCCTGGGTGATGGAGAGGGCTCTGCCCTGGACCTCAGCAGCAGGGAGATGTCTTTGCTGACTGCAGACACATCTGAAACCCCACGTCAGCACTCTGGGGAGATGCTCTCTGAGCTCATTGCAGTGTTAATACTGGAAAGATCATGTAGGCCTCATTAAGAAATAGTTTTGTTCTTGAGTCTGTCTTATTTTTTAAAGCACCCAGGAGACAACAGAACCACCACATTTCCTCTTACACTCAATTTTCTGATCGGGGGCCTGAAGTACTTAGTGCCAGATGTTGCCCTGTTCTCATACAATGCATGTGACACAGGCATCAATGCCAGCAGCTAGCTTTGCCTGTGATGTCAGTGCACACAGCAGCCAGGAGAATGTTCTGGGGCAGCTAACAGGGGCATACATACAAGGTCATACATTTTAGATACAGTGTTTTGGTCCTAAACATGCCTTGCCTAAACCACCAAACATCAAGCTGCCTCTGCTCAGCATCACACCACCCCCATGTTTATTCTTTGTCATCATTATTGCCCATGCATCATGCTGTTGGTGACACCTAGGTGTATTATTTTAAGTGAAAAACTAAGTGTGGGAAAAACAAATATCTATTTCACTTATCCAAATTCTGGCCTGGATTCCTATGAGATTTTCTAGAAAATTGCATTATTGTTGTGAAGAGACAAGTGTGTTAATGCTGTGCTATTGCATATATTTACAGTCTCTCCTACTCTCAGCATGAAGAAATAATTCACCACAAGTAATGACATTCTGTTCCCATTCCAGTTTTGCCCACATCCTCAGATCTCCATGCAGCTGCAGCAGAAGAGATCAGAAACAAGAGACATCCAGACCAGAGGAGGGCAAGGAGTGCCTGCTGACAGGTCTGGGTGTGCACCCACAGCTTCCCATGCTCCTGACTCGTTGTCCCTTCCTTTGCTGTGTCAATAAATCCAAGGAAAAACCCACCTGAAAAACACTTCAGTAGCACAACCAGCCGCTGACAGGTTTTAGACCCATCAAAACTTGCAGGGAGCCTTCCAGTACCAAACCAGAACAGACCAGCTAAAAAATTATGAGGAGTCTTCAAAGACTCTCATCTGGAAGACAAAAGGATCTCCTGGTGTGATGTCAATGGATTGAAGATGCTAAGCAAGGAGCTGGTCCTGGGACCTCACTGTGCTCCCTTGGTTAGAGAAAACCCTGTATCTTTTCTCTGCTAGAAAGAGGACATGAAAAATGAGAAGGAAGCAGAGGGGAATTCCAGAGAACTGAGTCGGGGAGCAGAGAAAAAACTGTTGCATGTCTGGCATGCACCTGACTGACATTTCACTCTTAAAAATACTCCCAGTAGATAAATTCAGATAAAGGGGCAGAAGTCTTATGATTCAAACACGTGTTGAATAAGAAACCACATAAATGAAAATATCAAGGATTCACTGACTGATGAAGCAATGGGCTCTATTCTGTAAACATATTTTCAAAGGAAAATCATGTGCCTTGTGTAAAAAAAGTTACTTTCTTTTGGCAAAGCTCTATGAAAGTTCAGTGAGCCACATCCAGTTACTCTCAGTGGGATCTGAAGCTTGCTTTAGGCTGCTTTTATATCTTAAGGACCTATTTATTCTAGCAACATTGTCACATCCTGTGCATGGAGTGTCACCTTGTGACACAGCAGGACATCAGGGGCTGCCGGGCAGAACCCTGGTGTGCCACCAGGGAAGCTCTGAACCTGGGTCCTGCTCCTGCTGGCTCCGAGCTGCAGTCGGAAAGTCAGGCAGGAAAGTCCTTCCAAACAGTTGCTCATTCACCAAAATTAGGTCACTAAGGGGGAAGAAATGTCCCTGAAGACTGTAACAGTGAGAAACTTCCTACGTGAATTACGTGGGACTGGCAGCCTCTACGAATGCCACTCAAAGCACCCTCCCACCTCCAGGAGTCTATGGAGAGGGCACAGGCAATGGGATTTTTCCATCCTCTAAACAAAGTTTTTCCTTTCACCCATTCCCAGCTCCTGTGAAACACTTCAGAGTGGGATTTATTGAAACACCTGTGGACTGAGTGCCAGAGGAGCTCAAAATGTCTGGTGTTGGGGTGTGCCTGAAGTTGAGAGCTGCCATACTTGGCTGGCCAACATCTCTGCCATGGAGGTGCGTGGACCAATCTGCACAATGGGTCCAAGATGTCAAGCAGCTCTTTTGTGATGGCTTTTTACACAGTCAACACTGGAAGCTACAAATACACTCCTTAGAATCATTCATAAAGTGGCAAAACTAAGCATTGCAATGTGCAACTTTTGCAGTCCTCAAGCTGGTTGCCATGCTCTGAGCTGCCAGTATGGGCACTTCCAAGCAAGAATTCAGGAACCATGAGGTCTATAAACCCTGGTTTTTACACACATTGCTTCTCCTAGCTTCTAAGCTCAGTCAACAGAACCCAGAAAAAGACAGGAAGGAAATCGGTTCAGAAAAGAGGAGAAACTTTCCTAACTAAAATCACTGAAATTTGTTTTTTGGCTCTTCAGAAATGCCAGCACAACCTTGAGGGCATTTATCTGGAATTTGGCATTAGTGTGCATGCATTTCTGGACTTGCAAAGCAGAGGCCTCTGAAGAGCTGTGTACACCCCACCACACACGTACAGCTGTTTACTCATGTTGAGTATTGGTGCCTGCCATGAGTAGTCCTGTTGTAACCAGTGACTGCTTCCTCAGAGAGGTGCTGCTCAGCATGAGTAAGAGCAACATGGCTTGAGAGAGGGTGAAGGTGTGCAATGAAGTCTGGTTGACATCACTGACAACCAACTTGCTCTCAGTGTGGGTCTAATTAGGATGTCCCAGTCACTCTCAGAATGCCATTTTATTCTTTTTCAAGGACACCACTCTCCTTGAAGGGTCTTAAAACCCATGGAAGGCTTCCTGCAGCAAGGACCATCACTCCATAATCTGCATCCACAGACATTTTAAGCCTCTTTTCCCTACAGGTGTAATCCCAAACAGTCCAAAACACAGAGGCACTGGAGCACATCAGCTGACTAAAATCAAAAGTGCTGTATCTCAACCATCTGTTAAAAAATGTGGGACCATTGACTCATTAGTTTCATCTAACTCTACCAGCACAATAAAAAACCACACGCCTTCTGGAGAACAATATCAACATGTGTGGGAGGATATCATCTCTGCAACACAGGGTGGGATGTTGTAGTTAAGAACAACTCTCTGAACTCTGTCAGGTCAGAGCTGCAGTAGATTGGCAGCATTGCCATGGCTTTTTTCGGGTCTGGATCGGTCTCTTCCCTGGAAATGGGATTTGGGTCCTCTCTTTGACTGGGGATCTGGTGGTACAAAGCCAGTGGAAGTTTGTCTGCTTTTACCACTCTATTTTAGAGCAGTTTTTAAGCAATTCATTTTGGAGCTGAAATTACTCAAAACTAGCAAAAAGAAGATGTAAGCAGCAACCTCTCCCACCCCCCTGTTGGGCTGTCCCTGTCTCATCTGGCAAGTCCCGATTATCTGGGATTGCAGTAATTCTGGAGGATTACTCACAGGCCGACCACAGCCACTTGCAACAACTTTTCCAGACAAGGAGGAGTGAAAGCTGGTGAATATGAGTTTAGCAGAGTGTGCCTCAGTTCAGGGGAGCTGCTGAAGAAAACATAAATAACAAGGGAAATCAGCCCTGGGCCGAGTTCAGCCTCTGAAAGTTGAAGTCTCCTGCTCATGAGCTCACCATGCTCTGTTGAGCAAGTGGAAGGGAAATATTTTCTCTCTCCAGCGTGACTTGAAGAAAGGAAGTTGTGTGGGCAGAGGCACCGAGGTGACTCTAAATACAGTGATGTCTCCTTCCCAGGCACTCAGCCTTGGGAGCAATTGCTTTCTTCCAGTTGGGGAAATTTCAGTGGCAAGATGTATATGGAGGGAAATATTCAATACCTCCTGCTGTGGAGACATTTATTTCTACAGCCAGTTATGACTCCAGCCATGAAGTTTTTATTGCTACCTCTCATGCAGATTATTTATTGTAACTTCCTTTTTTGAGTAGGCTGTTTATTTTTAAGCAAGTGCTGTTACATTTTTCACTAGATTACTAATAGCCACGTGCTCTGGCTGCTGAAGCTGAATAAGCTGATGTAACTGTAGGTCAGGATCTTAGATCCTTCCTTAGCCTGTCCCCAAAATAAATATAGAGGATGAAGTTGGGGCTTTCTCTAAGAGGTCTGTGTACCTTCCACTTGGAGGATAAGGTAGAGCCCTGCTTCCAGCACAGCCATCAGGGGTGGGATGTGATGGGTGGGACTGAGATTTAAGTAAAACTTCTACCTACCATCAACGGAGCTTTGCACAGTGCAGGGTTAAGGCAGAACTTTGCATTTAAAATTACTTTTGTGATAGCCCATTATTTATGATGCAGCTCTTTAAGCTAACAGTAATTTAGGAAATTCTCATCCCAGCTTTGGATTCTGCTTTCCAAAGCCCCAACAGAAGGTTTACTGCACTCTCTGGCTCAGGTAGTGGCATGATATTGTAGTGGGCATCCAAGCACTCTCCTGGTACTGGGGTGCTTTGGGGGTTCCTTGGCCCATGTTACACAGGCAAGGGCCTGCTGGTCCACCTCAAAGCCCCTCCTCACCAATGTCCTCCACCCACCAGATTTTTTTATCCTGCTGGGAGTTTCTGACAGCATTTTTCGGTTTTGCTGGGGGTTTTTTTGTTTGTGTGTCTAGAAATGAGGAAATACAATTGCTCTGGGTTTCCTGAACATGCCTTCCTCTCATGAGAGGAGCTTACTGGAAACACACATTCCTGGATAGGCCAAACAGCCCTGGGCTGCCCTTGCTGGGTGCAGAACAAGCCTTGTTGGAAAACAGATGCAACAGCCAGGCTGTTTGGGGTGTCTCCTTACACTCCTCTGTGCTTTGCTCTTGGGCATTGAGCAAGATGGAGCAGGGCCAAGGGCTCCAGAGCATCCCCAGCTTCAGAGTCATATATCCTGCCATGC
Organism: Pyrgilauda ruficollis; assembly: GCF_017590135.1. Classification (NCBI taxonomy): domain Eukaryota; kingdom Metazoa; phylum Chordata; class Aves; order Passeriformes; family Passeridae; genus Pyrgilauda; species Pyrgilauda ruficollis. The sequence goes on from NW_024508101.1 coordinate 4,605,482, forward strand.
CCAGGGGACCTCCCTCAAAATCCCTCATCTGCTCATCAGTCTGCCAAGGACCTGGTATTGGGCACCTCCACTCCTCCCAGAGAAAATATTTCAAGGACACAATATAGACCTACAAACAGTTTTTAGGTTATTCATGTTTATACGTCCCTGAGGTAAAATGCCCCTGTTCAACATCATTTCCACAGTATTTCCATTTGCTGAGATCAGTTCAAGATGTGGCACCCACATTTTCAGGTGATTGGTACATCGGTCTGGCATCTCCTATATGTTTGTTGAAAAACAAATTTGTTCTCTACTGTTCCAAGTGAAGATTTACTGGGATGAGCACACTCTGAATTCCCCTGAAGCTGAAGTTTTGGGATGGGCTTCGAAACCAATATGCTTTGGATCAAGCCTTCAGGACATTGCTCAATTTTCCATTCTTTGCAGGAAAACAGTTTACCAATTACAGGGTGGAAAAGGGCAGCAGAGAGGTTTCCAAACAGCTCTCACAGCAGTGTCAGTCCTCTCATGTAATGACCTCACCAAGTGCCACCACTGTCCCAAAACTGCTGTGTCCTATAGCTCTCAGACACAGAGGTCACAGCTGAACTTCCTCCTTTTCTGGGATTAAATCAGAGGTTTTGACCAACTTCTATAATTAGGGAAGACTTACTTCTCTTGACTCCTTTCCATCTGAAATGCCTCAAAGGCTCTGTGCAAACTTGACATTTCTTATTTTAGCAAGGCAGATTTACATCGGAGTTTGTGTTTTTCTTGGAGCACCAGCTGAGCCCATTGCTGTACACTGAGCAACTTCAGCCTAATGTTTGTGTGATTTACAGCGCGGTCTGCAGTCGGCATCTAAGCCCTGAAATCCACATTTAATTCCCAGTCCTGCCGTTCTGGGCCGTCTGCAGCAGATGGTGCTGCTGACTCGCCGGGAGCCAGCATCGCTTCCACCCTGCCCGGAGATGCAGGCACCCACCGGGAGCCAGCCGTGCTGGGGAAAGGGCCCAGAGCACACCCTGCCCACCCTTCTCTGTGCTTGTCACCCTCCAAAGATAGTCCAGCACTTGCTACACCCTTATCAGTCTCCAATTAGAAAGCAGGCTGAGCCCAGGTAGGTTTTAGGGTAAGTCAATGAAAATATGAGCAACTTTTTATTTGCTGATGTGTATGATCTGGTTTGGGAGTGAAAAATAAAAATCTTACATAGATATAAGTACACCTAGGACCCTAAATAAAAGAATTACTTTTGTCCTAACTCCAATTCCCAGTCAGAGGTTTTGCCCAAAATTCATCAGGGCACCCCCTTTCTCCCCAGTGAAAGCAGGGATTGAGGTCTTTCAGGAATGCTACAAGAGCAGTTCATTTTCTGTCTGACACTACCTGAGCTGAATCCCTGCCCCTTGGGAGGGTCTGGGCTGGGTATCCATAATGTCCTGGTTTTGGCTGGGATAGAGTTAATGCTCTTCCAAGTAGTTGGTACAGTGCTGTGTGTTGGATTTAGGATGAGAACATTGGTAACACACTGGTGGTTTAGTTGTTGCTGGGCAGGGCTGACACAGAGTCAGGGACTTTTCAGCTTCCCATGCTTTTCCAGGGAGCAGGAACACAAAGAGCAGGGACAGCTGACCCAAAGAGGCCAAAGGGATGTTCCAAACCAGAGAATGTCACACTCAGGACACAAACTGGGAGCCACTGATCACTGCTCAGCAATGGGCTGGTTATTGGCCAGTGGGTGGTGAGCAATTGTAGTTTGAGTGATTGAATTTTATTCCTCTCTCTCCTTTTCATTACTATTATTAGTATTATAAATATTATTAATATTATTGGCCTGCTCCATCACCCTGAGATCAGACCATGTCCTGGGGCAGTTGCAGCCTCCACACAGTTGACAGTAGCTTCTTTTTCCAAGCTCAAATAGAAATACCCAAAGTGGCTCTATGATTTTTCAGCAAATCAATATCTGAGAGCACAAATTCCTCACCACATAAAGCAACATATCAGCTCTAAATAATAAATGAGGTAGAAGTGTACAGCTGGTTTAGAAAGACCAAAGAGACCAAGCATTACATCATTTCCTGTCTGTTGCTAAATTCATAAAAAGCCTCACCTTACAACCAATCAGCAAATCCCCCTTTTCTGTGGTGTAACTCCAAACTCAGGATGGTTGTCTCATGTCCTCAGAGATCTGCAGCAAATATGTGAAATAGGTTCTTTTAAATTAGCCAGCTTCAGTGCTCCAGCAACCAAGTCTCACCCCAGGCTGGTCCCCTCCACCAAACTGTCTGGGGAAGGTTAATTTGGGCAATGTAATTATATGTGTATATATAATGTGTATTCACCATCACATATGGCATCATCTGGTGACACAACACAGCTTAGCTGAGGTGTCTCTGCCACCCCACTGCATCTTCCAGTTCTAGGATGAACGGATGGCTTAAGGGTGGCTTTGGGGAATATTTCCCTCCCCCCAGCTGCCAGGACAGCATCTTGGGGCCATTGAATTATTTCACCCTCAAGTTTTCCCAGCAGGCTGCTGGGAAGCCCTACAGATCTATCAGCTGGCCCAGGCTCAGCATTTCACTGCCCTTCCCCTGCTCTTTTGGGGCAGCATGCCCTAGGCAGAGAGGCAGGATCTCAGAAATAAGGTTCCTAAGTTGTCTAGATTTCCAGGGAGCAGATAGAGCCTGTAACATGCAGTTTGAAGCTCCCAGAGAGCGAAAGCACATTATGGAGCAGTGATTGAATATGCCTCCTGCAGCTTACTGTTTTCAAGAAGATGATTTCTGCATCACTTTCTGGATGGCTTTAAAGCTGTCAGGTGCACTGGCAATGGTTTTCAGTCTTATAAGCCCCTTTCCCTACCATGGACTCCAAAACAGACCAGTCTGCATATCCAGAACAATGACAGAATACACAGAGCATGAAAATTCTCATTTGGGGTGATCTGCTGGATTTCTTTCCAGCCCACCAAATCCATCTGTGTACTGATCCATGTTCTGATCTGAATAAGGGTCTCTCACTGAAGTGCAGTGAGAACTTTGCCTGTGCAAAGCACCTTCAGCACAGCAGATTCAGTCAGCACTGACTGATGAACAGGTAGTTACTCTGGCATAGCAGGATTTAGGAAGAATATTTTCCATGCCTGGTATTGTTTTGATCTAAGTTGCTAAAATCACATTCCCCTCTTACCCTCACTGATCAGATGACAAACCCCAGCAAGACAGCAAGGGGCACAAAAGCAGAAGACTTGGTCCTGCTGCTCATGCTTGTAAAATTTCTTTTGCAGTAAGTGATCTGGATTTTCTACTTCATCAATATATGGCCACAGAATGGGTTTGGGTTTGAAAGGACCTTGAAGGTCATCTTTTTCTACCCCTCTTGCCATGGGCAGGGACACCTTCCACTGTCCCAGGTTACTCCAAGCCCCATCCAGCCTGGCCTTGGACACTTCCAGGGATGGGACAGCCACAGCTTCTCTGGGCACCCTGTGCCAGGGCCCCAGCACCCTCACAGCAAAGAATTTCTTCTCAGTATCCCATCTAACCCTTCTCTCTGCCAGTTTAAAGCCATTCCCCCTTGCCCTATCATTCCCCTCTACAGCTCTCTTGGTGGGCTGTGTTCTCCTGCAGGATTCCTTGTGGCTTGGCAGGGTAGGGATGAGTGATTATCCCCATCTTCCACTTCTCTGTCATTGATCACCCCATTTTAGCACAGTCCTTATCTGGAAGCAGGCAGGTCTGAGCTCCCATCTTGTACCAGGTTGTTGGATTTGGGGTCTGGGGAGACAAAACCAGCACCAGGTGCCTCAGCTGTGCCAGCCTGGCAGGGACAGCCAAGCATGGCAGGGCTGAAATACAGAGGAGCCACATGCAGGAAAAGTAAATGTGAGCCCTCTGTGAGTGTTATTTGAGAGCAGTGACTTCAATATTTAAAGCATCCCTGGCTGCAGGTGCAGCACACTGCAGTTATCAACATTTCCCATGTTAGAAGAGAGCTGGTGCTGACCCCAAGGCTTAAATTAGTAACAAGATTACTCAGAGAAAAGTAATGTTCTGAAAACCTTTATGGGACAAGGAGATATGCCAAAAGTAAGCTTGGCCAGTGTACTTAATAGATAGAAACCCATTTGTTTCTTTTTGAGAACTTAATTAAATTTCCCATGAATTCATTTGTAATAACAGTAATAAGCACCATATATGGAAATCTTCAATGAGCCCTTAGCAAGGTAATTTCCTGAATTTAGCTTATATCTTTGTAATGTTCAAAGCCAGCTAGGCTCTAAAGTACAGCTGGTGTGCATTATTCCATCCTGAGTAGGAGGGTGTGGATGGAATGGGTAAAATAAATTACTTTGGTGCTTTGACACCAAGTTTTATTGCCTATAGAATGATGCTGGACCATGTTCAGAGAAGCATCACGCAGAGAGCTAACATGATTTCTTCTGTTTAGAAAAGAAGCTTTGGGGAGGGCAGTGCACATGCCTTACACACTCCAACACTCTCCTTCCATGCTCCCTGGGCCTCAGTCAGTAACCAGGAGGGGACCAAGCCACCTGAAATCAAACAGGACAAGCTGGAAGCTCTCCTGTGCTCTGCAGCCTTCCTGGTAAGTCACAAGAGAAGGAAGTCAAAAGGGGAAGAGCTTCCTTCCCATCAAGGGATTTACACACCCAATTTACAACCCCACCTGCTTCTTGGGCGTTTTTCTGTGCCTACATGCACAAACATGGTAAAAAATCATAAGCTAAGTGTCAGAGGAGAAATGGTCATTGCTGACCAAGGCTGAGAGCAAGTCTCCTTCCTTTATACTGAGGTAGAAGGAGCTTTCACCAGCTCCAAGTGTGTGCACTTGGAGCCCAAGTGCTAATTACAGCAGCTGTCATTAAAACTTAGCCAAGATTTCTAAAACCTTAACCTCCCTACCATTGATTTTGGAATATTTGGTAAATATTCCAGTCCTAAGAGGGGCAGGGTAAGTCACAGTACAGACACCAGGGGGTATCTTGGGACACAAAGCTGAGATCAAGAGGGTGACAACAGCCATGGCACACCAGGTATGCAATTGCTCTTTGGAAGTACCACAGGAATGCTGGGGAGGAGCAAGAGGAGAGCCCAGAGAAGAAAATGCCAGGATGGACATGTGCTGGGGAAGGTGCTGGTGTTCCCCCTCACAGCCCAGGCAGGGCAGTGCAGCTAACACAGAAACAGAGCTCCTGCTCAGAGCCCACAGCAGCCCCAGGATAAATTAAAACACATTTAAGTCATTGGACTCATGCTCCCAGTGAGCTCCAAGTGGAAAGGGTGTCAAGAAATCCTTCCAGGGACTAATTCTGTGCTCAACAATGCCAGCTACCAGAGCTCCCACACCTCAGAAGAAAGTGATGTTACATTTTCCATCATTAATATATAATAACAAACCCTCTGCTCGCTGGGAAGCTTCCTAAGCTCCCACAGTGACTCGGCTCAAAAACTAAAGGCCTGGCAGCACAGGCACTTCATCCATAATCTCCTTTTCACAGTTAAGCCAGCACTCCTCATGTGGTAACACAGCTGTCTCAGGGGTTGGCTTACAGGTCAATACCTCCTTAGAAGGGGGGATCTCAGCTGGAGCTTCTCTCTTCTTCCTGACTCATCTGCTCCTCCTGGGGAGCAATGCAGGATGCTGAGACTTCCAGGGGTGTTTATGCTACAGGAAACTGCAGCTCTGCAGTGAACCCTTCCCAAGCACTGTCAGACAGCCCAGGGAGAGCTCTGCTTCCCCATCCTGCCTGCCTAAATACCCTGCCCTCAGCACCAGCCAGGGAGAACACACAGCTTCTTCTCATTAACTTTACAATCATTCCAATAGATTTGATATGTCCCAGCTTTCCAGAGATATCATGGCCTTGATTATCCCACCTGCTCCAGCAGAATTCTTCTGCCCTGAGAAGCCCAGGGAGAGCCCTGTGATGATGGGTGTGGATCTGCTACACCCCAACATCCTCCTCACTTCACTGGCAGTTTTGCTCTTAGCGTGAGTTTTGTTATAGTTTTACAAGTTTTATTGCTGCCCTACTCTTTCATGGACATTTACTCAAGAGTCTTTAAAGTTTCCTTTACCTAAAGGCAATGTGCCCACCGTGATCACCCCTGGTTTTACTGTGACACCTGTACTGAGGTCAGAGCAACCAAGAATCTCACCAGTGACAGGTTCAAAGCAGAGTGAGACCCCGGGATTCACTGAGGTCCATCACCACATGTAAAAGACTGGCAAACTTGGTGTCAAGAATTCCCTGATGGAGCAAGACCCTCGAGTCTGCCCTTGTTGTCAGAGAAAAGCCCTGTTGGTCCTTGCTCCATCCTCCTCATCCTCCACAGCTCCCTGCCTGTCCCTGTCCTGCTGGGAGTGGATGTCCTGTGTCTCCTCTGGGTGATCTCCTGACTTTCAGTGGTCAGGGGGAGCTGAGCTGGTGCAGGACCACTGCCAGTCTCGAATTCCTCTCATTCATCCAAGCCCCACACCCATCAGACCCCAGACACCTTTGGCAAGCCCTTCTCAAACACAAACCTCACCTCAAGGCCCCCTTGCTGAAGCATTGCCATCTATCTCTTGTTTCCTAGATCATCTAGGTGAAGCTGGGGGAGATCTTCCACACTGGGAAGCTCTGCTCTGGACTGCTTTCTTTCATCCATCCCTCCAGGCTGCCCTCCCTGCACATTCCCAAGGAGTGGCAGCTGAAAAGAGCCAGCCTTGAGAGAGCTGCCCTTGCTCCAGGGACAATATTCTGTTACACTGAGCACATCCAGGCTCTGAAGAGAAATAATTCATGGATTATTGCTTTGCTTTTATAAGCAAGAAAGAACCAATAAACGCATGGCATTTAATGGTCAAGAAAATGACCTAAACAAAATTGCTGTTGGAAACTGGGGAAGCCCAACCTCCTCCTGCCCATTTGTTCTTAGAAAGCAGCACACTGAACTGAACAGCCACAAAATGAGCAGGAGCTTAGCAAAGAGTTTGTGCAAAAGGGACCCTTTGCATTTGACATGCTCTGTCAGATTGAATTTTAATTACAGCTCCCCTCTGGAGCTGGCACGGGAGGGGAATGCTAATGATGGGGGAGAGGGAAGGGAGCAGCCATGGCAAACACCAGCCCTGCACTTCATAGAGTGCCTGATGGCAAGGAGAGGTAACCTGCATGTAGACAAGTATAAATCTTGATGGTTTGGTTTCCCATTTAGGTCCTACCATTTTAGCCCAAGTGTGGGCTACTGGTTGGAATAAAACACATTTAAGTGGATTTAATGTATTAAACCATTGCAGGCTGCAGCATGTTTGTGACAAGATTGAAGGAAATCAGGTTAGATAAACAAATATGACCTCAGATCATGCTCCCAATGATCAGCAAGCCATCACTTATGGATTATTATAATCTAGTGACACTACTTGCTGAGTGCTGTGTCTCTCAGGATCCTGGTTTTTGAGTTTTATAAAAATGCCTTTGGCAAATATCACTTGAAAAACATGTCACCATGGTGGGCCCAGTAATTCTGGCCATGGTCACGTGCAGGCTCCTTGCATGGAATAAGCATTATACACACACTCAATGCTCTAAAACAACCACAGGCAGCATCAGCAACATCCCTCCTGTTCTCTGCCTGGAGAGAAGAAAACATCTCAATCAGATGGTGAGCACTGAATGTGTGACAAGTATTAGTGCAGACAATATTTGGGATGCTGATACATATCTCAGCAAAACCTAATCAGGACATGGCGTCCATGGAAAGATTCAACTAAGGACAGAGTGGATTTGCAGCATAAAACCCACTACCAAAACTTGTATATAGATATTTAGAGGCTACTCAGGATATGACACCTCCTTGAGGTCTAGCTGCAGTCAGTCAGGGACACAGTATCCAGCTGGGCATTTCAGACGTCTTCTTGCTTCTTCTTTCAAAAAAAAAAAAAAAAAAAAATATTTCTCAAAATGGTCAAAGCACCATTTTATTTTTTACAATTTCATTTCATTTTATTTTACTTTTTTTTTTTTTTTCTGCTATTCAAACAGCAACCAGCTATCACAGAAATGCAAAGTCTGCTTCTCAGAGTGAATGGCTGATCTACACAGATTGTGTGACAATCATAAAATCCTTAGGGATCAGAACAAAGGCTTTCACAAGCTTTTGTTGTAAGAGCTCGATCTATTCCTACGGGGAAATTCTGTGTTCTGTTGCTGTCTGCTTGCACAATAGAAAGATGTTTTCCCTGAATTATTTGGGTTAGTAATGCAATGTTTGCTATTCCATTGCTGGATGCTCCTGCCAAAAGAATTTGTATTACCTCTCATGCTACTGATAACGTGGAGTTGCTTGGGAAAAACTGTTTCACCCAGAGGAATAAATCAGGCAGGAATTCCATGAAATTAAAATACAATTTAAAGCTGTAAATTACCTGTGACCTGCAACATGTGTTGCTGTGCTCTGGTCTTAGTTTCTATAGTTTATTTTCTATAGCTTTTATAATTTATTCTCACCTTATTTTTCTGTCTTTCCATTACCCTATTCTGTATCAATTAATTCATTTTAAATTTCCCAGTGGATAAAAGTGGCTGGTTTATGCCATCTAGCAGTGATACAAGATAAGGTAGGATCTGAACCCTCTACATTGCAGCAACACTTTTAACCACAGCCAGAGCTTCCTTCACTTTGGCATCAAAGGTACAAAATCATTTTCTTCAGTAACATTTCTTTCTGCCTTTTGCCAGAACAAGATGATCCCAACAAAGCAGCAACAGAAGAATGAGCAGCCTTATTCCTGAAGCATCTAGGAATTCAGGGTGGACAACTAAATTACTTATTCACCCTAAAATGTTATAATTTCTACATTTCTTTCATTAAAATGCTCAGTCATAATGTATTGCAAGATTAGGGGGTTATGGTTTGCCTGAGAAAGTCTAATACAATCTGAGAGGTTGATACAGTCCTTAAACACATTAGCAGACAGGTTTCACAGAACAAGAAGAAGCTATTTTTTTTTTTTTTTAAGTAATAAATCATTTATTTCTCCTTCACTTACATTTTGGAGGATGGTTTTCAATACTCTGATACAAAAGTAGAAGAGCTCTTGGTGTAGTTCAAAGTGTGCCTGCATTGGTGTAAAGGCCTTTGGGCCAGCTGGGAATGTCTCTGCATCACAGAAGTAATTTTCAAAGAGATTTTAAGCAAAGATACTCATCCTTCTAGATAATATATATATGTATATGCCATATTAATGTCTATTTACTTTCCCCAAGCTGCACATTCAGCAGTGTGGCCCCAGGCCAGCCCGTGGCTCCAGGCAGGCTGAGACACTCTGGCTCACACCAGGCTTTCAGTGAACTCTGCTCCTCCCAGGTGACCCAGGGAGGGAGGAAGCCCCAGTGGATGGAGCCACTTCCCCTCAAAATGGCAAAGTCACAAAAGTGGAACTCTCCAGCTGGGTTGGATGCTATTTTCTCCTCCTGTATTTCAAGTATACCTGAGCAGGATGGGGGCTGAGCATCCACCAGCCATCAGTGGAAGAGGGAAAATCAGCCTTTAAGTAAGCACAATTCCCATCAGGCAAACTCCTAATTCTCCCCTAATTGAGCCTGGCAGCTGAAGCTGGATGAAAACCATGTTGTGTTCCATCCAGCCTTTCAAGGGGTCTCTGCTAAATCAGAGAGAAGTACTTTAATCTGTGCTAGGAGAGATTTTAAGCACAAAACTGTGTCTGGAAAGTCAAATGCTTTATGCATCCCTCAGGCACATGAAAAGATCTCCCCCAGCAGAGCAGGGGAGAGCTGAAATCTCCTATAGCAACTGGCCACTAGCAACAGGAACAAACAGTCCCTTGTCCCATTATTTCAACTTTCTGCATTATTCTGTGAGAGGCAGAGATGGTGGGAGGCTGATGGTGCACGAGGTTCACATTCTGCACCCTGATTCAAGTCAGAGGCAGAATTATGGATTTGGTACCTTTGTGCCTCAGTTTCCCTTACCCCAAAGAGGAACAGTTTTGTTTCCTTTCTCACTCCCACATGGGATGCCAAATCCAGGCAAGTGGATAAGCCAGAGGGCCCCACATGAGTCAAAATTGTTGCTTGTACATATTTGTGCTGCATTTGCAAGAAATCCTCTTGGCTTAAGTAGGAATAAAAAGTTGGATGGATATTTCCTGGCATCTTGAGCAAACGGACTTAATATTCCAGTTGTTTTTTATGTTTCGAAATTTAAAAAAAAAAAAACAAAAAAAAAGGTTGTTTCCACTAAAATGGGCTGACAAAGCCAGGCAGCTTCCCAATATGAGGATTTTTTGAGCATTATGGTAGAGATAACAGAGGTCCTGCTGTACTGGAGCACCCGCTGGTGCTGGAGACCTGTGGGAACACAAAGCAGGTGAGCATCTCTGCAGCCAGGAATGGCCAATTCCTCCAGTCCACACCTTTCTGAGGATTTCCAGTGAGGAGAATTATCATTTAAAGTTCACATATTAAAGCCAAAACCTCCTGCCACCTCAAACCCTTCCCCATTTACTGCATTTTTCCTCCTATTTGGATTCTCTGCTTGGTTTTTTCCCCCTGGTGCTGCTTAGAGCAGAGAGGATCCATGTCCTCGTGCTCCCACCCTCCCTCTGGCCAAGGAGGAGGCTTAAAAATCCTCACAAAGTGCTCAAAAAAATTTATTGCTTTTGTGCAATAAAAAGATTACAGTAGGAGCAGATAACCTTTCTCTTTGGTGCACATCACATACCACCTCTGGCAACATCATGAGCTGCTGCTTGCAGTGCAGGTTTCCTCTACAAAAAATAATGGAATTCTGCCACTCAGATGCCTGGAGGGGAATGGACTGTCCTCCTTAATAGAAATTAGATCTGTGCAGCCCTTGAAACACCTGGCTTGGTCTGCACTCAAATGCCACCAAAATATTCACAATTAATTGGGTAACTGTCAACACAACTGTCAAAATGGCTTACTATGAGAAACAAGGGCAATTTACTTAAAAATTAACTACTCAATTGGTTTTCATTTAAAAAGCAATGCTCTGACTCCAGTGACAAGCTTGCTCATTTTTCATCAGTGTTTTATGCAGGATCCCACCACATGTTCCCATTTTCTCTCCCCACAGCAAAGCTCAGTGAACAAAAAAATGCTCTTCTATGGCAGCCTTTTGTAAGTCAGACTTGTGCAAAACACAGAAAGCCAGAATAATGCAGATGTGATAAATAATGCATGGCCAGAGTGGTCATCCATAATCTGTGGGGTTGGGAGCAGTGCAGCTCTTCATTGTGCCCCTTTCAGTTTTGCTGGTTTCCTCTGACAAGGTTAAAAATAATCTTGTAGTCCCAAAATATACATCTTCTTCCCATCAATTCCCCTTCCTGTGCTCTGAGTGGGTGCTGAGGGTTTGCTGTGAGTGTGGATCCATTCTCTGCTCTCAGGAGAAAAGCAGGATGCTTTTGGCATTGGCATTTGCTGCTCCCTCAAGGCCATGTGATGGCTTTGACATTGCACCCAACACACTCAGCCACCTTCATGCAGCTCGTGGTCTGACCCCAGGATGGGCCCTGCATGCCAGAGAATAAAACATCCTATAAAACCATCCTTCTGGGGCTGAAGGGTGAGGGATGCAATGTTTGGGTATCTGGATAAGGGTATCCTAGTGTCAGGAAAGGGCAAGCATGGGGAAGGAGCCCACAGGCTTTCCTTGGCGGAAGCTGAGGGAGTGGGAAATAGTATTTTGAAATGAAAACTGAAAATTATTTCAACTAAAACAATTCAATTTGAAAATCCAGCTGCAGGAAGCCTAGTGAAAATCCCAGTTCACAGGAGAGTGAAGCCAGTTGGTGTTCAGGCTATGTCAGGCTTATCACAGCGTTTTAGAATCAAACACTTTGATTTTTTTTGCATACATATTGTGGAGAAATGTCTGTGGGGTTTTTTTCTGTGCCACCTGGTGCAGCCCAAGAGGATTGTTTGTGGTGAAGGAGCTGAAGACAACAGGCTAACACACACCTTTTTCCTGCAGTGCTGTCAAAAGCAGAGCCCCAAACACACCAAGCCCCTTGCCCCAGCAGCCTTGTTGTTCTCAAAAAACAATTTAAGCACATTATATCCACATCAGTGCCTTCTGAGCTAGGCCCCATCTTTCCCTATGTAATATATCAGAGCAGAAAACAATTATAATATATAATTTAACACATGCTGTCACAGCTGGAGGCCAACCTGTGCCTCACACGCGAGGGCTATTGCTAAGCTTTCTTAGGATGCATAACTTGATATGTAAGAAAACATGTAACATATTGAGGGGAAAGAAAAAAAAAAAGTCAGCGCTCTTCCTCGAGGATGAAAAGAAAAAATGCACAGAGTGCAGAAAAAAATTACTTCAGGCAAGTGACCTGATCTCAGAAGAATTCAGGTACTTGTGTCCTGCACCACCTTTGAAAACACAGGAGGAAATCTGATCAAAAGAAGAATGGGATTATTGTAATTTGATGGTAACTTGAAGGCTGGCCCCAGCCCATCTCTCTTTGAAGCCAGTGCAGTTTCATTAAGCCAGTGACAGTTCCATGAAGCTCCAGTGAAGGCTGATACCCACGGCTGGGCTGGAGCTGAGAGCAGGCTCAGGTCTGAGCCTGGAAGGTGTTCCTGGGACAGGCACAGGGGCACCACAGCCCTGCCTGCACCAGCTGCTTTTCTGCCTGTTTATCACCACTCCTCACTGATCAGAACAGGCTCTCACGCCCTGGGATGGGGGGCATGGGATGAAGGAGCCAAGCTCCCAGCCAGGACTGCTGTGGGAAGGAGGGGACCTTCCCAGCCACGGAATTCTTGTCACTGCTGTTCAGCTCAACAGGAAAATTGGACCAGGCTTGCTTTACCACAAATCCAATTCAAGGTTAAATGCTGCACTGACTGCAATTACGTGTGCATCTTCCCATATTTTCATCTGGAGGGGTGCTGGACCGAGGCACCTGCCAGTGCAAGCCCCTCAGTGCAGGCTGAGACTGGCTCTTCTCCATCCCTCTGTGAAGTTGCTCTCAGTGGCTTCTCAGCACAGCTACAAGGAGATCACACCAGGACAACACACTGTTCTGTCAGAAAAGAGAATAATGAATACATGAAATAAAAAGACCCTTTATTTCATCACAAAAACCTATTTATTTATTTCATTAAAATACGCATAAATAAATATTTTAAAATAAATAAAATTCATAAATAAATATTAATTTATTTCATCACGAATAACTATTTCCCACAACTGATTACATTCGTTTTGACCCTTACATAAACAGGGCTCCTAACCTGCAGTGTGTTTAAAAGAAAGAGATAGGCAAGAAAAAAAGGTGAAGAAGACACCAAAACCAATATTTTGACTATGATGAAATCAGGTTTTGAGAAAATATCCCTGAAGAGTGCTGGGAGAAAAGCAAGATATTATTTTGATCCAAAGGAAAAAGGATTTTGGAGTCCAGGACCATTTATAACTTAGTGCTGGAACTTAGACATGTTTTAATGACACCTTTTTCAAAGCAGACCATTGATTTATGATTTTGAATAAGCTAAGAGCTAAGACCTGAATTTCAGGTAAGATTTTACAGTCTTAAATCAGCACAACCAATAAAGCAGTGACCAGACCATTCTCCCTGCTCTGATTACCTGCTCTGAGACGTATCTGTAGCACTTAACTGGACTGCAGTGATGCCTTCAGAATTAATGTGTGGAAAGGACTTGAAGGATTATTTGCAGTTCAGTGTTATGTACAAACTGAGGCCAGGAAATGCAGCTAAATCATAGAGAAAACAATGAGGTTCCTTCAGGAGTGTTTCTATCACTCATTCTTTGATTTAATTTGCCTGATTCCAGAACACAACCCAGAAACCCCTTGTGATGTAAGCCGCTCCCTAAGCAGCAGGATTTGTGCATGATTTTGATGTATTGATTAAACTGCCACTGAATGATTTGAGATGAAGATTGAATACACTGAAGGTAATAAGATATGATTGAAGCTGAGCCCTTCCATGGATTGGAATGGACAGCTTTTTCTGCCACACTGCTCTCGTTTATCAGAACACCAATAATGTTTATTACTTTAAGAGTTACAGCTCGCTGGTTAGATTTAGACAAAACTGAAGCTGCATGGGCTCAGCAAACCCCTTTACTCTGAGACATTTAAAGCTGCTGGGCAAGGCAAAGTGCATGAAAAATGCAAGAAAGAAAATCAGCTACTGAGATAACTCTGAAACTGCAGACACCAGGGCAGAGACAGCAGGTCCTTTCTGGACCAGATAATCCCAAACTGGGGTGCATGTCCTTCAGACTCACCTGCCACCTTTCACCCATGCACAGGGAGCATCTTCACAGCATGGCACAGGGAAGTCCCAGTTCCCTCAAAACTTGTATTTCCTATAGAGGGCCAGAGGGAGATGGAGGTTTGTGTCTCTAAAGCATCTGACAGCTAAAATTCACAGAAAGAGTCATGAGCTGCAAGCAAGGTTCTTTTTTTTTCCTGAAAATGTGAGGGGAGTTATCTGAAAATATGCTGGATTTAAATTTCCTGCGCTTTTTCTTCCTCCTGTGAAGTCTTCCTGACAACCTTCCCTCTCTGATTTCAGAAGATCCCCACAATCCCAATTCTGAGCACTCTTTCAACTAATTACACAGCTCCTCTCTCAATAATGTAATCTCCGTTAATAATTTATGAAATATGTTTGAATCATCAGACCAAAGAGGTCATACAAAGATAGTGACTGTGAAATGGAAAATGTGTTCCTCAGTTGCTTAATGAATTGCAGATGCATGCTCATAACTTGGAAAAACTGAAGTACATCACATTTTGGGGGACAATAGAGCCTTGAAGTGGATTATGGATTTATGACCACAAGCAAAGCTACAGCATAAAAAAATATTGTCATTACCTAAATATGCAAATATTCCAAGTATTCAGCATGCAAGAGGAAATGTCTGCTCTTACACGCTATTTGCAAACTAATGAAAATGAACTTTTCTGCATTATATGATCATGGAGCATGTAAAGAGCAATTTGTACTTCAATGGGGATATTGTGATTTCTGATTTCAGGGTCTGTTTTATCAGCCCTGCTGGCTGTGCCAGGGCTCAGCAGCCCTGTGTGATTTGCAGAGTGCATGTTTAGTCCCACCCCGAGCTGTGCTGCCCCTGGCAAAGAGATAAATGAATATATGAAGATTTCTGGAGGAAGGCTGCATTTTTAGTCAGCCCCAAGGGAATTTTAAAGGTAGCATTCCCTTCCATATCTGAACTGCCTACACTGTCCCTATTTTGTAGCCAGTCTGCAGGGCAAAGCTGTGTGTTTGAAGTCTGGGTGTCTCTGAGGATGCTGAACACACACCTGGTGTGTCTCTGCTGTCCAGCACGGCCAGCCAAGGACAGGGATGTGAACCAGGAGGGTCTCAGCTTGCTCAGCTCTGCCTAAATTGCTCCAACCACACACCCTTGTTAGTCACACCAGGTGATCAGGCAGCAAATGTGGCTTTATCACAGTCCTGTTCTGCTCGCTGGAGAGTGAAGGGAAAAGCACAGCCCTGCACTGGGATTTGAGGATGAGCAGTTCCATGGAGTGCTGAACTTGCTGGGTGCCCTCCCAGGGACAGAGCTTCCATCCATCTGGATGAACAAAGCTTTAAGGACACAACTTCACATTGTGGAGCAACAAAACTAAACATCATCTGCGTTGCAGGGCCGTGATTTATTTAAATTTCTCACTGAAGAATTACACCATCAAAGTCACAAATATTGAAAGCCCCATCTGCTGAGGCACTTGGGTGTGTGGGAGGGAGATAGGCACCAACAGGATCGGGTGGTCACTGATAAACCACGCTTGACTTTTGGGAAGAAATCACAGGTTTTCCTGTGTTACTCTGCAAAACCCACTCCCTGTTTGCATCAGTGAAGGAATTTCTACCTCCTAAACCTGTACCTGAACCTAAGAGAAAAAACATGAGGAGGTCAGCACAGGTTTGTGCCATCTCTACCAGCTTTGGTGTCTACAAAAACCCCGCTGGGCTTTGCTGGTGCTGAGCATCCTGGCAGGAGCAGCTCTGCCCTGTAAGACAGAGGTTCCATCATTTGGGATGAACATTTGCCACGCACCCACAGACCCCACTCAGAGCTTCTTGGAGCTCCCCAGGCAACACTGTCTGGCTTCACGGCTGTTAATTACTCACTCTACTGTTAATTAGCTGTCTGCAGCCGGTCCTGTGACAGCCTGGGAGCCTCTCCCCATGGGTTTTGTTCCCCAGCCCTCCCAGCTCCCCCTCCCCAGCCAGAACATTTCATTTTAGTCACGGTGCCAGAGGCCAGGCCCCAGAGGACCTTTGAAATTAAACACTGTATGAAGTACAGTGTGGAGAAGAGGGAGGAGAAAGGGGCAATTTCAGCTCCTCAAGCATGCAAGTCGAGAGCTTTTGTGATGCCTCTCAAAGTATTTTTTTTCAACCCACCACAAATCATGTCCTTGGCTGTCCAAGGGAACCTGCCTCTATGATGGAAATTTCCACACTTGCCTTGCTTTCTTTCTTGCTCTTTATTGTGGCTTTGCTGCCTTCAAGACATTGTAAACAGTTGAATTTTTACAGAAAGAAAGGGTTTTTTTTTTGTTGTTGCAGAAAAAGAAATTCATCCCTAAGTTTAGAAACACAACATCCAGGGTAAATTCTCCTCTTGATATTTGCAGTTACTGGGAAGCAAAAGTTCCTCATTCAAAGACTCCGTGATTGAAGACACATCACATGCTTTTCAGCAAAAGAGGTTCATCACAGGACACGTTTCCTAGAGGCATTAAGTCTGAATTATATTTCTTTTGTTAACATGTTAAACAAAAATAAGTGGTTTGAAATTTCATCTAACAGCTGTGAAATAGTCTGGGGAAAAAAAAAAATTACCCAGGAAAAATTTATTCATCCCTTTCCACCTGCAAATTGCTTGACAACAGGTTGAGTTCTTACCCAAATGTTATGATGATTGTTAAAACATTACAAAATTATTTTCACAAATGTTTCTTGCTTGGTAATTTCCTGGTGACCCAGTCACTGTAGACATTTGACATTTGAAACTCAAATTCCAAGCCCTTCTGAGGGGATACACAGATGGCAGGAGCAGACCTGTGCTCTGCTGGCTGAGCACACCTCAGGCTCCTGCTGCAGTTGTCCTGATGGAACCCTAACAAAGGAATTTCGTTTTTTCCTTCCAAAGGAATCCAGGCATGTACACTGCTATCCCTCCCCAAATTAGGCACTTCTGGTCCTAAATTATTCTATGTTTCATGACTTTTGTTCCCATGAGGTCTAAATTAATTCTTTTTACAACAACTTTTCATTTGCCCTCTTCCAGATTTGCCATCACTGCCTCTTAAAGCAAAGCAGGTCCAGAGTGTTTCTTGTGCTCTCCACTGCCCAGAGCTCCTTGTCCCCTGTCACTTAAAGTATCTGCTTCCCCATGTGTAGGCTGGAGTGTTCAGGTGTCACTTACAGCTGTGAGAGGTTCAGAAACTCACTGATCCAGTGGGTGGTGTTTGGAGGGCTGGGAATTGCAGGGGCGATCCCTGCCCCATGAGAAATGGCACAGAGAGGATTTTTATGGCTCCTTGGCATGAGAAACAACAGCATACCCCAACATCCTGCTTCCCTTTGCGGTGTAGGGGCAGAAGATCTTTTTAGCCAGCTCCTAAATCCCCACTTTTGAGCCAGCCCAAAGGCTGCAGGTGCCCCCCGAGGTGCTGTGCCAGCAGCCACAGCCTCCCAGGGGCTGGCTCCTGAGCAGCCTGCAGCAGGGGGACACGGGGGGCTGCAGAGGTGACCTGGCAATGAATCAGAGACATTCCCTGGTGTAAAACACCTTTACTATCTGCAGAGCCAAGTGAGAGGGGAGAGCAGGGACTCATATCTCTGCAGCTGTGTGCTAAATGAATTACAGGAGAGAGTGAGGGAATAACACTGGAATTAAAAGGCTTTAAGATAAGATGGAAAGTGGCAGCTGAACCAGGAAGGCAGGATGGAAGTGGAAGGGTGTTTACATCAGCCAGCAAAGCTTGGGGGATGCTGAGAGCAGGAGGGCTCCTCGATGCCATGAAAAACTGCCCTGTGGAGGAAAGATAGCAGCACAGCAGAGGCCATGCAGGGGATTCCTGCAGGAATGCTTTCCAAGGAGGTGGGGGAGAAACACAGAGATGTTTCTCTGCTATAAGGTAACCTAACTCAAATATTTTTAGTGGAGTTGTGCAGTAAGATTCAGCCTGCTGCCACTGGGCTGGTGTCAGTGCTGGTGCAGGAGGAGGGAGATGCTGCAGCTCAGTTCCCAGCACAGGCAGGGACATCAGCAGCTTTGGGCTGACTAGTTCGGCTCCAAATTTGGAAGGTATGGAAATACCAACCTGCTTCAATCTCAATAATTCATGGAATTATTAGCACAGCTGGATGGCACAAGTGTCCTGGCAGTTCCCTCAGCAGGCATTGAGGGTGCCTGGCCTGCCTGACATCCGCCCCAGAGACGATTTAAATAAGTTAATGGATTGAACTGGATTGTGCTGATCCCTTTATATTGGCATTGTGGGCCATCAGCTGTCAACAAAGCAAAATCTTAACAACGTATTTAAGGTGCTTTGATTTTGTGGATAGAGCTGTCAACAGCACTAAAAAAACACCTTCTGTCACAAAATTAGAAAATTGTGCCCCAGGAAACAAAACGCTTAAAGGCCATAACAACCATTCCAAACTTTCCAGTTTGGGCTTAGCATTTTTTGTTTCAGGACTGAGGGGAGAGGTGAGAGGGAAAACTAATGAGAAAAGGGTGCTGCATGGGTTAATCTTGCATGGAAGGACAAGGGGATGGTGGAGGAGATGTCCAGTCCTGGCAGAATTGAGAGTGGCCATCCCCTGGGACCAGGGGTTAAGGCAGGAGCGGGTGCAGGGACCTGCAGTGACATCTGAACACAACATGAAAAATCACCTCTTGCAGAACCACTTGGCAAGTGGCTGGGGAAGCTCAGCTGTGCGAGCCAATTTGAGCTCAATCAGTCTGTAAGAAATGGAGAGATAAATCAACACAATAAAACACGGTGCAGAAAACCTGGGGGCTCTTGGGGCATTGGATCATTTGGCATATTGGGCTCTGCTGGCACTCCTGGAGCCACTGAGGGTGTGCAATACAAGCAGCTGTGGAGAGTGGCTCCCAGGAATGGGAAATCCTGAATGGCCAGATGAATATATCCCACATTAAACCTTTCTATGTCGCCTGAAATGAGGCAAATTTTCCCTGCATGGAATTATTTACAGCACTGCTGTGCCATTTGACAGCATTATTTCCACTCTGCTGGTCCCTGTCAGAATGCCCCAGGAGCATCCGAAACATAAAAACAAGGAGCACCCTCATCTCCTAGCAAATAGAGCTGGTCTGTGGTAGGACAGGAAATTAAAAAATTCACTTTGTCATCTTCCAAGTGTGGTACAGCCTCTGCATCATGGGAAGAAATCTACCCCATAAGGTTAAATCACTGCTTATCTACTTAATGTCAATCAGACATTAAGCAGATTGACTGGGAGAGTCGATTTATTTATTTTTAAATGAGAACCCAAACAACTTAATACTCCTTCTTGACTTAATCTGCCGGCAGGCTGGGTATCCAATTTATTGTGTTTGTTTGTTTGTTTATGCCTCTCTTGGCCTGTTGGTTCCTGTGGGAGTGGATGTTCTGTAACTGGGCTGTTGTGGCAATGGATGAAACCCACCCAGAGATGACCCTTGCTCTGTAGCCCTCTGCACTGGCTGCCCTGATTTCAGCAGCAATTTTTAAACACAGACTCCTGTGGATTATCCACTTGCTCTGGTGAATACAAATCAAGTTGCAGTTAAGATCAAGATACAACAACTTCCACATCTGGAGAGTGAACAATTATTAATGGGAAAAAAGTAGCAAAGTGGCACACAGGTGACAAGGTCAGTCAGAAACTTGAATAAATGGCTCTGTGTGAAGGACACTGGACTTGGGAACCTTTTTTGGCTTAAGAAAGCAGGACATGTAGATCTAGGATAGCATTCACTAAACACAACCCAAACTGTTCTAATGCTTTCATATTAAATTGTTGTTTTCTAAACTGCAACATGTTAAGTTCACCTAAGAATTAAAGCTGATTTAATACAACTGTACCCCTGAAAAGAAGGACAGTGAGTCACCACCTCACTTTTAGTCCTTTGATCCAGGTTCCTTCCACAATGGGTGGAGATAAAAGAGGTTAAAGAGGAACCAGCAAAGAACTGATGACAATTTAATCACTGTGGTGATTAGCAGGTGGTAATTAAAGGCTCGCTGCTGTGAGATCCTGTGTACTTTCTGTACTTCCCAGACAAATTTTATACTGGTAGCAGATAAAGTTTTCTGAATTTGCAGGGTGGGATTTGCAAAATTTACAATATACAGGTGTAGGAGCCCAGGTAACTCAAGTTTTAATGAGGCAGATGCTTGCAGATAATTTCTGGATGCCCTGACATGTTGTGGTCTAATCACAGATTTTGTTTGTTTACACAGTATAAGGTGTACAGGTGTAAAGGCAGCTTCTCCTCTAGACAGAAAAATCTATCAAAACCAGTCTTCTGTGCTAACTCACACAAGCCAGAAAACAACACTTCCCTCTGGCTTTAAGCACTATCCTCAACTGCAGAAAGAGAAGAAAAGAAGGCTGAGTGACTCAAGTGGCCTCACTGCATTGCCTCCCAGGGCTGTGAAGCACTTACAGTGCCCTCAAGTCAGAGGTCAAGAATCAGAGCTGGCTTTAAGGTTTTTGCCTGATGCAGTCTCCTGTCCCCCTGCCTTCCCCATACACAGACACCTTCTGAATTGTCTAAATCCTCCCTGCCAAGCACTGCTCTGACCTCTTCTGTCAACCTGCTGGACCTGGGGATGCCTACACCATCATGAAGTGGAGATGAATATGTGCAGAAAGTGCAGACTTTATTCCTGCTGCGGAACAAGCTTTAAAATCCCATCAGGAAATCATACAGAACTGATTTAAAGGGTCTCTGGCAGAGCTCTGATTAGCTTTAGCCTCCCCTGAGCAGCCCCACCCAGTGCTCCACCCATTCCCATGGGCCAGGAGCCCATTTAAACTCAGCCAGGGGGGTGCAGCTTTTCTCTTCAGTCATGCTGGAGGAGCAAAGCTGTGCCTGGAGTGTGCCACAGGGAACCAACTCCTTGTTTGACCATGGTTCCACATCCTCTGTGAACTGGCTTCCTGAGCTCTGGCTGTGGCCCTGCCTTGCTCAGAGCCTTGGCTGGCAGCATCCCTGCTCCTGAGGTGTGATGCTCTGCACCATCCTTAGGGACCTGCTGGCCCTCTCTGCTCCCTGATGTTCTCTCTGCCAAAGGTAAGATCACCTGCACCATGTTATTCCATGGCCAACGCTTCCCTGATTTATTCTTTAACCTCTGTGGAGCATTTTTGGCACCACTGCAGTGCAGAAATGAAATTTTGATTATGTCTTCCTGATGCAGTGTCTGCAGACATCAAGGAGCTCAGCTTCTTTTGCAAGCCTTGTTTTTTTTTGTTGAGGTTGTGTGGGTGAGATTTGATTCAGAGGATAAACATGCTGCTGAAGTGTGGCTTATGGGAGCTTTACCATAGTACTTTTTACTGGGTTTTTTTTTTTTTTTGGGGTTATGGGAGCTTTACCATAGCAATTTTTACTGTGGGGTTTTTTTGGGTTATGGGAGGTTTACCATAGTAATTTTTACTGGGTTTTTTTACACTTTATATATAGCTTTATCTTCATGGAGCTACACGACAGAGTCACAGAATCACAGCTGAGCTGCATGATGGCCATGTCTGTAGGCTCTGTCCCTTGGTATGTGGAGAGGCTGAGACTGCGTGTGAGTGTAATTGTATAGTTCACTCATTCTCCAGAAGTCATTTCAGAGTAGCCCTGAAGAGCACTCTGGAGGCTGGGGGGGCTGATGGAAGGTCAGCAAGTTCATTTTCAATGGGTCACAGTCTGAGCTAGGTTGCATTACTGAAGAGACAGAGCAAATCTCATGGGCTCAGTGTCATTATTTCTCCTTGACACCGCCATAACAAAACCCTTTGGAGCAGTTTCAGCTCTTACGATCAAATAAACAGGATCCAACAAACAGGACTCTGTTTGTCAGAATTATGTCCATTGACCTCTGGTAATATTTTTAGCTGGTTAAATGCCTCTAGTGTTATGCTGTTTTCCATTTTAATGTGTCTTCCTAGACTGGCTGGTGGAATGGCAAAACAAAAGCCCTCACATAAACCCTCCATGTAGGCATCAAGATGTGTCTGACACCCAGCAGAGTGGCTGTGCTTCTGGTTTATGGCTGGCCAATGTGCCTGGAGATACAAGTTCAAACGTCCCTTCTATAGAAGCCTTAAGCTGTCTCTGGTATATGAAAGCCAAAATAAGGGTAAAACAATTATTTTCTTGAAGCATCAGGAAAAAAAAAACCTGATAGCCCTTCCCTAGTGATCAAACAAAATCACAGGACAATAAAGTGGTGGAGAACCAGGCTGTGCACATTTTAAAATATTCTGTAGGAAGAGAAGTTAAGAGGTGAAGTGCTGAGGGCATAAACAGCATTTTGGAAGCATCATTTCTGCCCTACATCCCAGAACCAGCTCTGGGCCTGTGTGTAGTGGCTGTCCTTACATCCTGCCCTGCCCATCCTTGAGAGCTGAGCCTCCAGCACACCAGTGCTTCAGCACTGATGAAGAGCCCAGCAGACTCTCCTTTTATGAGCCTCCTCTACTGCTGTAGTCCATGCTGAGGGTGACTGATGTTTGGGTCTCTGGTGATGCTCACAATATGAAGCTTAGCAAGGACTGAAAAGGAAACTAAGTGAAGTCTTGCAGGTATTTTGGACTGGAGACGCACAGAGGGGATTTGTGAGGAGGAGTGGGACTCAGGAGTGCAGCTTTTTGGCTCGTCAGACTGTTCCCCTTTCTTACCTTTGACTATTTCCATTTATAAAAAATAAGGGAAGCTGCTAATACTAATGTATAATGTTAGTAATGTGCTTCTGGATCTCCTGAGGAGACAATGAGTAGTGCTTTTTTTATTTTTTTTTTTTATGCATGGTGGTCTCTCTAGATCCTCTTGGCACTAGAAGGCCAGACTTGAAACTGTTTGGATATGGAACAAATTGGGGAATTGTTTTTTAAGTGTATCTTTAAAAAAACTAATGAATACCTCAAATCATTCTGAATGCACAGGTCTATCAGGAATATCAGTGTAAAATCTTTCTACCATTTAGAAATAAATACACAGAACTGCAGAGGAATGCTCAGCAGGAGAATCACAAACTGCTGGATGCAGTGCTGTGGTGGGGGGAGTGCAGCGTGGCTGGACTGAAGGGCTGTAAGGAGCCACTTCTTGTGTTTCTTTCCCTTTGGTAACCTGCCTTTAATTCTATGGAAACAGGATTACTGAATAATGAAGTGGGAGAAATGCAAGGAAAGCCCAGCAGATTGTGCTGTCAGCCATCAGAATAAGCATCATTTCTGTCAGAACAGTTTTAGTGATAACAGGAGCAACACCCATGCCTCCAATGAGGGTATTACTACTGAACATGGGGTGGAGGTCTCTGAGAGCATGTGTAGGACCTGGCTGTGTTTCTTGTCCTTTTCTCCTGCTGAACTGCCTTTTGTTGAGAAACACTGGAAAAATTAGGATCTTAGAAATCTAAACTTTGGCAAATTCTTTGTCTCCTTCTGCAGAGCTTACCTGCAGTCTCTGAGCTCAGCTATTCTCAATTCTGTGTGTAAGAGACAGGATCCCGCTGGCAATACAGACAAAATGGGGAGCTGGAATAGGTTATGGAAACGGAGATGCAGGGTGATGACATGGGTGAAGCTCAGGCTCACTTAGCCAATTTTCATAGAATTATGGAAAGGTTTGGTTGGAAGGGAGATGAAAGATCCACTCATTCCACCCCCTGCCCTGGGCAGGGACACCTTTCTCTAGACCAGGATGCTCAGAGCTCCATCCAGCCTGGTCTTGACATTTTAGATCCTTAATTTTAGGTCCTTAAAGGTGGGTAAAGGCCAGAGAAGACCATCACAAGTCTCTCTGTAACATGGGAGGCTGAAACTGGCAATGGGGCCTCGGGTTTGTCAGATTTATAGGAGAGAGCAAATTACCAGGACTAATGGTGTTTACAGTCATTACCAATTCTAATTGCCTTTGTAGTATTTGAGAAGAATATCTGTGAACAGAGCCACACATAAATGAAAAATAAAGATTGTGCAGCAATATTTAAGAGGTTTACTGTTGGACATAATTAGCAACCCTGTTTTTTCCCATGTTTAAGTAATGTATTTATGTAGTTTAATACCTTAAAATGACATCAATGTATGTAAATTTAAGGCAAAGGATAACTCAAAAATAATTTAATATATTGAATTTATAATAATTTAATATATGTGAGTTTGACCAAGGAGTTTTTTAAAGCACCAAAAGGAAACAATCAGGAAAATGTGGTTAATTGTTGTGGACAATATACAAAAACCTACACCTGAAAAGAGAGCAGGATAATGGTGCAGACATAGAGGAAGACACTTCAGCTGTGCCAGGCTCTGTAAACCTGGCTGGTGTAAATATCAGGAGTGCACTGGTGCCCCAGTGAAAGCTGAGATTAAGCATCTAACAAATGTGTTTGCTGAATTTGGACTTTGGACTTGAATCCTGACATCTAAAGTTGGCTTTACAAAGAGCTTCTCAGGACTTGGAGCTGCTGGTGTATTTTTATAACACCACTTTGTGTGCTTTGGCAGTTAAGGTAAATGACATCATTTTACTCTATCTTTCTGCATTTTATTTACCTCATTTCCTCTTCTAAAAATACACAAATTTGACTACTCAGTGATATGAATCTGAAAACAGAGAAAAGCCAGCAGCCCCTTGTCTCCTACGACGTTCACTTAAACCACATCACACCCCACAAACAGATTCTGCTTGCAGAAGGTCTTGATGAGGAACAGACCCGAGGATATTTTGGAGAAGCAGAGGAAATCCCCTCCCATCCTTCCTCCTTTCCTTTAATCTCCTTTTGTTATGGAGGGAGGCTTGTGCTCAGGAGTGACCAGGCTGTCATCCTCACTGAGCTCTGTACAGCCACCTGAAGCTCTTACTCCAGTCCTGTGGGGCAGAAAAATGGGAAATTAGTTTGCACAAATGAAATGTGTGGAACTCAGACACTGCTGCCCAGCTCAGCAGACCTGTTCTGAAAGGCAGGGGAGAAAAAACCTTATAACTGGAAACATGTCTTAGGTGAGAGCATCCGAATTTTTTATTAAGCTTGAGCAGCTTTTAGGATCTTCACATTCTGGTTAAGATTTGTGATACAACAGGTGGATTGTGGCATTCCTGGAGATCCTGTGAGGTGGCTGTGGGAATCTGGAGCTGACCACAGTCTACCTTGAGTTGTTTCTAACGTATTTTGTGCCCATTCTGTAAAGGTTTATGAAGGTATTTGAAATGCCACCACTTGGATCCCATATCCCATCCGAGCTGTTTGCTCTCATCCTCTTCTGGAGGGTTGTGCTCCACCTCAGGTGTGCAGCTCCAGCACGTGAGTGCTCATCTTGGTGTTAGGCTAAAATCAGCCAACTGAGCTGAAATCAGCAATGAACGCATTTGGAGCTAAGCAGGGTGATTTTGTCTGCGAATATATTCTGGTTTTTCAGTTGGGCTGCAAAGAGGGGCCTTCACTCATAGAAAGTGGTTTATTGCTGGAGTGATTATCATCTTTTTCCAGCTCCAGAGGAACGTGAAAGATGATTTTTGGTGTCAGCAAAGCAGCATTTCTTCTGCCTACATCCCCCATAAACTGGGTACCTGTTGGCTGGATGTTGGCTGTGCAGAGGCCATGAAATACAGCAAGTTTGTGCCTCAGCATTCCTCAAGTGATTCCTCACTTTAGGATCTGTGTGTGTCAGTGCTAGGCTACCTAAACAGCTTGTGTTTACTGTGGTCTCCCAGAAGAATGCTGTGATGGGTTGGACTAGCTGTTCATTTAGCGTGGCATTGCACTGTTCATCCTAAATAATAAATGGTACCCACTCTGGCAGTTTGTACAGATTAGCAGCAGTGGAAGATCTCAGCAGAGAGGCAAAGTACCTTTTAAAACATTAATATTCCTTCCTTGCTGTGAAGGGATTTTGGAAAGAGGTATGGTCAGAGCTGGGTCTGCCTTTCACATAAGGAAGGTAGCATAAATTCAGCCATTTTTCCCAATCTGACTCATGTCCAAAGCCTTTAGAGGTTTACTTAGGGAGTTGATATTCAAAAAAATCACGTTTGAGGGCTAGGAACGCAGGGATTCTGTTTCAGACTGCAAACCCTCAGGAAACAGATACATACATGTGTTGACTAATTGTGCTGCAAAGCATTCAGTCTCTGGAGTTTTGAATTCTGTGAATAGCTGTTGGACAAGGAAGGCAAAAGGACTTTGTTGTTGAGTCTTACTTTGAGTTTTGCTCCCCATTACAGACCAGAAGTGGAATTTCTCACCAAACCTGAGGCATCTGTTGTGAGCTGTAGTCTGAGAGTTGAGAGTAGAAGAAATTCTTTGTGCCTTGCTGTGAGACCCCAGGCAAACCACATCTTCAGGTTTCTCTCTCTGTCCCTCATGTCTCTGGCTCTCTGCTCCTGAGGGCAAGAGCTGCCGTAGGATTGTCAGACACCTCCCACAGCCAGCTCCTGGTGTGGGTTGGTGTCTCAGGGTCAAGTGCAGAGCCAGCAGAGGTTTCTCAGCTGGGGAATTTTGCCCTGCATTCCTTCATCCATCACACTGGAAGGTCCTCTCTGCTGTTGTGCACTGCTATCACTCATTTTCTGCAGGTACTTTGTTCAGGTGCAGCAGCAGTATTTTCTACAAGCTCTTGATTTTATTACAATACAGCTATAAACCAGATAAAGAGCATTTATATCAGCCGCTATAAATATTGGCTGACCTTTTCTGCTCAGAGGAAGCTTGCTCCTCTGCCTCTAGATTTTGATTTAGGATTATTTGTGGAGGGCAAATGGATGCATACATCACATCAAAATATCTGTCAGTGTAATTTCCCCTAACAAAGCATTAGATGCAGGAAGGAGGGGATGGCTGGAGTAGTAGGCAGTGATTTCTTGTGATATAGAACAGTCTTTTTAGGGATATTGCCTAGTAGTTGTTCATCTTCTGCAGTACAGAGCCCACTGGGAGTTGGTGGTTGATGGTATCTGGAAATCAGACAAGGATGAGACTACTGATACAGAGATATTCATAGCTAAAATAATCTGTTTGGTGTTTCTAGGGAGAAGATAAACTTTCTATCACATGAATGTGCAGGAAACTTGTAGAACAGGCAGAAGGGAGCTGCAATATGCAGAAAATACAGGAGAGAGCTGTGGGTGGTGATGTACAATACCTGATGACCTGAAGCTGTTCTTGCATTGCTCTTACTTGTGCCAGTTTGGAGCAGAAGAGGCAAACGTTGTCACCTTCCTGGCAGTGGGAAATACCTGGGATCACTTTGCAGTGCCCAAACCACAACCCCAGAGGAGCTCAAGGAAAGGAAAACCCCAGAAAAGTCAGATGGCAGCAGAACCCAGGCACTGGGGCCCTGGGGTGCAAGCAGTGATGAGGGAGGAGAGGCAAGAGAATGAGCATCATTAGCATGATTGATGCAGCAAGGACCAGGAGAGCACGAGGAGATCATTGCTGTAAAATGGCATGGGTGAGACACAGCCAGGGAATGCTGTGCAGTGGAGATGGAGATGAATGCAAAATATGTTCGAGAGTCAAGCTGTGTTTATTGCTCTGCTTTCAGAAAAGCACCAGGTAGTCTGGCACTGCAGTCTGTAGATGTGATAAATAGGAAGACCCTGTGTTTCTGGGGCTAATAATCATTATTTGGTATAATTCAATTGCCGTGAAAAAAAATAAATCTCATTTTCCTAGGAGGCTATTGTAAGCCTCTTAATTTTGGTCAAATGAATGAGCAAATACTTGTGTGATTTCTCCAAGAATAGTAGAATACTCATTCATTGCAAAATGCTAGAGTGAATTTTTTTGCTACACGAGTGCTGTTTTAGCTGCAGTGATTTGTTTTGTGGCATATACAGAACTCGATAGGCTGCTGTTTATTGCAAACGGCGAGCCTGGTTTATAGCACCGCTTGCCAGCACCTCCAGTTGATCTGACACCCCCCAAACAATAGCCAGGCTGCGATTCATTACTTTAGGCAGCTCATTTCCATATGGTAATTAGGATCCCGTTTGTAACATACCAGCATGGGTATTCCTGAACTCATCTTATTGTTCTGCTTCACGTCGCGAGGATGACAAAGGCTCCTTATGAGCAGAGGTAGCTGGGTTTAGGCAAATCCAGCCCTTTGGCATTGCCCTGGAGAAATCCCCATCCATCACCTCGGAGGACATGACACACGGCTTGTGCCGGTATTGTGCCTTGCGCTTGGGAGCAAAACAAAGGCAGGGGAGGATCCACGGCGGCTCAGGGCGAGCTTTCCCAGGGAACTGCCGGTGGTGACCACTCGTGTTTGTGGGCAGCGGGGCCGGACCACCCCTCCCCGAGCGGGCTCCTGCCGAAGTTGAGGACCGGGATGCTCTAAGTTGCCGCGTCCCCTGTGCCGTCCCCTGTGCTGCGGCGCTCCGAGGGGTGAGAGCGGGGGGCACAGGGACACCCCGGCGGGGAGCGGCTGCCGCTGCCCGGTGCCGCCGCGGCCGGGGGGGAGCTGCCCTCGCCCTGCCCTGCTCGGGGGCAGCGGGGCCGGCGCTGAGCCCTGCCCTAAGCCCGGCCCTGCCCCGCCGAGCGGGCGCTGCGGAGCCGCGGGTGGATGCGCGGGGGAGAGGCGGCGGGGCCGGGCTGGGCTCGGCCGGCAGCCCCCTCCCGGGCTGCCCGCACCGCGGAGCCCCCGCCAAGGTAAGGCCGGGCAGGCGGGGAAGGGCGGTGCATTGTTCTCCGAGCGGGATGCGGCTCCGGAGGGGGATGGATGGGGAGCGATGCTCGGGGTCCCCCCGCCGTGGCAGTGCGAGCGGGCGCATCCCCGTGCGGAGCGGCTGGTTCAAGTTCGGGGGCTGGAGGAGCTCGGCGCCGCGGGGAAAAGCCAAGCCGGAGTCTCTCGGGGAGGGTGAAATTCCCAATGGGATGCTGTGATGGGCTGAGAATCGCCATGGGGAGCTGCTCTCGCTGGAGCGATGGCCAGCACCTGGCTGTGGGGGCTGACAGCATCCCCAGCTTGGTTCCGTGGGGCATCCCCAGCCTCTTTCACTGTGCCAGGCAGCGCAGGCACACCGGTCTGGGCATCTGCCCCTTCATTCCTCTGGAGAAAGGAGACGAGCAGCGCTGGGCTCAGCCCCGCACAGGGTCCGCCAGGGATGCGGGCAGGCAGCCGGACAGAAATCGCTGCCTGCCGAGCGAGGAAGCCCTTCCTCTGCCTTTGTTACACTTGTTTCCCTGCCCGGCTTGGCCTCGCATTCTCCCTCTTGCCCAGAATAGCCCCTTTCCCAGTATTGTTCTCCGTGTGTTTCCTCTCGCCTCCTTCTTCCGCCCGCGGGTTCTCTGCAGACCTGATACCCTGACAGGCATCTTCCCTTTCCCCTGTGGCCTTTTAAAGTCCAGATCTACCTATTTGAGAAAATTACCTTCCCCCCCC